>NC_134416.1:2585355-2915972 GCF_030867145.1 Opisthocomus hoazin
ATGGGTTATTTGCTTTAGCTTGGTGTCCGATGGTTCTCTTCCTCTATTTCAGTTTGCTCTGTGAAAAGGACCTCAGATTAGCCTGCTGGGAAACAGCTGCTGGCAGAAAAGCCAAACATTTGTCTGAATCAGCAAAAGGATCAAAAAAGACCAAGGGATTTGTTGGAAGCAGAGGGCGCCTCATGACCTCTGTGCTTTCTGTCTCTGTTGCAGGCTGCCAGCTTGGCTGTGGTGTAGGAGTCAATGGTGGGACTTATCTGGCTGAACATCTGTGTCATCAAACATAAAAGATAATAGACAACAGATAATTCTGTCGGTGTTTCTTTGGGTGTGATGTGCCAGCTCATCATAGCTGAGATAAATCAGGCCAGAAAAGGACCTGTTTCTGTCCACTGACTGCAAAATAGTCCCTGGGAGAACCAGCCCAGCTGGAGACCTCTATTGTGAAGATCTCTAAAAGAAAAGTGAACATTACCTTTTGGTGTTTACAGTGGAGGTATCCTCCTGTGACAGTGTTCATAACAGCCAATGGCTTTTGGAGGCACAATTTGTCAGGTCAAATGTAGGTGCCTATGAGAAGAGAAGAAACATTGCTTAAGCACCACTGCCCTCTGAAGGAATCCCAAGGTGACTGGATCACACAGAAGTGGCATCATTGTATACAGGCAACTGAGTAAGAAGGCGTATTTAACCTAATCCCTGCCCCTGAGCAAGAAAGCTTTGGAGGGCATGGCTGAGTGAAAACAACACAGGTACTGGGCTCCCCAGTTCAAGCAAGATGAGGAACTACTGGAGAGAGTCCAGAGGAGGGCTATGAGGATGATGAGGGAACTGGAGCATCTCTCCTAGGAGGAAAGGCTGAGGGAGCTGAGCTTGTTTAGCCTGAAGAAGAGAAGGCTGAGAGGGGACCTTAGAAATTCTTCTAAGTATCTTAAGGATGGGTGTCAGGAGGATGGGGCCAAACTCTTTTCAGTGGTGCCCAGCAACAGGACAAGGGGCAATGGGCACAAACTGAAATATAGGAAGTCCCGTCTGAACATGAAGAAGAACTTCTTCACTTTCAGGATGAGAGAGCCCTGGAACAGGTTGCCTTGGGAGGTGGTGGAGTCTCCTTCTCTGGAGATATTCAAGACCCACCTGCATGCAGTCCTGTGCAGCCTGCTGTAGGTGACCCTGCTTTGGCAGGGGGGTTGGACAGGGTGATCCCCAGAGGTCCCTTCCAACCCCTACCATTCTGTGATTCTGTGATTCTGTGTGAAATCTGGACTTCTTCGTTGGGCTGATCCTGTCCTTAAAATCCTGTAGACCTACTCCTCCAGACCATTCCCTAGTTCACCAGTGCCTATAACTGAGTAGATGGTGCCCAAAACTGACTCCATTGTCTAGGAAATATGTCAAATGGAACTACCTGGACATCAACAAGTGCTCAGGCAGTCAGAACATCCTATACAGTGGGCATTTCTAGGACCACCTGCAGTCATGCTGGTGCACAGCTCTGTGGGATCACTGCCGTGAGTTTGTTAACTGCCATGCACCCAGTACAGGAAGGAACATTTCAAAAGCTGCCAACCCAGATGGGGACAAAATTTCTCCATACTCTACTCCTTGATCAACAGCTTTTTGCCCATGTTGATTTTGGAGTCATGTTCCAACAGCCATCTTCCCCTGTACTGGTTACGTGGAGATGGGAGACCTCCCATTTTGCTCTGCACTCTTAAGCAGAATGAGAAGCAGATTTCCTGATTGACGTGGCATAGTGTCCCTCTTCATATGCGGGCATTAGGGAGCTGATGGTCTCTTGTTTAGCATGGCATGGACTCCAGAGTTATCACTGAATGCGCCTGTGTGTATAACCACAGCCTGCCTGCTGCCTCTGTCTGCAATGGCTAAGTTCAAAGCCAGCTTATTATCAAACCATCACTGCAATCTGTAAGCTAGATATCCCCATGTGGCCCAAAGGGCCACATTATCCTTGAAGTGAGGCAGCCTTCTTCCTTTGTCAAACAAAACCAAGCAATATTGGTCAATATCATCTATAAATACCCACTTCATCACTGCGTGTGACTCCCTCTCCACCCAGGCCAGTACTGTGCTCATCCCTCTCACTCCTGGGAGTGATAATAGCATTAATCTATGAGGAAAGGATTAAGACTGAACTGAGGCCATGTGTGATTTGAGAATCAAGTCACCATAATAATTGATTTTTCCTCTTTCACTCCTGTCATGTCTCAGGCTGGGCTTTTTTCTTTCTAACTTTATTATTAAAAACAAATAAGTTCCTCCAATTACTATTTCAATAGCCTATTGATTTTCTTTGACTTTTCTTCCATGTGCTGTTCATCCAGTGCTACACAGCTTGCACTTTGTTTTGATGCCCATATTCTCAAACTGATGCCTTCCTCTCAGATGAATCATCCTGCCTGACAAAGCCATTAATAAAGTACGAAGCATGGAGGGGACTTGGAGGTTGAGGATCAAGGAAAGGCATTTTCAGGGTAGAAATCAGATATGGGCTGTGAGGGAGCTGCTGTCATCCCATAATATATTCATTCAGTGTTTGTATGACAGCAGGTTGTCAGAGACTGTGATGGGATGCCCATGTTCACAAGACTGTTGCCAGACTCTATGATCTTTCTTGGAGATCCATTGTTTCCTCCTGAGGACAATTCTCCATTTATGTATCTCCAGATTGCTCTTTTTAGGACAAGAGGGTTATGTCCATTCTAAGTTCATTGAGATGAACCTTTGGTTATACTTTAGATGACTGACATTCTTAACCCGGGAATGGGAGAGGCCTTCATTTTCTCCATACTTAATTTAGAAAGAGAGGAGTTCCACCTCCAAAGGTAGATCTGGTTTAGACTACAAAACAACAAAATCAACGGAGTGAGACTAGAAAACCCATATATCTCTATCAACACCTCTTTTGCCATCTTACATTTTGCCTCTATTATCAGACATATGCCAGGAGGGGGGTTTAATAAAATAAGGCAGACAGTTAGTTCTGTTACCTTTCTAGCACCATGTAGCACACTAAAAAAAAAGTACTTTACAACAATGTAGGAGAAAGTTTTACTGGAAACTTTCTCTGAAAATATGTTAGCCATGCATGAAATATTAATTTGAAGTCTTGAACATACTACAGAATGAAGACACAAGTGCAAGGCAATATGGCCAAAACAAGCAACATCCAGAATGTCTGATTCACCAAGTTCTAGTGCCATTAAATCATCTTTCAAATCCTGAGCTCAGGTTTCAATTCTTTAGCTTGAGGAAGAAGCCTGTTCTACAGCATTTCTGGCAAGAAGTCGAAATATTAATAAGAGAAGCATAGGAAAAACCTACTGTTTTCTGGAAGCAGAATTTTTTAAAGCTGCTACATGTCCTTCCCAGTAACAAAAGCCACATTTTGATTATGCCCAATTATAGCTGCTGTGATTCAGGGCTTGTATCAAAGCACTCTGAAGTCAACCAGAGTAATTTCACTCACCTCGCTGTTCTTTGTATGAGGCCATATATGAACACTTTCCATCCTCAGATAGCATTGTAAACCCGAAATAATGTTCCCTATTCATCACATGAAAACATTCTGTTAAGGGAATGATAAAGTTGCCAAGAACATTCAAAAGGGAATAACCAGCCTTTGAGGTGCCTGAACTATGTTAATAGACAACCCTGGTGTGAATTCATTTTTATGAGAGTTTCAGACAAAGTCCTGTCTGCAGGAAGTTCTTAACAGAAACTGGAGTAAGGCCTAATTACATTGCCTGCGTCATAAACACAAAAATAAACACTTTCACTTCTTATAACATTCTTGCCCCTTTAATAAATTTTGTTGGGGGGTTTTGATATGTTTACATTTCTGTAGTGCAGGTGGAAGCTGGAGACACTGGTCCTTAATCTCTGAAGACTTGACATGGCCCCTTGAGGAGCTGGAAGTTCTGTGAAGCACTGAGGAGGCTGGGGCGGGGGGCTAGTGAAGTCCTGAAGGCTCTGGTTGTTAAACCTGGGTTTGAAAATGCATGAAGGAAGAGTAGGCTGAGGCAGCATATGGTGTTCTTCCTTCTGAAGGCAGCTCTAAAAAATTCTGCTTTTCACTCTGAAATGATTTTTCCTTCCTGAGAAAACTGGAATTTCCTATGGATCAGAAATGTTGAGTTTCGGCTTTGTTTCTGTATGCTCCCGTTCAGTGGTGAGGGGCATGGCAACCTCTACTGATGTCTGAACTTTTGATGGACCTCATCTTTATTGCATCACTTTATGGACACCAGTTAACCAGTCCCTGTGACACTGAGGATGTCACTGGCATGTTACACTGGATACTCTTCAAACTGTTCTGTCTCATATAACCTTGCATTTTTTTTGTCTGTGCATTCATCTAGTGCCCTTTATTCCTGGATTTTTGGGGATAGATCTGCCTTAGCACAGCAACCTGTTTGGGTGCCCAGATCCATGTCATGGACCTGTTGCTGCCCAAGTACAAATCTTTAATAGTTATATCAGAAACAAAATCCTGTGAGCAGGATCAATGCTTACTTCTCCAGAGCTCTCAAGGGTCCATCAGATTACAGCTCTTGGGATTCTGGTAGTGACCCTTTCTCACAGCTACGTAGTTTCTTCTCCCGCTGCAGTAAACTCACTCTGGAGTATCTGCCACTCTTTGTAGCCCAGCTGACTAAGTATAAGTGGCTCCTAGTTCCTTTGCTTTACATCCTTTGCATCACAGGCTGTTATTTAGGATGGCTCAGCAGTTGCTTCGCACACAGAGCTAGGAATAGATGTTACAGAGGGAAGACAGAGAGAACTGCTCCAGTTGTACCAAGGCAAGCCATGCCTACTGAGATAGCAGAGCTCTGGAGTGCTTAAATCCCACAATTAGACACTACAGAGTTCATCAGCAACCCTGCTCTAAAGACACGCAGCTGCTTGCCAGAACCAAGTACAAACCAGTGGGGGTTGAGTCCACACTACACAGGTATATCTCTGTGTTGTGGGTTTGCGTGGCAAGGTTTTGATTGTGTGAGGGCTGCAGGGGTGGCTTCTGTGAGAAGCTACTAGAAGCCTCCCCTATGTCTCACAGAGCCAGTGCCAGCTGTTTCCAAGACGGACCTGCCTCTGGCCAAGGCCAAGACAATCAATCAGCAATGACAGTAACACCTCTGATAAAATATTGAAGAAGAAAAAAAAAAAATCTGCATAAAGGCATTTTTTCAGCTGGAGAGAGGAGTGAGATCTCTGCAGGCATCAAGGACAGTGAAGAAGGAGGGGAAGCAGGTGCTCCAGGCACTGGAGCAGAAGTTTCCCCTGCAGCTTGTGGTGGCAACCATGGTGAGGCAGGGTATTCCCCTGCAGCCCATGGAGGTCTGCAGTGGAACAGATCTCCATCCATAGCCCATGGAGGACCCCATGCTGAAGCAGGTGGATACCTGAAGGAGGCTGTGATGTGGGGAGCTCACACTGGAGCAGGCTTGTGGCAGGATCTGTGGACCCACGGAGACATGAGCCCACACTGGAGCAGGTTTGCGGCAGTATTTGTGACCCCTCGCGGGATCCATGCTGGAGCAGTCTGTCGCTGCAGGACTGCACCCCATGGGAAGGACCGACATTGGAGAATTTTGTGGAGGACTGTCTCCTGTGGGTGGGACCCCACACTGGAGCAGGGGAATAGTCTGAAGAGTCCTTCCCCTGAGGAGGAAGAGAGGCAGAGACAGCGTGTGATGAACTGACTGCAACCCTCTTCTCTATCCCTCTGCGCCGCTCGGGGGAGGAGGCAGAGAATACAGGAGTAAAGTTAAGCCCAGGAAGGAGGGGAAGTGGGGGAAGGTGTTTTAAGATTTGGTTTTATTTCTCATTATCCTGCTCTGATTTGGTTGATGATAAATTAAACTAATTTCCCCAGGCTGAGTCTGTTTTGCCTGTGACGGTAATTGCTGAGTGATCTCTCCCTGTCCTTATCTTGACCCATGAGCCTTTCATCATATTTTTTATTCCCTGTGCAGCTGAGGAGGGGGGGTGATAGAGTGGCTCTGGTGGGCACCTGGCATCCAGCTAGGATAAACTACAGCACTCTGCTGAGATTTTCATTGCATGATTGACACCAGTATGCCCCCAAATCTCCTGGTGTGGCAGGATGTGAAATGTGGTAGTTGCTACGCCCAGTATATCCTGTCTCATTCAGGTATGGTAGTAACTATGTAGCAAGAGGGAAAAATAATCTGTTGATGCATGTTGTGTTTCTGAGTGAGAACAAGCCACCATCATGTTGATAGAAACCACGATGTAGCTGCTTCTCAGTGCTTTGGATGGGATTCCTCTTCCCTACACCAGGTGTCTACAGAGTAGGGTCTCCATCTGAGCTAGCTGTCTGGTTTACTGTTACTATCTACACTGTGACAGTCTGTGAGTTAGTGGAGTTTAGGCCATGAATCATCTAACCAAACATGGGGACCTACGCTGCTCCTAGCTGATTTCTAGGCAGGTTTCCTGTTCTCTTTCACTTCAATCATTAAGTGCCTAAATCACTGTGGATGATGACGTATAACTTCTCTCCACTTGCCATGTGAAATGAAGATCCTTGTTTCATGCATCAAACACTCTGTGTGCATTTTCCAGGCAGCCATGGACTCTAATCTGCAAATGGCTCAGGGATGGGGAAGTAAAGGGAAAGGAGGTACTGCAGTATGGTGTACCCAAGTTCATAGGTGAACTGAGCCTGCGTTGAGTTCTTCAGTTGTAAATCAGTGTTAATGGCAATGATCTGGTTTCATGTGCTGGCACACATGAATCGAAAGAAATTGTTGTAAGCAGGACAGCAGGGGTTACCATCATAAACAATCATTCTGAAATTTTAGCCAGACCCAGACTCACCAAGACCTTCTTTGCTCTCTGTCCTGTTCTCTGCTTGAGTTGTCTGTGAATAACAAAAGGCTTGAGCTAATGCCTGTCACTGCAAAGTCAGCCTTGACAGTACTTTCCCTCTTCTGGCAGTTTCTGAATTTAAAGATTTCTAGCAACAATTTTTTTTCTCAGTAGGAAAAAAGTAATTCTGAAACTCCTGCCATTCCTTCTTTCTCTCCCTTGACCCACTTCTCACTTTCCATCCATTTATTTTGATAGACTTTAACATTAAAATAGTTTGTATTAGGAGGAGTATAGTTGCCTGCTGAAGCTGTCCACACAAGCAACACTTGCATGTAGTGGAGCTAAGCGACAGCCTAATGGTTTATCATAGCAGCTGCGTAAGAATACTGTTAAATCCTCCTTATAATTTTTATTTCCAAGCCATTATTGTACACATTTCAGCAAAGCCGAGAAAATGATGAGCCCCTTCCTAACTTGCCCCTGGAAACCTGCTAGTGAATGTGAAACCTGTGATAAGGGCAACAGCATCTTTCAGAAGAGCATCTGCTTCTGAGAAGGGAGCAGTGCAGCTTTCAGACAGACTGATATCGGAGAAAGGAAGATGAAAGCGTGGGGAGTCCTCTGCCTTGCAGTCTGCATGGTGGGAAAAAAGACTTTAAAGAGTACCTGTACTCTTTACAAGAGTACTCTTTACTCTTTAAAGAGTACTTTAAAGAGACTTCAGGGAGAATTAGAAAATGTGGAAGAGATTGATCCAGGATGAAAGGATCACAGGCTGCAGTTGGCATAGCCTTGCAAGGTGGTGAGAGGCTGATAGAGGGCTCTCAGTGCTTCATCTTCCCTCTTGCTGTTCCCTTATCTTGTAGTCACGGAGAAAAAAGTGTTTTGACACTGCTAGGTGGTGTAAGGACAGGTGGATCACATGAGGTTGCAACCCTATCATCCTTGATTCACTTTTCTGCTATCAGGAGTCCAAATATCACATCATGTACAGGCATTGCTCTTCATGTATTAGGAAAACTTTGTCCATTATTTTAATTGCAGTTGGTGCATTAAGGACCCTTCTCCTCTGCCTTATTTGTGGTGCATCCTTGCCCAGATAAAACTTCACAGATTCAACTGCTAGTGGCAGAAACATCAGGAGACCGAACAGGGAACTGGATCTTCTTGTGCTGGATCGTGTCTCCCTCTAAGACCTTACTACCAAATGACACTCAGGAAAATGGGACCAACAAGGCACCATAATGGGGCAGATCAGTAGAAGAAAGGCAGAGATGGAAAAGCATTTGTTCAGTGCCATGAAGAGAAATCTATACCTCAACTTCAAGTCCAGTTTCACCCTGCAGGACTTCATGACATGTCTAGGGCAGCTAAACGAGGTACGGCTACTTCTAGAGGCAAAGGGGATCTAAGCGGTTTCAGAGAGTGATTTGGATCTTAGGACACTGATCAGTCCCTTGGGTAACATTTTCTCTCAACTGTCTGGAGATTGGAGTCTACAGTGATCACAGTCCTGACTTTGGTGCTTGGAGGTAGATAAATGAATGCCCAGGTCCACTTTCACTTTCCAAAGTCCATGTATGGTACATTATACATTATACATTAAATTATACTACTTCTTTCAGAGGCAGTCTGCTCTTCCTATCACACTGTGGACCTCAGGCACTGTAAGAATATTTTGGAATTTTTTACAGACATTAATTTTTCCCACATCTCTTCCCTGACCCATCCTACCACACCTGTCTACTGAACAGCATTCTCTCCAATTAAAATATAAAGTTATGGCTTAGTGGCAGAATTATTATTATCACCAGCACAGTTTGTGACTCATAAAATTGCAACGACTGCTATACTTCATGTTGGGGGGGGGTAATTAACCAACATCATCTATAGCACCAGGTGGTGATTCATTCAAAATGAGAGCTAGTATAGCAGAGCTGAAGTGCCCACTGGACAGTGCTGTACATTTCACAGGCCATGAAATATAACCAATGTTGTTTTTTATCCCCCAGCAAGCTAGTAAGTTGTTTTTAATAGGACTTTAAATATTTTTTAATTGGCATTTTGTTTTTCTCTAGGAAATAAGCAAAGAGGTCATGGGGAAATGGGATAGGATCACTTGTACTGCCATCATGGCGAAATGGGATGGGATCACTTCTACTGCCACCATCCCTCTTGTGGGATCACAGGGAGAATAGGAATCCCACCCTTCTGCGCAGAACCAAGGGAGCAGGAGGAGCTGGATGGCAGATTATCTGCACTAGATTTCAGGAAGCTGAGGTCCTGTGCTGAGCATGTGAGCTTGCTTTGCCTATGTGCTGGGCTCACATGAATGCAGTGAGAAAACCAAGTCATTGAGTTAGTGTGGGGCTGGATTTAGGCTAACGCACCTCGCACTTTTGTCAGGCTGATTAGCAGAAGTCCAGCACTTATAAACGCAGTTATACAGCATCCTGCTTAGGGCTGCTCTCCTGGTCTAGGACTGAGCCTTAGAGCACTACGAAAAGCTTTGGGGATAACTATTTTGAGGTGATTACCCAAACCTGTCTGACATCTGGTTTTGCCACTGCAGAACCTGTGTCCAGTGTATTGAAACCTATTCTGATACTTCTTTACTGTGAAGGTGGTGAGGCACTGGACCAGCTTGCCCAGGGAAGTTGTGGATGCCCCATCACTGGAAGTGTTCAAGGCCAGGTTTGATGGGGCTTTGAGCAACCTGGGCTAGTGGAAGGTGGTAGGGGGGTGGGACTAGGTGATCTCTAAGACCTCCCAAACCATTTTACGATTCTGTGATTCTGCTGGAACCTCATCTGATTATGGGGCTTCTTTTAGTGGTACTGAAATAATTTCTTGCAATACAAAACTCATTCTCCAACCAGATGTACAGGGTTCTGGCATCTTCCTTCCTTTAAAATTGTACTTTGTTATTATTACCCAAAGTTAGATGCAAACTAAATCTGTCAGCTACTTGGTTTCTGAAGTTTTATTTCCAAATAATTCAGAGACTTTCTTTCTCTCTTTCTGACCATGAGACAGGCCTTGACAATTTTCAGATTCAACCCACGCTCCTGCCAGAAGTGTTGCCTCCCATCCACTCAGGACCTCTGTCTATGAACACAGCTTTGAATAATGATTCATTTTCCACCCACTGATCAGACCTTCATCTGCCCCAATCATTCATGTATACCTAAGTCTAACATCTAGCGCAGCTGTCTGCTCTGTAACACGTGGGACATGCAGTGGTTGACTGTAATGGGTAGTATATCCCTTTTCTCTTAGGATCACAAGAGAAAAAGACTTAATATTAGGTAGAGGGAGTGTTAGACATCAGTAGGGTAACTTCCATGGCCTTGCATTTCTCCTGTTTTTGAAGTTCAAATGATACTAATGTAAAGTTCGTAGGCATGCAGTTAAAAAAGTGTTTGCTACAAACACCCCCAGCATACACAAGGTTCAGAACAAAATATTGCTGCTACATGATAGACTTTTTTCATAGGTAAAATTGCACCCCAGAAAAAACTCTTATTCCATATGGATTCCCACCTTATATATTGGCCAACTCTATGAAGTACAGATGTACTCCATAATGTATATGAGTAATGTGGAGTGATGCGTTGGAAATCTATTTACTGCTGGGGCCAGGACTCAGGTGCCCTGTCATAGCTGCCAAGTCTCAGCTTGGACACCCAAGAGCATGTGAGACACGAGTTAAGCTAATAGAAGTCAGGACCATGTTGCTCTGATTTGGTGCCCGGAGGACAGGAGATATCTGTAGGGTGTCTCGTTTGCCTCTAGGTGCCCTGAATCATGCCCAAAATGAATCATGCCTGGACTGTCTCATGAAACTGACTTTAAGAACCAACACATCAACAGCAGCAGAGTACTTTGGCAGTGCCAGTGGCCTTTTAATTTTAAATCTGAGCTAGGCTAAAGTTAGAACACGTAGAAAGTCCAAAAGAGACACTAGAGTTACAAAGTTTTATAAAAACACAGGTCTTCAGAAATGAAAAAAATACGCAAGCATGTACTTTATATTATAAAGCGGCATTCCTTGGGTTTGCAGCTTTCCCCCCCAAAATGAATGAGCGGATGAACCAGAAGACTCTACAGGCTTTCTGGAGGGGTGTCAGCTCCTTTGCTATTCTCAGGATCTGGCAGAAGGAAACCTCCTTTTTATTGTTCTCTCTGGGGATTATTCTGATTTAAAACTTTCTATCTGGGAGATTTTAAAATCGAATGACCTTTCTGTGATGAGTTCCCTGTTTTCCCTTCCAGTTGTAGAAATGCTTATGTCCCTTGATGGTGGTGAAAGGCAGTTACCACCTGCATGGGGATTAATTAGAGTCTGCTCAGGAATTTAGCTAAAATAGTGGTAAAATCTTCCTCCAAAGTGAAGAGAAAAACACCATTCGTCACCTGTAACAGCAATATTCAAACTTCTGGGAAGTTTACCTGCACAATGAGTCTTCTGTTTTATGTGCACATATAATGCCTTGTAAGAGTGTGTACATCAAAATAATGCTTATAAATCATCGCTGCACTGAAGCAACCCTAGGCTATTTTTTAGATCTTGGCCCCATGGTTGATTAGATAAGGTGAAGAAAGTGCAATGGATCCGTGATACTGGTTAGAAAAGGTGGCTGTCACTTCTGCCTCCACTTCTGAACTCAGCTGTGACTTCCACGCAACCATTTCACTCCTCCTGGGCTTTGACTTTGCAGTTCACCTGCCACGCTTCGTGAATTGCTTTGAAAGCTATGATGAAAGGAGCTAACTGGCTGCAGTCTGTCACTGAAGATATGTCATGTGTAAAATGCATTGGCTTTTAACTATGTGCAGAAGCCTCCCTCCCTGCACCACTTCACCCACATTCAATGACTTGGCACCTGGGAGAGTGATTTTAAAAAGTACTATTAGTATTATAACAATTTCATCAACTGTCAGGGCTAATAAACAGGTAATTGAGTTTTGGCTGCTCTCTTCTGTCCTACTGTTCCCTCTGTGCTCCACTCACCTTGGCATTTGTCTCTAAGAAGTGCATCAGTCAGAAATAGAGGTCAAGGGCTTACGAGGATATCTGCTTCCATGAGAACCACTGATCACACAGGTAATGTTGTTATTATTTCACACAGCACACCAATGTCCCCTTGGTCTCCCAGGACATTTTCTGTGGGGTATATTTTTTGGGCTGTACCAGAGCTCTCTCTTACTATAGGACACAGAAGAATAGGCACATCAGCAATCTGATGATCATCTACGACTAGGAATCCCAGCACATGTGATTTCATGCACTGGGAATCAAAAGAGTTAAGAAGTCTGGAAGAGTCTAAATGAGCAGGACTCAGCCAGACTCCTGCAGGGGACTGATGGGCAAGAAATGACTTTGCCGAAGTATATTTCATCTCCCATTAACAGAAATGAGGCACAGCTCTGCTGTGTAATCATTTGTACCTCCCTGGTATATCCAATTTGATTGGTATCTCAACGATCAGTTTAGCTAGTGAGCAATTAAAGCCTAATTTGCATCTGCACATGAGATTAAAATGTTGGATGGATTAATTTTTAAAAGCTGCTACCTTTCATAAAAGACAGCATGAATTGATTGGATGTGTACATAATATACAATAGGATTTCTCCTTACAAAGAGAGAGGCACTGCCATGAAACTCAAGAAAATCTCTGCTTTGCTCAGCACACTTATCACAGGTGATAGATGTTTTCACGAGATCTTCTAGGTAAAGATAAGGCTTGTTGCACGGCTTCATTCCAGTGAAAATCCACCTACCACAATGTAGAGAGTTTATCATCCACATAAGTTGCAATGAAACAATTTTCATGCCAACCTGTGTTAAATACATCAACTCGAGTAGATGTTGCAGCACAAGAAATAGAGCTTCTCTTCCGATAACACACGTGTCTGTGTTTGTGTTAAAGAGCTGGGAAAACGCTACTGGCAACCCTGGGATTGAGCTGGGTGGAGTATCCCCAGGTAGAACCTGTTAGTTCAGGAAAATATGTCGATCTGGCAGCAGTGAACTGGCAGGTGTGAGAAAGGCAGTTTTTTCATTGCAAAAAATATTGGGTAAGATCATTTTTATATGCTTCAACACCCAGTGGAGCTGTGCCTAGGGAAAACATAAAAACTCCATTTGCAGGACTGAAATGACTATGTGATTTATCAATAGAGCAAGAAGAAGAAAAGGAAGAAAAATATACATGCAAACTGAATAAGCAGCTTTTGTTACAAGCTGAGATGGAAAAACATGTTTCAAAATGACTGACACTCAGTTTGATCCCACCCACTTAGAAAGCTCTGGAGGATTCCTGGTCCACAGTCATTTTCATTATTTTATATTTTTGACCCAATTTATGATAAGAAAAATGTAAAATCCTGAAATTTCTTTTCTGGTTGGGAGCCAGTGGTTTCCTAGCAGTAATGGGGATATGTATATGTTTATGTACAAACACACACAACCACACAAAGAAGAGACCCAGCACACTCTCTCTGTTCTGTATATAGCTCAGTATATTAAACAGACTGTACTTTAAATACGTATTTTTCTGAGGCTGTCAATATGTCACAACCTCCACTCCATCAAGGGAAGTTATATCATTTTTTGCTCTGCAGGCGAAGCAGTTTCAGGCCACGTAGGTGCCTGGATGAAAGATGTTCCCTCTGAGTCAGCAGCGTGCTGCTACAGCATTTTGCAAGGGATTTTCTCCTGCTGGCAAAGCCAGGTAAAATGTGATTCTGACTGTCTGGGGGTGTCTGAGTGCCGAGTACAGGCAGCTATCTTTGTTTGATGGGTCTGGGAAAGATGCCTCTGAATATCAAACTCTGGGTGCTTTAAACACTAACCTGGCATGTGGAAGTGGAGAGACTTTTGCAAAATAAGGATGCACTTACTGTACTTGGGTTCCTCCCAATGAAATCTGCCTGCCAAGCTGAACAAACCTGAAGGCTGGTGAAATGCAGCCACTCTTGGCTTGTCTCCATCTGAACTTCGAATCTGAGGGGACCATATCATGGCTGAACACTGGAGATGGGATTATCCTTTAGGTCCTTAGTGAGAAGGATGGACCATTGAACACCTCCAGGCTTGGAGTCTAGAAGGTATCAGAGGAGCACTCAGTTTCTAGTGGATGGGATAAATCATTTAATCACAACAGTCAATGGGATAATGCTCCCTTTATTTGTACACAGGTTTAGCCTGGAAACATTAATACCCTCCATAAGGGGAATCCACTCCATTGAGGAACTTAATACCATGACGATGGAGGCAATACAAGATATTAAGGGTAGGTTTCTTTCTGTTCACATATGTGCATGTTTATGCAAAAAAAGTCAAGGTCAGCCAGTATGAACACTTGAGCATGAAACTTGTGTAGCAGCTTGATCTCCTTCTTTCCTTCCAGGATTTTCACGATGCATGGATAGCTGGAGGAGAGTGAAAAAAAACAACCACATAAATGAACAAACCAAGCCTGAAATTCACTGTGTGCTGTAATTATGACATAACAATGTTAATGACTTCTTGGTAATAGCTTGGGAAATTAATTAGCATGTCGCTTGCAAAACAGAGCACCACTTTTCTTCCATTTTCCATTTTCTGGTGTTGTTAAGGTCTGTGATGCTATCAACACTCATGTCCAATCCAGTTAAAATTGCAATAACTCTTGAGAAACAATGACTTTAAGAAAAACCCTGCATGTAGATTAAGAAAGGCTGATACCTTTCAAGGTCATGCAATTCTTCTGCTGGGTGTTTCTAATTTGACTATTAAGAAAATGTATGGATGTATGAGGCTTTCCCCACCCCAGGACTACTTCTTCCTGACTTTTGATAATGAAAGGGGTTTTCCAGATATGTTTATGAATCATTAAAGTTTTTAAAGGGACAACACTTCAGTCTACAATGGAAATTTCCTTCCAGACCACCTCGGTAAGTGCTGGTAATAAGAAATAGGATATCCTTCCTGATAGATTTTGGGTTGCTCTCGCATATTAGGAAAGATCAGTTCCCAGGAGCAAAATGGACTTGAAATAAATCCAGTAACCTGAATTCATACCTGTCCATGAAGCAATAGTAATCTCAGATTCTGGTATTGTTTCTTTCAGTGGTAACTTTAGGAGGAAAGAGAAGAAAAATCGTGTGGGAATCAAATGCTTAGTTTTCTATGGAACAGCAAATATTGAACAATCCAGATCACAGGAAGGTTAGGATAAAATGCATGAAGACCTGTGGGAATAGGATTCCAAACCCATAATCATAGAAAAAAAAAATCATAAAAAAAACAATCTCCCTAAGGAGGAGACCCTTCTTTGGTGTATTACAAAATCAAGAAAAAGAGAAGGCTTTATCATATTTTGCTGATTTTTAATGAGATATAAAGAGCAGTCAGTAGGTTCCTTTCGCAAACCATTCTAAAAATACATAGATCATAAATACACCTCCATCTTTACATTACTGACCAGGAAACGAGAAAAAAGGCACCAAAGTCTGGTCCCTCCCTAAAGCAACCTTCAGCATAAAACCTCTCTCCTTCCAGCAACTGTTCTCACTCATTTTTTATCCAGGCATCATAATTAGTTTATTCCATAGGGATCTACAGAGAACTTCTAACTGGGTACAGCTGGTAGCAGAACAGGGCACTTCCCTGTGCTGAAGAGTTTGTCTGTTTATTGGCAAAGACATTAAAGCAAATGCAAGTCACGTCCTCAGGATTGAAGAGCATATGGCACAAAACAAAGGTCCCAGCGTTCATCTCTCAGCCCCTGTCTTTCTACTTCATTCATGTTGCTCACAGCCAGATTGGTGACTAATGATGCCTCCACTTTGGCAGCTGAGCTGAGGCTGAGAAGGGTGTCTCAAGATGAGGGATGGTCAGCTGGGAGGAGATAGACCATATAGGAGACTCCCAAATCCCAGTTTTTGAGGATGGTCTGATTTGAAACAGCTTCTTACAGCTGTTCACATTCCCTCAAGCCCCTCAAATGTCCTGTAGAGAGTGGTTTAATAGGGGTAAATACTGCTGCAAGGAAAGGTAGGTGTAGCACACGCTGTCCCGAGACACTTCTGCTGACTTGAGACAGGGTTCAGAGAGACGTGGAAGTGCCTCCAGGTGCATTTCTTGAGGAGAGGATGGGAGAAGTTGCAGTTCTGCACCTGCAGCTATTTCTTCGAAGTACGTTCCAATTTCCATCTAATGGGGAAGGAAACATCCTGCTATCACTAAAATTTGCCTTTGATTGCCTTTTTTTCTTTAAAAGACAAGTAGTAAATGAAAATACAAGATATCCACTATGAAGAAAATGATACAACATCCTTAAAATTTAAATGCGCCAAAATACCACCCCTGCACAGCTCTTGCCATGGACACCAATTCTGATCGTAGCTTTGCAGGAGTATTACGCCACTGGGTTGAGACAATCCAGACACTTCTTTTCAGGCTTTAATTATCTGTATTCATATCAGTCAGATGTAGATAAAAGCTTGCAAAAAGTATGAGCAAAATCAGATTTTGCACCCAAAGGATTAGGACGATCTTGGGGCTAGTTTACTCCTGCAACAGGAAAGGGAGGGGAAAAGCCAGGGACAGAGGCTGTGGAGCCATTGGGAGACTCCAGCATAGCAGGGATAGGAGAGGGGTTAGGGTTCCCTCCACAGGGAACTGTGTTTGAGCTAAATAATGCTACTGTTCGGGAGAGTTTTTAGGGTTTCTGTAATGCTTTTAGATCCCAGAGTAGGATCTCTGTCAAATTGCCCCATGTCCTTCAGATCACCCTTAGCATGTCTGGTCATTATCATCTTTCCTTGAACATCTACCACTGATCACTGTCAGGGACGGGATGCAGAGCCAGATGGACCTTTGACTTGTCTAATCTGTCTGTCCCACTCTCCATTGTGCATTGTGCACTGAGTCAGAATGATCTACACAGTCATTCCTGTGGTTTACAGCCTTGTACCTCAGCCTGAATGCCATTCCTGTATCCTTGCTGGGGAAAGCCTTTTGCAGTTCCTCTGGAATCATCCTGCCACAGAGAGGAAAGGAGAAGAGGCCCTTTGTGGCTTTCAGGGATCCGAAGTGTCTAGATTGGTGTAACAAGAATGTTTCCGAGTTTTGCAATAAAAGCCAAGAGATGTATTTTTGGAAGACAGAAGTTCCTTTGAGTGAACACAGCAGAATTAATTTTAACAATCGCTTGACGAAATCTCCTAAATTAAATATCAGATTAAAAACCTCATGGAAATTAAACTGATAATACATGCATTAAAAACAAAGCAAATCAGACTACTTGTGAAGCACTTTCTAAAGAGCAAATCACAGCCTCGCATCTCTAATCTGTGAGTCATTGACACGCTGGTGCAGTGGAGCTGCAAGACCTTCAGATCACAGAGCAATTCCCTGTTCTCCTGCTCCCTGTCTGTAATAGCAGTTTCATCCACAGCTTCTCCACGCAGAGGTGTTCAGGAAAATAAATTCATGCCAACAGAGATCAGAGTAGACTCACTGCCTCCTGTCAAAAATTTGCAACCTGTCCTGGATTTGCTGTGGCCGTAGCTATGCATCTGTGTGGACTGCTGTGCTCTGTGCATCCCTTCCAGTCTAAAGGTTTTTCTGTTATCCTGGAGGCCATCATGAAGCAAGTGGAAGAAAAGAAGGTTATCAGGAGTAGTCAGCATGGATTCACCAAGGGGAAATCATGCCTGACCAATCTGATAGCTTTCTACGATGGCATGACTGGCTGGGTAGACGAAGGGAGAGCCGTGGATGTTATCTACCTTGACTTCAGCAAGGCTTTCGACACAGTCTCCCATGATATCCGCCTAGGGAAGCTGAGGAAGTGTGGGCTGGATGAGTGGTCGGTGAAGTGGATAGAGAACTGGCTGAATGGCAGAACTCAGAGGGTAGTCATCAGCGGCGCTGAGTCTAGTTGGAGGCTGGTGACAAGTGGTGTCCCCCAGGGGTCAGTACTGGGCCCAGTCTTGTTTAACTTCTTCATCAACGATCTGGATGAAGAGTTAGAATGTACCCTCAGCAAGTTTGCTGACGACACCAAACTGGGAGGTGTGGTAGATACACCAGAAGGCTGTGCTGCCATTCAGCGTGACCTGGATAGGCTGGAAAGCTGGGCAGAGAGGAACCTGATGAGGTTCAACAAGGGCAAGTGCAGTGTCCTGCACCTGGGGAGGAACAACCTCATGCACCAGTACAGGCTTGGGGTGGACCTGCTGGAGAGCAGCTGTGCGGAGAGGGACCTGGGTGTCCTGGTGGACGACAGGTTAACCATGAGCCAGCAGTGTGCCCTGGCTGCCAAGAAAGCCAATGGGATCCTGGGGTGCATCAAGAAGAGTGTGGCCAGTAGGACAAGGGAGGTTCTCCTTCCCCTCTACACTGCCCTGGTGAGGCCCCATCCGGAGTACTGTGTCCAGTTCTGGGCTCCCCACTTCAAGAAAGATGAGGAGCTCCTGGAGAGAGTCCAGCGGAGGGCTACGAGGATGATGAGGGGACTGGAGCATCTCCACTACGAGGAGAGGTTGAGGGAACTGGGCTTGTTCAGCCTGAAGAAGAGAAGGCTGAGAGGGGACCTTATAAATGCCTACAAATATCTGAAGGGTGGGTGTCAGGAGGATGAGGCCAAGCTCTTTTCAGTGGTGCCCAGTGACAGGACAAGGGGCAATGGGCAGAAACTGAAGCACAGGAAGTTCTGTCTGAACATGAGGAGGAACTTCTTCCCTCTGAGGGTGACGGAGCACTGGAACAGGCTGCCCAGGGAGGTTGTGGAGTCTCCTTCTCTGGAGATATTCAAGACCCGCCTGGACAAGATCCTGTGCAGCGTACTGTAGGTGACCCTGCTTGAGCAGGGGGGTTGGACTAGATGACCCACAGAGGTCCCTTCCAACCCCTACTATTCTGTGATTCTGTGATTCTGTGATTCTGTAAGCCCACTGGAAATGAAATCACTGCAGAAAACTTGCCTTGTGGTCTAAGGCCCTCTCAAAAGAGTCTCTGAGGGCCTGCAGGCCCCATGCTAATATTTTATTCACTTTAAATAGGTTCTGGTCGAGGCAACAACAGGTTTCAGTAGGCTGCAGGGGTGATACAGGCTCTGTAATAGTTCCAAATGATATTACTTGAAAGTTGAATGGGGAAGAGAAAGATCAATCTGTTCAAAGTGGATTTGGCAGTTTTAAAATTCATTTGAGTTTGGACTGAAACAGAAAAGACTCTACTGTAGGTGTAACTCCACCAGAAGTTATAGGGACTCTGACGAGCTGCCCACAGTCTCGGAACTGGAAAACCTGGAAATATCCACCCATTGTGTAATTCATGGAGATGGCTGTCCAAAAACCATGAGACATGGAAGAGCTGGCACACAGTATGACTACAAGGGCAGTAAGTGACTGTGTCAGGCTGTGCTAATGAATTGTTATAATTCGCTTTATCTTACCAGGTACTTTGCTCAGATTGAAGACATAGACATCTTCCTCCCACATTTCCGCCAAGAGAGACAACATCATATTCTTCCCCCCACTTTTCCACCAGAAGAGACAACATCATATTCTGAACCAACCCAATTCAGGACAAACTGTAGCTAAACTTAAATAACGGTGGCCACATGTCCCAGCTTCACCAGCACAGTCCTGGACAGTTAGTGTCATGTCATCCGCTTTGCTTGTGATGTTATTGTATTTTGACTGTGCAACCAGGACACAGTATTTCCTTTGTCTTCTCCAAGCCCTAGAAATTTTCACACTCCCTCTTGTGTAGTAGGGATATGAGGTGGGAACATGAGGAATCTGTCTTTGATAATTTCTGAGTTCATAATAACATGTACTTCCAAAGATAACTTCTGCACTCTCAGGGGCTCTGCCTTCTCTTCTAACCTGCCCAGTACTGCTGTCTTCTAAAGACTAAGGTGCTTCATGTGTTTCCGCATTTCAGGATTTCCTGGTGAGAGACAACAGAGAAGTGGACTTGCCAGTTGAGCTGCTGTATTTGGTCACATTATGCTTTGCATTGCTCACTAAATATGGTTCAGTGATCTGTTAAAATTAATTTTGTATTAATTGTTTTAAGACCGACAGCATCCTGTGCTGCTTTGGGTGAGAAATTGCCTTTCTCTGCTGGGAAATAATTTTGGCATTTCATTTGGAAAAAAGTAATTAACTACATGGGTATGCTTAGTTGAGTAAGTCATTACAGTCTCTGACTTATGCAAATGAAGTTGTTGAAGTATAATTCCAACTGAGATAACTCCACACATACATAAACTTTTAATTTGCACAGTCCGGCAGAGTATTTGTGTGCAAATAGAAGCTGTTCATGGGTTAATTTATAAATCTCACTTGCATAATCAATTTTCAAAGAGCAAGGAGTTTGTGATGCAGCAGAGCTCCTCCATGAGTTCCCAAGGATATTTCTTGGCACATCATTTGATGGTTAACATGATGTATCCACTGGTTCAGAGATCCCTGTGCTCATTTTACAGCTGCTGTAGCGCGAACCATGCTTTCAGGGTCACCCTCCACATATTCTGCCTGCCATAATTATGATGCTTATTAGGGATATTATGAAGACTGGTGGCCCTGCTCATGGATTTTAGCAGTTTATTACTATGTCCTAAGTAACAGTCCTGGGTTTCTTTGTTCAAACAAGTTTAAACTTTTAAGTGTGTTTTATTAATTTCCTTTTCCCTTCTTCGTCGTCTTCCTACCACATGTAGCTTTTTCTCTCCTGGAAAGTAACATTGTTATGCAATTTGTTTGGCCAGTTTAAGGTAAAGAGATGGATGCAAAGGCTAAATATGCACAAAGAAGGAGCCAGGAAATTATTTTTCCCTAGAAAATTAATTACTTGCCCCAAATACTCTCATTTATCCTGAAACTGATAACTTGGAGAAATGCATGTTTTGGGGATAGATTCCTAAAACAAGGGAACAGATGTTTCTTCTTTGTTCTCCACAACTAATGCTGTACTGATTGAACATTAGGTCAGATGGCTCCATTTCTGATTCCTATTTGGAAGAATTTCATTTTATACTAAGACTTTGAGTTAAACCAAAGCTCTCCTCTCTCTGGAGAATTCCGTAAGTTTGGAAAACCCTGCTCTAGTGGGACAGAAGATAATTTCTGTACGATTTGATATATTGTCCTCTAGGGTGGTGATTTGATGGGACTTCATAATTTACTGCCTTTAGTGTAATCAGCAGCTTGCATGCATCTTATCCTCTTGAGTGATAAAGCATAAATCTGAATACAAGAAGGGCTAAGCCCTTGGACAGAGGAGATGGAAAGATGGGGAGTGTGGGAATTGTGGATGGCAGTGACCGAAGCTCAGATATCTCCCTGGGCGAGTCAGTCCTCTCTGACAAGCCTGATTAAAGGAGAAATGGTTTTGGAAGCATGGGGTCGGTGGCTTTGACCAAGCTGCTACTTCATTTAGAGAGCCATCTGATGTGTGCCTTGCACTGAGGCTCTCATAACAGTAGAGAGCTGTTAACAAGAGATCCTTAATCATCTCTGGCTGACAGGGAGCTGCCAAGCCACTTGACAGCTTGGAAAGCCTTTCTTCACCCCCTGAAAGACAGGTCTTTGCAGATGCTGAGGTTTCAAAAGGAGCAGTCGTTCCCAACAGAGTTAACAGACTTGATTTTCAATTTGTGATTCTTTTGAATGTGGCAAACCATTTGCCTCATGCATATAGACCAGGTCCACAAATTGTTGGATCAGAATTAATACATGAGGTCATTCAAATCTGTAACAGCTCTGAATTGCTTAGGCTTAGGTAAATGAAAGAGGTAAAAATAAACATTAACAGTAAAACCACTCTTTGATGCTATGACTACTGAGTTGAGGGGTCCAACTTCTGCAGAAGGACTTAATGGTTAGACCCCATGTCTGGAGCTGGGTGCAAGGCTGTCTCTGCAGTTGGGAGCTAAACCCTAATTACTGAACTGTCATATGGAATACTTTTCTGTTTTTATTTAATTTTGGGAATAAACAATCACCTGAAGAGGGACATATCTGAAGTCTGGGTCTCTGCTGCCAGGAGCACTGTATGTTTCACTCAGTAAAACTATCCCAGCTTAATTAGCACATTTTCAGTACCAGAGAGTCAAGCATGTCTTACTGATTGTTGCAAATGATCTAGCAAGGAAGGAGAAACAGAACAGCATTTCTATGTGACCTTTGTCTTACCACTTCTCCTTTCTCTCTGAAGGTGTGAGATTTGAGGAGGGAACCCGCCACGATAAGACCCTTTCTCAACTTGGCCAGGGCCTGGGCAGGTGATTCCTGCAAGGCTTGTGTGTTCCTCTCTCAAACAAAGAAAAAGAAAGAGAGAGAAAATGTCAAGTCTGTTAAGCAGAATTTGTTGCTAGTGATTCCTTGAAGTGCAGCAGCTGGTATCACCTTCGTTAGTTCCCTAATTAAAGTTTTTCAACTCTGTGTCAGGCAAAAAACAAGAACAGAAAAAGTTCTTTCTTTGAAACAGAAATCTTGTTGCAAGGTCAAGCTGAGATTGTTGCTGCTTTAATAAACACCTCAAATTGTCTCTGATTAATTCTAAATAAATTTCCTAGGTGATAAGTGATTTCAAGCAAGTGCTGTTGACACATTGAGCTGATTGAGATTAAGAGGAGAATGAGATGAACAATGGGGTACGATTAGAAACTCTTTGTCACACAGATCAGGACCCTGCAGTAGAAGGATGACACAACCATTTGTCATGTACTGGAGGTGAGAGGAATGAACAAAGGTTTGCAAGAAGACGGCAAGTGACTTACAGTGTAGCTGAGCTGCTCAGTAGGTAAAGTCTGCACAAGCCATAAGAAAAGCATACAAAGGGACAGCATGAAACTTGTGTTCGTGGAATGGGAAAAGCATGGCAAAGCAGTGGAAACTAGTGGTTCAAGTGAGTCAAGGGATGCCTGCAATTTTATGGGAGGAAGGGACAATCATCTTCAGGTGTGGGGCTGATTTGAGGGACCCACTGGTGCAAGTTCTCCCTAGTGTAATACTGGAAATGTCATGTTTCTCAGTCAGACAAATGTTTTGACCCCAGGCAAGGACCATGGTGGGGCTATTCTGCCTCTCTCCATCATGTAATGTTAAGTCAAGCCCCCAGTACAGTACAGATGTCTCATCTGAGGACAAAATGTGTAGTTATTACCTCACAGAAGTACACTGTAATGGAGACCGACATGGTCAAATCCCACTGACATCCTTTATTCATACGCATCAGAGCCAAAGACATTATAGAGGATGGTGGAACTGGGGAGCAGGTATTAAGTGGCGTAAAAGGAAAGTAGACAGACTGAGTCAGATTGGAAATAGCCACTAGGCTGAGAAAAGGGAGGGAAAGCGGTGCTGTTGCTTAGAATATTTAAAATATTCCAGATATACACTGGGAAATGGCTGCAGGAAATGAGTCTTTCCTGCCTCTCTGGTCTCAGTGTCCTAGAATTTCTTTCCAGCTCAGATAGCAAGGGTTTTTGCATATTCAGGAGCATTCCCTTCTGTGAGACAACAGAAACAGGGCTTTTTTCAAAGTCTATAAATTTATTTTAGGCTCATAAAATTACATAACAATGTATTCCCCTCCCCCATTAATGAGAATTAATTACAACAGTTTATTTTTTATGAATGTCTTAATTAGACCTTTGCCCATTAACAGAAACACTACAGAAATTCAAATCATCCCTATTAACAGGTGAGAGATGTTTACTAATGACCCCCACACTGAGTCTTATGTGAAAAATTCTTATGAAAATTTATTACTCTCTATAAAAGCAATGACTTATTCAAAAGAAGGAGATGATATTGTGTGCAGGAAGGGAGGGAGCCTGGATGAAGTTGCTGGGACTGGTACATTTGCAAATCAGCTCTTGAGGGCAACATAAATAAATACAGCAGAAGTCTGAAGAAAATAAAATAGCATGAATCATAAATCAAAGCAATGTAGTGGAGCTGCAAAGGACACTGCAAATAGATAGGATAACAGAAGGAAATATTGGCTCAGGCATAAATAGCTCCTAATAAATCATCAGCCAACGGGAGCAGGGCAGCAACATCCTAACTGAAGATAATGACAGCTGGAAACATCTTACTGGTGCTTGTGCATTCACTGCATACACACTCTGTGGATCCAGGAAGATGCTGGAAAGGTCTCTGGGCCTTTCTGTATTCAACAAGAACATCACTGGCCTGAGAGGAATCCAGGCTCCAGCTGAACTGAAGACCATCCTTGGGGTGACTGCTGACAACTTGCTCTTGAAAGGACATTTAAGGACTTCCCCCTTCTACTATGTCAACTCACTAAGATTGTGCTCCAGCTATGGTATTTTAGAACTCTGTTTCTCAAGGACCTCTTACCACAGTACTTGCTATGTGGTGTTTTGTGGGCTGTAAGTTTTCACACCAACTCAGCAGCTATCAGAGGTAATCTGAATACAGACCTTAAACCCTCAAGCCATTTCTGTGTTTTTCCTTGATTCTGCCGAAGGTGGTATGATTGCCTGACACAGCCACAGATCAGATTCAGTGCAGGAGCCACTGAAACAGTGCCGCTAACTACAATACAGTCTTCCATGCTTCTTTTCTGAGGATGCTTCAGCTGCACGGAGAATTGACACCAAAGGAGTCAGTGGGAGCTTCTTGCTATCTGTCGTGAGGAAGCACTGCCCTGCCCTTAGAGGAAAACCCATCTAAGCTTCAAGTGAAAAGTCCCAAAGAGGCCATAAGTCAGGCAGCTTTTACAAAGCTATCTTATCCCAGTTTTCCAACCACGTGTGTTTCCCCATAGGCAGGAAACAGTTTCTAAGAACACAGCCCGTATTGTCTTGGAGTGGACTAAGGGAAGGAGAACATATATCTAGACAGCGAATAACAGAAGATCTCAACTCTCAGTTCCAGTTTCCACAGGGGAATCCAAGCATTAAGTATTCAAGGCAGGAAACAGGAGTGAGAAAACAACATAGTATCTGGAATAAGACAGAAGTTCTACATCCTGCCTCTTTCTTAGAGGGAGTTGCCAGTGGATATCTGTCCTGGACGAGGCAAGTGGTAGGAGTAGTAGACTGGGTCCTCTGCTCCAAAAATCAATGAGGTGGTGTTGTTGCTATTGTGAAGATAAAACACATGTGAGAGGAAGGAAGGGAGGAAAAGAAGATGCATGTCATTTTGCAATCAGTTTAGTATAAAAAACAGAAACAGATTAAAACTCCTGTACTCTGAATTTTATCTGCCTTTGATGGAGCTGTCAGTTTTAACATAGCTTTTTCACTTAACAAAAATGATAAGGTAGGCCATGAATTTTAATAAAACAAACAGCATTAGCACTGATTGGATTGCCTCAATGTTTCATGTTGTCCGCTAACCTTGAGAAAAACAGAATCAGGATTAATATGTAAATACATTTTCAGTCCTGGCTGTGAATATAGTGACATTGTAGTAGAAAGCAGTGCAAAAGTTACCTCTGATGAATAGCTCCAATCGTTCAGCTGGTTAGCCTATTTAGAAAAACATTAGCCTGTGAACAGATCACTTACTACCACGTTCACAGTGTTTTATGACCCCAAACACAAATGTACGTTTAAATGTCTATAAGCTGTTCATCACTCAGAGCAAACCCCAGTGTTTCGCTTGAGAATACCGAAGTTCCCAAAGAGAGTAAATACAATAGAGCAGTCAAGATAAGAAGTGAAAGGGTCTGACAGTGTTAAAAAGTGTATTAGGTCACAGCTGGGGTGCCTAGGAGATGTACTTGTAGGATGATTGGCACTAACAGTAATTGGGGGCCCTTGAAACTTGCAGACTCCAAACTGGAGCAGCCAGAGTAGAGTCGATGCCTTTTTCTGAAGCCATTCCTGAATATTCAGCTCAAAGTTTTATAGAGATCAGAAGGATGTATGTGAGCAAGGCAGTACAATCCATGGGACAGCAAAACAGCCATGACAATGCACTCTGCCAATGTCAACAACTAGGAAAGGCCTACTGGCTGCCATGAGGAAGATCATATGGTGGCCATCAGTGTGGGTGAGAGGGACTTTCCCACTGTAAAACCTTCCACTGCCCTGGCACAGTAAGGAACTAACCACTCATATCCAAGCCCTTGCAATTTGCATGCTATACTGGACTTTAATAACAGCACATCTGTTCCCCTGGTCTGTGAGGTTAGAAGTAATTTTGCTTTGAGGTACAAGGTGAAGCCACTACCTAATGGCTTGCCTGGCCATTGAAGGCATCGTTTTTGTGTGTGAACAAAGGCTGTGGCAGATCTTGCATTACCTAGGGCTAGTAGGTCAACTTCTCGTGTTTTTGTGTTGACTGGTTTCTGGATCTCCTTGATAGTGAGGGAGCTGGTGGGAACTGGATGTCCTGACAGAACACACTAACTGTGTGTACAAGCCATACCAGAACCTCTTGCCTGTAACTCCTGCACTTATAGCAATAACCAGTTGTCACATATTTACAAGGGTGTCCAAATTTTTGGTTTATATATCCCAAACCATAGCACATTTGTAATTTCCTAGATGTTAGCTGTTCCACAGTGATGGATTGCACTTACTTTAAAAATACATATTTCCCAGTGTTAACATTTTATTAGAATTGTGGTACCTTAAATTCTCTTTGGCAGTGGTCATCTCTTCTTGTCCTCAACTGTTTTTCGAAGCTGTAGGATTCTGTGAAATAGCTGCTGTGACATCAGGTATGCTCTCAAAGAGCATCACCACCTTGCTATGTAAAGTCTGAATAAGCCTCCTAGGCTGGAGGAATTGTATATACTAAGGTAATTCTCATCGTTATTATAATGGGAATCAGCATTAGAAAAAAGTGTCAAAATGTTACAGTGAAAACAGAAGATCACTGCCAGGCGGGGAGAGACGGTGCACCCCAGAACAAGGTTTGTTAGGTAATAGCAGCTGAGGGATGTGACAGGCTTACAGCTGGCGTGTGGGAAACTCCAGTGCAGCTGGAGGCTGGAGCAGGCTGAATGTCAGCTTGTGGCACCAAGGCACTGAGCAAACACCTCCTGAGCAAAATTCCATTGCTGGGGTGCTGTAATGATAACACGGTCCTGCAAGGATAACATGGTCTTGTGGCAAGCTGAGCAGCTGGCCACAGGCTGGCCACGGCAACAGCAGCGTGGATAAACTTCACCTTTTAAAGACCACAAGGCTTGATTGCAGTGCTCGTTCTCTTTTGGTCAGTCATTGGGATTACTTCACAACTGCTGAATTTCTATGAAAAATTCTGCTTTTCAGATAAATACATTAATTTCAGGATATGGTTAGGTTATGTATTTCAGGATAGCGTTAGAAAGACCTTGTCACGAGGTTGAGATAAGAATTCAAAGATCAGAACAGTCTGGAAATCAGGCTCATCTGAGCCAACACCCACTTAGGTCTGCTGAGGGGTTTTGTGCTTGACCTATCCCTATGTATTGAATGGGGTTGGTAAAAGGAAGAAACAGGTGATGACCCAGGTTTGGCCTAAAACAAGCAGATGGCAATACTGTAGTGATTAAAGCTTAAAATTTGATGTAAATGGCTTGACCTCAAGGCTATACACAGCTTGTGGAAAGAAGGTCATGACAAGAGCTAGTAGATAGCGATATTACAAGCATGTGTAGGCATCTTCCAGGCAAACTCTGAACCCTTCAGTCACTTGAACTGAGTTTGCAGATACGCAGGAAGACAGGAGAAAAGACAACATCTGTTGTTGTCTTTTTTTTAGATTAGAGACTAAGTTATGGTGTTATGGAAATATGTCCAGTGCCTCATGTTATATAAAATCATAGCAAAACTTGACGTACAAATTTCCTGACTTCCATACTTCCATACTTATCATCACTAAACCCAGCATCTCTCAGGCTGGGCAGGCTGTGTGAACAGTGAGTGCAGAGAGTGTCTCTCATAAAGCTGTTATCCGCTTGCTAAAACTAGCAGCAAGACATTGCTTTGTGTTGCCTGGGGGGAAAATTTTGTTCACTGAAGGCAACAGGCGTCGAACTCACTGCACCAAGACCCTGTCAGGTAACTATGCCAACTTTTTATCCCAAGCAGCCACAGTGGAAGTCCATGTGAAAAGCTGGATCAAATTTCAGGCCACCTAAGCTCTTTTATAGGAAATGTACGTCAGCTCTAGCTTCAGCCTGTTTGCTAGGACAAGTGGGAGTGTTTTCTGCTTCTTCCCCCACCTACTGTAAAAAAACAGGAAATCGAGATGTGCTATGCTTGCTGATTTTAACAGGAGAGAACGAACATGGATACTAAATTTTTCATATCTGCAAATTTCCTTTTTGCCTCCCACTACCTTTTCAGCAGAGTATACAGCTGTCTTCATCACCTACAGTTACAGACCATGAAAAAAGTAAAAATGAACTCCTTCTTGCCAAGCAGAGGTAATGGACAGATGACTCCTTTCGGTGCATCCCATGTTGCAGGGGTCTTCAGCTCAAGAGTCTTCAGCCCAGAAAAGGAACAACTAGGAACGGGCACTTAAGAAGTAAATAAAACTGTTCAGTGGCCTAGAGAAAACAGATACGGAAAAGTTGTCCACAGAGTATCCCAGTTCAAAAACTGAGGGCTTGAAGGTGGCAAATCCAGAACAAAGAAAGCAGATTGGTTCTTCAAAAAACCTTATCAAGCTGTGAAGAGGGCTGTGGATGCTACAGGTCTAGAGGAGTTCACAAAGCAGTGGAGCAAACCCATGGAAGAAAAATAATTTAGATCTTTAAATTTCGAAGATAAGATGCCTGGCTCAGGAGCTTTTCACACAGAGATGATTAGAAGCTGAGAGAACATCCTAATAAGGAGTAGATATGGGGTGACATGGACCTATGGGACAACTTGGGTGGCCACTCAAGTTCCATGTCACGTCGCTGAATGAAGGATCTCTTCTGACCTAATTTTGATCGACCTGGCACTAGGTGCTCAGATGCTAACAGCAGGTCCAAAGCAACATTTTATTTCTCAACTTTTATTCGCTACAGATAAGAATACTTCTCAGGCCCATACCTGAAAGCAGATTCTAGTTCATTTTGCTTTGGGTTGTAGATTTTAATTCTGAGTGTTAGTTTCACTTTAGACGTCTCATTAGCAGGGTGACATTTTCCTATTAGATGAAAATGTTCAACACAGATTTGCTTGTCTCCACATTACTGTCATCTTGTCTTTTGTCATCCCAGCTGATAGATCATCATGTTCTGATCTGTTACCCTTTTATGTAATGCCATTATTATTGTTTTCTCTCTCTCTTCCTCCTTTTTTAGGCAGTAATAAAAAAATAAATAAAAATGAAATATACGAAGTATAAACTGCCTTTATGACCGAATGATTTCCTTGCTGCATTAAGCAATTTCTTTTGTGCCAGCACCTCTCGTGAATGCTCAGGATGTTCTCCTGATGTATTCATGAGAGCTACTTTGCTGTGATCATTGCATGCATGGCTGCCTTTTTTGAAACAAGCTCATGATTATTGATATCCGTGATTCTTCTTTTCAGCTTGGTAGCCAGGAGGGGGTGTCCGTGCCTTACAAATCAGGTCTCTTTCAAGGCTGATGGCGAAACAACTTCATGCAGTCGCTGCACTGTAAAATGTCTTGTGGCTGTGAACTGTGCAGAGAGGAGGGAGGGGTGGGGGGAGCAGAATCAACATGACTGCGGAGGTGGGAACTGCTCCAGTGCTGCAGGAAGAAAGGAGGGAGATTTACCCTACAAGTGTGCTGGGCTGTGGGGAGCAGCACAAGAGAGGCAAGAAGAGAAAGGACAGAGGAAAGGGATTGCAAGAATGCAACAGAACACATCAGATGGATCTCAGTCTTTGTGCTGCCCTTGATCCTCACTTTACATTTGGCCGAAAGATAGTAGAGTTGTAGAATGGTTTGGGTTGGAAGGTACCTTTACAGGCCATCTAGTCCAAACCACATGCAAAGAGCAGGGATATCTTCAACTGGACCAGGTTGCTGAGAGTCCTGTGCAACCTGACCTTGAACATTTCCAGCGGTGGGGCATCTACAACATCTCTGGTCTGTTCAACTGGGATGCCTCAGGTCAGTCTGTGTGCACGTGCGTTTTTGGGGTAAGGGTTTTTCCCTGAATTTGGTACTGTATTCAGCTGCTTTCAGCAGAAGAGTCAAGCAATGCCTATGATCTCAGTTACAACTACAGATGAGCACTCCCTAACTTTGTGCCTACAGTATCAGTGTCTCTTTTTGACCTAGACATCCAGGATCTGATTATAATCAGTGGAGATCCAGTCAAGGGAGACCATGGAGCTCAAGGTGTGACTTGTCTGACCAGAGTAAGTATCTCTGTTAAAGGAGACTAGCTCTTTACTGAAATCCCATGACTCTGAAGGGGACTTGCCCAGATGAAGATTCCTCCTGTGAGTGCTGCCTCCTTCTGTTGAGGGTTCCCACCTTGACATGAAAGTCTCAGCTCAAAGCTTTTTAAACTTGCCATCTAAACTGCAGGCATTGCCCTTGAAAAGTTTGCCGTACACATGTCAGACTCCTAGTGCTGGTGCTGTCCTTGAAGAGAGCAGAGTCAATTGATTCACACACAGTTCCTGGACTGTATAAACACCACTCTTCAGATATCTGTCATGTAGATCTCTATACTTCCTGGTTATGGCTAAAATCTGCAAAAGCTGTTCAGGTGTTAGAAAAATGAGTTCCAGCTTTCAAAATGAAATCTCTACCTCCTTGCAGATACTGGACCCTAAACTGCTAACCCTTCAATAAGAATTATGCCTCTAACTACTTCGTGTTAGGCACTGAGCCTTTAGGAGCCATGTCTCAGTAATGCTCAGACCCCTAAATCCAGTCAAGTCCCCTGAAATCACCCTTAATTTCTGTATGCCTCAGTTTGTGATCTGCAAAATGGGCTTAATATGCCACAGAAAAACTGGCTAATAGCTGCACCAAGAATCTTCCTTGGGTTAATGCACAGAGAAAATCTGGCTCCCTCTCTCTGCTTTTCTGCCAGAGCAGGAACTCCAAGGCTGCCTGATGAATACAAAAGGGAGAGATATTTCTAGCTCTGCCAAATGCTTAATGCATTTCCACGAGGAAAGTGGATTTTGAAGCTTTCTGAGAGGCAGGTGAGGCAATCGGGAGTGCCCAAGGCAGTGGCAGAGATCCTGCACACTATTTTCCATCCCCCTGCCTGATGGCAGCGTATTTTCCATAAAATGAAAAAAGGGTCTGTCTCTTTGGGGCCAGCGGCCCTGGAAGACTCAAGACATTCTGAGCCTTCTCCCATGTTACGTATATTTCAAGGAGACTGTCTGGGATAGGGGTGTGATACCATAGTACCCTCAGAAACTTTGTCCTCTTGTGACACAAGGCTCTGCAAGAAAAAACTATCATACCAATAAAAACAGTAGATACTGGTTGAATTGTTTGCTTTTCCACCCTTTTTGAGCGCAACTTTTCTTATGACTTCAGAGTTGTGTCCGTACCTTTCTCATGGGAGATAAATCAACAGAGCTTCTAATCTCCTGTTTTCACTGAAGATCCTTTGGAAACTCTTCCTGACACAGAAATGTTTTCTACTGTCCATTCTGGTGTAGCTAAACTGGTAAGAAAACATCACCCAAAGGCATCAATTCAGTGAAGGCTGCAATGTGCTAGGTGCTGAATATTCGCCTGCGGCAAGATGGTCTTTGCTCTGAAGATCTGACAATTTAGCAAGAGAAGCCAGTTGTAAGATACCTCATTAGGCTCTTCATTTTTTTAGGTAAGGAACAGAGGAATTAAGCAACCTGCTGGTAACAGAGGTAGGTTTCTGTGCCAAAGCTGGGAAATATCAGTTCAGAAGAGAATGAGAATACTGCACCAGAAGAGTTGTGCCACCTTAGAAAATACAGTCATCAACATGAGATGGAAGGTAACAGAGCTGTGAGTCAACTGGTGCATTTGGGAAAGCAATAAAAATATTTTGTCCTCTAATATCAGGGCTCATCCACTGGAACTGTCAGAGGAAATGAGATCTGAGCACAGTCCTAGAGAGGGTTTGGTAAGGTGTTTACAGAAGAAATCAGGAGATATTTCTGCTTTTGTACTGATAAGCTCCCACCTGTCTAATTGTGTGCAATGGTCTTGCTCAGGAAGACAAGCTCAGCGCTTCAGTAAGCAAAGCAAAACCATAAGGGGAACAACTTTCATGAGAAGAGGCCTTGGGCAGGTTAGAAAAATGTGGGCTAAGCAGACACTTTTAAAAAAAATGCAGTTTCAAAACAATTGTAAAAAGTATTGCAACACAATTTTTCATCAACTGGCTTTTCTTAGGCGTCACCTGCAGAACATCTAGGTAAAGAAGGCAGGCCATGGGTTGAAAGCCATCAGTCTAATAGAGAGCCAGAGTTGACATGGAGGAAATGTCAAAAAAAAAAAAATCAGGAATAAATTTAAGTAATAGTAAGAACAGCAAGATCATGAAACAACCTCCCAGCTGGAAGCAAGAGAATCAGACCAACTAGAGGAAACAAGACCAGGTCGTAATAGTGATACGATGCTCACTCACAGACCAGTCATGTACCGCCTGGTAATCATGAGACAAGTGATTAAAAATGCAGTCAACACTCAGTGCAGAGGGGCGAAGGTGGAAAACACTTTGCTGATGCCTGACTATTGCACAAGCATTCTGATCATACCATAACTGGGTTTTTTGTTTGTTTGTTTTGCTTTTTTCTCTACAGCCTAATATAAAGCACTTTTACAGTCCCTGATGTTTGTTAGCTTCTGGTCCATTAGACGTTGTTAAATCCAATAACCAAATATGTGAGAGGCTACAGTAGTTCCATGTTCCTAAGTACAGCCAGTGGTAAAACTGAGCACATTTTCCAGATGGGTGCCCCACAGTATGTTCTACTTACATACGTAGATATGTATGCATGCATATGCGTACATACATGGCCAGCCACATAGATCAATACAGACAGAAAACAGAAAACAATGACCTATCAGCTTCCATTCAAATTCACATAACTCCAAGAAACACGGACACCACTGATGGACTGATTCTCTTCCTCCTCTCCAGCTGACCAGGACTGAAGTTGCTACAGGAGTATGCACACATACGCACACATACAACATGGGTTTCTCCAGTAATTGTTCTTAGATGGCCTATGCAGCAGCTGGCCCTCAAATCCCCAGGTCTCCCCAGTTGCTGCCAACTAGATGTTCGAACCGTGATGGTTCATTGCTTCACTTCGCTTGCTGGTGTGCAGACCTATCCTCCTACTCACCAGCTACTTCAACTTGCAGTTCACAACTCTTCACATATGTTTCTCCAGAGCAGAGCGCACACTCACCCAGAATACTGTTAGAAATAGTGTTTAGAGAATGTATATCTTAGTCTACAGGACTGGGGCAGGAGCTGGCCACATCAGCCCATACTGCCCAGTAGCCTGTTTACCCCAGAACAGTCCCTTTTGTCCCCTTTCCCCTCTCATTTCCCTTGTTTGCTTCTACCCAATTCATGTTGATCTCTCACTTTTCCTGCTTTTGACGTTTCTCCTAAACAACCCTTTGTAAGCCTCACGTGCTCTCATAAGCCCATTAAAAACATCCCAGAAAAAGTTTACACAATACCCAGTTTACACAGTCCCCAATGCTCTTCTGCCTACATCCCCTAACGAGTGCTATACCCTTTTATATAATGACCCCTTTTAGTCTACCAGTTGCTGGATTTCCCACCTGGAACAATGGTCTCATTACTCTCCTTCGATAGCCTTAGGGGCAGCTGGTTCAGGATGCTCTCTTCTCGCTTATTATCCTACCAGGGTTCCTCCACCTATCATCATTCCTCCGACCTTCCTTAGGGCTTTGTATTTATGGTGATGAACCTTCACTCACACAATCCAACATGGTAATCCTGGATTTGCCAGTGGAACACTGTTCATGGCTCATGGAAGAAAGGTTGTGTCTGTTACAGAACAGTCTTGAACAAACAGGAGATCCAAGAAATATTCCTTGACCTCATACCTCTGTATAGGGGCACTTGCCTCCTTGCAAAATTGGCTTGGGATGGATAGGTCACAAAAAAAAGGTAACAAGATCAGAAACACCCATGACAGCAGGGGATAGACTTAAAAGTTTCAGGTAAGCTCATTACCTGCCTGTCTTGAAACTGCTAGAAACTAGTATCTCTGGGTGTAATGAGGGCTGTCACTGGGAAATGCTAAGAACTTGTTTCTCACACCAACTTTAGTACCTTTAGAACCCATTTCATAGTTCTTATAGAGGCAGATTTATCCTTGGAAGGATGATAAAAGGTCATTGAGTTACTGCAACTCATGGCACGGTAACTGGAGAAATCACATATAGGCTTGGAGGTCATTGTCACATATGGCAAGGGAAAGTTTAGGGTTATGGGAAGAGCAAAAGCTGGAGCTGGAGCAAAAGTGTAAAGAAGGTAAAGGAGAATAATAGTCCTATGCAGAAAGTCAGTTCAAGTCCTCTGCTCCACTACAGAACCAATGCCCTTAGGCCATTTTTCACCTCCGGTGAGTAATCATCTTTTCTCCAAGGCTGTGGTCTAAAATGGCTATAACTAACCAAGATTCCTGCAGTTAGTAGGCTTTACTTAGGAGTCATCTGGGGACAAATGCACAGGAGCTGGAAAATGTAATTATTAGAGAGATTTTATTCAGGAGACTATGCAAAGTTAAATGTGCCTTGCTGGGGAAAAGGGAAAAAAAGATCTTAAAGGTCATTTAACAACCTGTCTGATAACAGTGAAATGTTCTCACTTCACATAGTGTGTGGCCAGACAGACTTTCCTGATTATATTTTTAAAGCCAGTAACTGTGAAAATCTAAAATTTTCCATACTTAGATGCCTCCATTTCTACTCTTACAAGTAATCACACTGAAGTAATGCATATTTTCACATTAAAAAATTGCAACAGATGATGCAACATGAAGGTAATGTTTCACATAATGAAACTATAGAAATTGGTCTGTAGAATACTTCACATAGCCACAATCCTCTGAAAAGGTTATTATTACATAAGGATGTAAATGTCAAAATTAAGGCAGAAACAAGGCCAGGATAAGTGGTATTCAACTCACTTAGATTTAGCTGGCTGAAGAAAAGGCAGCTAGTCAAAGCTAGCAGTATAGGGAGGGACTCATATGATTAGATGTGTGAGCTTTATGTATTTGCCCACATGTAACCAGCTGGAGCCTTTGGAGATGCTCTGGGGAATCCCACACTACTTCTAGCTGTGGGTCAAGAAGGGCACAGGCTCCTGTGAGTCCTGTGTCCTACCAGTCAGCCCCATGTGTATGTCTTATGGATACCTTTAAACATCACATAATGCCGAAGTGTGGGAAAGAGAGTCAAGCTCTGAATGTGTCCATATCACCAACTCGGGCTGGGCACCTTTCTGTAGGAAATGGAACTCTGACCCACTGTGAGAGAGGGATGGTGTTCAAAGCATCAGTCAACTTATTGTACAGTAGGTGTGTATATTTGGTTGGATGGGGCTTTAAATCTCACCATCTCCATTACCCCCCTTTCTGTTATCTCCTTTTCTCTCTTTCTAAGTGTGCCCTTTCAGATGTCCTGGTATTTCCAAACTGGTCTCTAGCTGCTGCTCTGGAAGGGTATGAGTAACTCCTAATTACCAGCACCGTATGGATGTCTCTAATACCCCAGAGCATCCCAAAAGGGCATGAAACACCTTATGTGAGCAACTCAGTGAAGCTCTCGGCATTTGTTCATTGTCCACACAATATGTTAAATCTATGCATTGTGATACAGAAAGTAATTGTAGAGTTTGGGATTCCCCTCTGTGCTCACAAAGATGTTTTGCTGGAAAAGTATTTCAGAGGAAATAATGGCCTTGAATACAACATATTTCTAAAAAGCAATGCCTATTTTCACTGATTATTTTTTTCTCCTACTATTTATAGTTCTGTCATCAAAAAAAATTACCCTCGTCTGTTTTAAACAGGAACTTCAAAAACTTGAAATTGAAATGTATTTGTTTTTTCAGTCCATGGTATCCATGGAAAATAAAACAGATTTCCTATGCAAGTTCAAGATTTATTTGTTTGCTTGTTTGTTTTCTCCTTCTCGAGATTTATGCATTCTAATTTATCACCGTAGGGTTACATGAATGTCATCTTCTTTTCTTTTTTTCTTTTTTTCCTTTCAAACAAATGATGGTAAGGCAGCGTAAAAGGTACCGTGAACAGGGAACTCACTAATGTCATCAGCACTTGAAAAGAACTTGTCAGCTAGTAAGTGATGCCAATTCTGCCTCCATGACTGCAAATAGTTTTCTCTCTGTTCATCTTGCTTCTCAAGTATTCCTCTGCTGGACTGCTCTCTGTGCTATGCTGAAGTTTGTCATCTAACACAAAGCAGATGAGTTATAAAGTTTATGTGTATTTTGATTTAAATGTCAAATTGGGCAAAGATGCATTTGAAAAAATATGACTATAAAACAAAAGCAAGAAAAGTTGATATATGGAAAACCTCTAGTGTTATACAGTTCAGAAGTGTACTGGGCACATTTATAGCAGTGTGGACAAACAGCTGGCTGGAGGCAACAGGGAGTGAAGCTCTTCTCCACTTATCTGATCTGGACTCTAGTTTTTTAAAGAGTGAAATCCTCGATTTAGGCACTACTGATCATCCCTGCGAAGAAGACGGAGGTTTACAGAACTATAATAATATTTGAACTTAGGTCGTAGAATCATCAAATGGTTTGGATTGGAAGGGACCTTTAAAGCTCATCTAGTTCCAACCCCCCTGTCATAGGTGGGGACATCTTCCAGTAGATCAGGTTGCTCAAAGCACCATCCAACCTGATCTTCAACACTTCCAGGAGTGGGGCATGCTCAATATCTCTGGACAACCTGTTCCAGTGTCTCAGCACTCTCACAGTAAAGAATTTCTTCCGAATATCTAATCTAAATCTGCCTTCTTATAGTTTAAAACCATTATCCCTTCTCCTATCACTCCTAAAAAATCTTTCTAGAGGATTTTTAAGCTTATGATTAATCAGTATGTTTAACAGATGTTTTTCTGACCATGTATTTTTGAGTTGATACAACATGAGAATGGAGGATAAAAGGCAAAATACATCTGTGCTTTGTCACTAGGCAACTGTTGGTGAAAGCAAATGTGAAGTCCATTGTAAAGCAAGAAAGATCCAAATTGCAAGAAAATGGAGAAGCCTCTGTCAGGCATTCAGTTAATACAATGGCAGACTGAAAGGACTCTGACTGAATTTTGCTATCCAGAACCCCTTGTTCCTTTATTGTCTGCACCAAAATAGAGTGGCCATCAGGAGCATGAGAGTCCCTATGGAAAGGGATGTCACTGGAGGCCAGGGGAAGAGGCTGCAGGGTGGAAAGGAGCTGCTTAATGTTTCCTGCGGGTGACATACCAACAACCCAGCATCAGAGGGACCGGCATGACGTTGCCAGCTTGTGTCTTGTCTCCACCCTCCTAGTGTCTTGGCACAAATTTTTGTTTCCTGATTGAATAGTTCCTAGGGTTAAAGTGAGGCTGCTGGGGGCACAGGCCTTGGCTGAATTCATTTGTCTGTACGTGTCTCATTTGTCTAACTGTCATTAGATCTAGTGATTCTATTAATTCTACATCATTAGCAACAACTGTCATAGAAAGGATATCCTGAACCCTGGTCTCCGCATAAAAGTTGACGTCTCTTCTATTAAACAGAAATTGAAGAGGATACAGAAATAGCTTCACACCTATGACCCCATGCCCAAGTTTGCAAAGTTTATTGTTCACTTCTAAAATGAATCTCCATCTCTCTAAAACGATAAAATCCAACTAATTTTGTACATTGCAGTTACTGGCCAGAAAAACAGATGTCCGGAGGAGTCCCGGCCCCTCTGTGCCATTCCCACAGTGGAATGAAAGTACTATCTGGGGGATGGCATGTGTGGGTTTCCCTAGCAAAGGTATGAAACCCCAGTTTCAAGATGAGAACTGAGATACCTTTGCAGCTCAGACACTTCCAGGGTTAGGGAGGAATGAAATTGAATTCTCTAGATTTCCTGCTTAGAAGGCAAACTCTTGAACACTGTTGTGAATCCCACCGTAGCATCATAATCTTACTTTCAGTCGGGCTCAGTAGCAATGTTCATCCTGTGGATCATGTACACTGCTACTCACATCCTCATCAGACACTAAGTACTGTTTCAGTACACATTTTTATGTTCATTATCCCTCCTGTAGACATCTAGGAAGACAGTTCAGAGATTATGCTTTTCAGTTGGGGCAATTTTCTGTTGATTTTGTATGGTACAATTCATAGAAGCATAGAATTGTTTAGGTTGGAAAAGGCCTTTAAGATCATGAAGTTCAACCGTAAACCTAACACTGCCAACTCCATGACTAAACCATGTACCTAAGTGTCATGTTTACACGTCTTTCAAATATGTCTATAAATGACCCGTCCTTCCTCCTCACCCCAATACATATCCTCTAATTTCCCACTGCAAGGGAGTAAGGGAGCAAGGAAGTGAATGGTTAGAAGAGACGAATCATAGAATATCTGAGGTTGGAAGTGACATATAAAGATCATTGAGTCCAACTCCCTGCAACTTGCAAGACTATTTGAAATGAAATCATATGACTAAGAGAGTTGTCCAGATTCTCCTTGAACTCTGACAGGCTTGATGCCATGACCGCTTCCCTGGGGAGCCTGAGTGATGACCACCCTCTCAGTGAGGAACCTTTTCCTAATATCCAGTCTGAACAGGAAGATACCTTGAGTGCTGCACTTGAGAATCTCGGGAGGTACACAAGTATCACAGTGACAAATTATATAGCACTCAGAAAAGACAGCTTGAGAATGATTTTGCCTTCTAATTGTCCCAGACAGATTGAAATCACATTATGCTAATTGATAATATTTTGAGTCCCAAGGGGCTGTTAATGAATCAAGGCTCACTATACGCCTTTGAAACATATTGGTGTGATCACAAGGATGAAAGCTGAGGCATGGAGGAATACAGACTTGCTGCTGTGGCTTGGCAGGTCTGTGGATGAAAAATGAGACCTCGAAGCTGCCCTTTGTGCATCATCTGAGAACCACCTGATCCATTCCACCTCAAAGTGAGAAATAGCTTGAATTTCAGCTATTCTTCCTCTTTTAATAAAAAGGAGAAAATTGAATCCTCAAAGATACCAGACACTGTTGATGAAAAATTAAAGATTAAATCACATCCAGAAAAAGATTAAAGATCTCTTCTTTATTCTGCATAAACTCCTTATGGATTTCAGGGAAGGGGGTGAAGGACGAATTGTGTCAAAGCATCAGGATCTCTCTAGCTGGGCTATGAGGGAAAGGAAAACAGTGATGAGTGTCTGGTTCTATTTCCTGGTTCTATTAGTCACTACTGAGGGATTATACTTTGTAGCATCTCACTGTTGGAGATGCTGAGTAGATATTCAGCCTTCTGGAAGTGTATCATGATAAAGTGACATTGTGATCTTTCCATGACATCACCTAAGAAATATTGTCTCTCTGTAGCCTGGTTGCTACTTAAGAATGGACAAATGTTAGACCACCCTTTTGAGAAGGGGTCTGAATACTGACTCCAAGCTTTTCTGGGAAATCTAAACCCTATTGTCTTTTTAGCCCCACCCCCATGGGTGGAAAAGGGAATTAGGAAGCATGAACTAATGATGTGAGTCTGTAGAGAACCCAAGGGTTGCGTTGCTGAGTCTGAGATGAGCTGTCCCTGCCTCACCTCTTGCACAGGGCCTCTGCATTTGGGATGGACAGCTTGGTGACATTGGTCCATTATAGTGAGAATGACAGCCTTCATGCAGAATGTTCTGGGTGAACTGAGGAAAGCCAAACCAGTCAGAATAGGGGGGGTTCCTACTCACATGAACCCACGTGATTAATTAATACCCTCACTAATGAGATATAAAGGGTGTCTGAAACATTTGTACAAGGCTTAGAGACAGACAGGGCCAATGGGAAACACATGTCCTTCTGCACTGGTAGCTTGATGCTGGGGATGCCTCCTAAGAGATCTCAAACAGCTTTAAATAGCTTTTGTATGGACAACTGAGTCATCAAATTTTTCAGTCATTGTCAGCATGTAGTTGTTTGCACCTCCACTAGGGACTTGCTCCCAGCTGGTTTGAAAAAAGTGAAAAGAAATGGTTTTGGATGCTTGGTTAGGATCTTGTGTGTTGCCCATAAAACCTACAATTTATGCATACGCTGAACACCTCCTGCAAAAGCTGATGGCTCTGTAGACATCATCTATACCTCTCATAAGAGGAAAGGCTGAGAGAGTTGTGGCTATTCAGCCTGGAGAAAAAAAGGCTCTGGGGAGATCTTATTGTGGCCTTTTAGCACTTGAAGGGGACTTGGAAGAAAGATAAGGACATACTTTTTAGCAGGGTCTGTTGTGACAGGACAAGGGGTAATGATTTAAGCTAGAAGAAGGTAGATTTAGACTAGATATAAGGAGGAAATTTTTTGCGATGAGAGAGGTGATACACTGGGACAGGTTGCCCAGAGAGGTGGTAGATGCCCCATCCCTGGAAACATTCAAGGTCAGGCTGAATGAGGCTCTGAGCAATATGGTCCAGTTGAAGATGTCCTTGATCATTGCAGGAGGGTTGGACAAAATGACCTTGAAAGGTCCCTTCCAACCCAAACCATTCTACGATTCTATGATTCTATGCCTTGACGTAAAATCAGCTCCAGCCATCTCCAGCTGGCAAGGCAACATCCACCTCTTGATCCCAGAAAAACAGCCCAGACCAGCCTTTGGAAATTCACTGATCTACTGTGTGGCATCCGGCTGTCTCCTGCCATTGACTATCAAAGGCAAACAGCATTTAGCACTGAAGCCTGAGCTGCAAACACAGTCTGACACCTTTACTCCAGCCTCTGCGGTGTGGTGGGAAAATCACCTTATTATGGGAATGAAAGGGAAATGGATACGTCATGGCCCTCAGGGGTTTTCTTCTCTGAGTTTTCTTTTTCTTTCTACATTTTAGATAAAAATAGAAGCATCAAGCACAGCACCAGGCTCCCATGTAGGGCACAGGCTGCCCGTATCTGCTTCAGAGAGACCAAGACACTAGGGCTGGCTATTCAGCAGTGATCATAGTGCTCTTTCTGTGCTTTGATTACAGTCCTTCAGGTGTTTGAATCACTTGCCAAGTTCAGTTAGAAGGGATCTTATCTCCCAGCTCAAACTACTGGGGATTTTGCATTCCTCCCCATGTTTTAGAGCAAAGCCCTTTTCTCGAGGTCGCCAGGAGTCAGATTTAGCAAATCCTTTTGGTAAGCTCTAATGATATGAGCAGTGGCACCCCTCCCTCTGCTCTCTTACTGTGACTCATTGTAGCTGTGATTTTATATCTTTCATTATGAGCCTTATAATTCTGACAGAGGCCTGTGGTAGCTGAGGTGAGGACATGGGCTTCTTTGGACCTTCCCGGACAAAATGTCGTTGCAGAGGTATACATTGCAGAACACATGCTGTGCGATACAGCTGTCCTCTGAAACAAGGTACACAACAAGCTGGGCTGAGCCGTCCCTTGGAGCCCTGAAGCCGTCAGACTTTCCTTCACTCTGCCACAGCTCTTTCCAACCCAGGTAAGTTCAATTTGTGCTTGCTAGGGTTACAGGTGGTGGGTTTTTTTTCAGTGGATGACTTTCGCTGTGTAGAATGAAGATGAACATGTGCTGACTAACGCAAATCCAGAGGAGTTACCAGGGAAACAGCTACTCACTACTCAGACGTCCTCAGCCCCCTTTTGACAAGAATCAGGTAGGGAAGAGACAATGTCCATGCTGAGAACTTCTATTGCTGTTAATTACGGTTTTCAGCAGACCTGGACCCTGGCACCCACTCTGACCTTTGTCATTCCTAAAATTTCTTTTCTTTAGATCAAGTCCTGGTTTCCATGTTCTGCTACTCAAAACCCTATGAAGCTTACTGTGTCCTATTAATTTTGATTATAACTACAAAGCATACCTATATTTAGTACCGTTTGTCCGTGCTGGAACCAATGGATTTTTCAAAAGTAAAAAGCAAAACAGGGTGATTTTCTAGTTTTTCTTCCAAAGCTGACAGAAAGCAAGAGGATGCCTTTCTTTGACTTGTAATGAGAATGCAATCATACCAAAGAGACAAACAGAGTGTGGATTAGGTCCTTAGTGAGCTGGTGTTAGGCAGGGCGCTAGTAACACATTTAATAGCAAGAGAAAGCATGAGTCCTACAGCAATGGTATATTACTAGGGATCTGAAACAAGTTATTAATTATTTAGAGCTACATTTTGAGAAATTGAGTCTTTTGCCCTCTGGGACCACCCTCCTCTCTCTCTCAACTTGCTGTCAATTCATTCCCGAGATTAATTCAGAGCATGTTTCTCCTTCCCTGACACTGCTTTAAACTGAGGAAAGGTACATTGCTAAAACCAAAGAAATTAAAGTGGTGAAACAGAAATGTGACTAAGAGATGAAATAGACCCAGCAATGTCTAAAAATTGAAGAAAAATGTGAAGATCTTAGATTTCTTTTTGTTTGAAAATTGATTTTTCACTGGAAAATCAAATATCACCAGGACACTTACTGAAAATTGTTTACTGCGCCTTTGGACTAAGCTCCTGTTATTTTTTTCTTTCCTCCCCCCCCTTTGTTTATTTCTTCTCTTCTCTTCTCTTCTCTTCTCTTCTCTTCTCTTCTCTTCTCTTCTCTTCTCTTCTCTTCTCTTCTCTTCTCTTCTCTTCTCTTCTCTTCTCTTCTCTTCTCTTCTCTTCTCTTCTCTTCTCTTCTCTTCTCTTCTCTTCTCTTCTCTTCTCTTCTCTTCTCTTCTCTTCTCTTCTCTTCTCTTCTCTTCTCTTCTCTTCTCTTCTCTTCTCTTCTCTTCTCTTCTCTTCTCTTCTCTTTCTCTTCTCTTCTCTTCTCTTCTCTTCTCTTCTCTTCTCTTCTCTTCTCTTCTCTTCTCTTCTCTTCTCTTCTCTTCTCTTCTCTTCTCTTCTCTTCTCTTCTCTTCTCTTCTCTTCTCTTCTCTTCTCTTCTCTTCTCTTCTCTTCTCTTCTCTTCTCTTCTCTTCTCTCCTCTCCTCTCCTCTCCTCTCCTCTCCTCTCCTCTCCTCTCCTCTCCTCTCCTCTCCTCTCCTCTCCTCTCCTCTCCTCTCCTCTCCTCTCCTCTCCTCTCCTCTCTTCTCCTTTCTCTTCTCTTCTTTACTCTTCAGGAAAACATGTTTCCTTCCCCCTCAAATAAAAATCCACTGTTTTGAAGCCTGATTCCTGTGACTGTAGTTGATAAAAGTCATATGGCATCCAATAGAGAACAAATTTTAACATCTAATAACATTTTTAATGAAGGCTGCTGAAAGTAACACATCACGGTTTCATTTAATCACAGAGACTGATGCATAACTTTGTTTTTCTTCTTGCCTTTACAATTACTAGCACAGAGTTAAGGCAAAGCTGTAGATGACAACCACCTCGACAATCACTCCTAACTTCTGTCTAACATCAGGTAAATTCTTTCCTCTCCATCCCTCCTGAGAGAAAATGGAATTTTAATTTCTCCTGGCCTAACCTTAGTGAGCAGTAGATGGACTAGAGATAGTGTGGTCTCAGGGACTAAACACAAGGTGCTTTCTTCCTGTGACTGCTCAGATGCCCTTGTCCCAGACACTTCACTGCACTGTGCCTGTATTTTCCTGCCTGTGCTTTGTCTTCCCATGTTAAACTATAAGCATTTTGTCTGCAGTGAGTGCTGTGTATATGCTGGTCTCCTCTGCTTCCGCTGTGCAGGCTGATTTGCAGCCTTCACCTAGGTTTGATGGGTATGACCTCCCATTCTTTTTGAGTATTGCCTGATCAGCAGGGTGAAGCAGGCCAGGACACTTTTCAAGAGTTAGTATATGCTTACATGCACTGCTTACCATCTCACAAGGTTTCCATTACTCGGGGCATTGTACTGAACACACCATGAAACTGCTGCTGTCCAAAAAGTTCAGGATGCAGAAAAGGGAAGGACAGAAACTACAGCTTTTAGTTTATGGGATTTCCTTCTCAGACTCAACCTTGTGGTGGCATTTGACAGGTTTTCCTAAATGATCAAGACTGAGAGGTTGGAGGCAGAGTGATCTTCCTGGGGACTCTGGTAACTGATGACATTCTCTCATCCATCTGTTTGAAGTGCGTGGGTTTTCACAGATCTCAGAATCACAGAATCACAGAATATTAGGGGTTGGAAGGGACCTCTGTGGGTCATCTAGTCCAACCCTCCTGCCAAAGCAGGGTCACCTACAGCAGGCTGCACAGGACCTTGTCCAGGCGGGTCTTGAATATCTCCAGAGAAGGAGACTCCACAACCTCCCGGGGCAGCCTGTTCCAGTGCTCCGTCACCGTCAGAGTGAAGAAGTTCTTCCTCATGTTCAGACGGAACTTCCTGTGCCTCCGTTTGTGCCCATTGCCCCTTGTCCTGTCACTGGGCACCACTGAAAAGAGCTTGGCCCCATCCTCCTGACACCCACCCTTCAGATATTTATAAGCATTTATTAGGTCCCCTCGCAGCCTTCTCTTCTTCAGGCTGAACAAGCCCAGCTCCCTCAGCCTCTCCTCGTAGGGCAGATGTTCCAGTCCCCTCATCATCCTTGTAGCCCTCCTCTGGACTCTCTCCAGGAGCTCCTCATCTTTCTTGAAGTGGGGAGCCCAGAACTGGACAGAGTACTCCAGATGAGGCCTCACCAGGGCAGTGTAGAGGGGAAGGAGAACCTCCCTCGTCCTGCTGGCCACACTCTTCATTTACGTAAAGACAAGCAACGCCCTTGCCTGAGGGTACAGAGATCCCCAAAGAGTCTGAGGTACTCCATGTTCAGTTTCGCTTGACCGAAACCAATGTTAATCCATAAACCAAATAATCTGTTCAGGGATATCAGTGACTAAGACTAGTGTCCATTATTTGCCAGCAGCTGGCAGAAGTTTTGACTTCTGAAAAATGTAAGCAGCAGCACTTGCCTCCCCAAATTGCTTACAGCTAAGCACAGTAGTAGGGAGTTACATATCTCTACTTACATTGTAAATACCTTTACAAAATTGATTTGCCAAGAGAACAGATCCTTGACCGTTAGGTACTGCTAAATGCTTGGGACTTGCCACAGATGTAGAGGACAACAGCTCAACAGCTAGCTTCACCTCCAAGACACAGTAATTTTTTCTGGAAGTGCTTTTTGCAAGAATCACAGTGAAGATTAAATTCTCCCCCAACTCACCAGTGTGCATTTCAACTCAAGGGAGAGACATCGATGGCCTTCAGTCCACTGATGGTGAATCTGGGTTTCCTTCCTTCAAGCTAACCAGTTAGTGCTGTGACCCTCTACTATATGTAGCATTTTTTGACTGGTGAACACTAGGCACAATAGTCTGTTTAGGACAATACCTTAGGAACCTTGCATAAGATAAAATGCAGATAATGGCAGTGTAAGTCAGAAACAGTTGTATTCGCTCACAAAACAGTGCTCTCGGGCGTACTATTGTGGATGCACTTAATGGCTGCAAATCTCCAAACCTTGTTTCCCACATCTCCTGGGCTCCATTACCCCAAGTTTACCAACACAAAATCTGGTATCGTGGGAGATGATGACTGAATTAGCTGATAGTTCCTTCAGTGTCCTCATCTGCAGAAGTATCTGGCAGTGATTTCTGTTTGTACATGGCTTGCTGCCTGAATTAGGCTTATTGTGATTTGTGTAAACACAGCATTGAAAGAGTTTGCTAGCTAGCACAGGAAAATGGCTAATCAGTTTTGCTTCAGGAAAACAGACCCAGGGGATTTCTGGAATCTCCTCACTTCATCCCATCTTTAAGGTTTGCAAACAACTCAGTCCAGAGGGTTACTGCATCTACACTAGACAAAGACCAATTTAGTACGGCAACTCTATGTTTGCCAGGGTCAGAGCACGTCTATTGAAAGGAAGGTAGCCAAAACACACTCTTCTGATGCAGGCAGGAAGGATGCGTTTTTCATTAATGAACTGGTATTGGATTCACAAGCCTGGGTTCTGCCTAGAGAAGGATTAAGATCTAGCAAACCTTGCCTTGGGGCAGGAGGATGTACTTGAGGTGTCTTCATGTGGTTTTTGGTGTTGGGAATTTGTTTCCCTACAATTCAAATTTTAGCCAAATTGCTTCATTACTGAGGGTCTCAGTCTGCCCATCAGTTTCACAGCAAGAAACAGTGGCTTGCTACCAAAAGCAGGGAGCTGTGAGATGCCCTGCATAGGTTTCTATGTGCTGAAATCCTTAGACAGAAAGGACTATTAGGGGGCAACATATTGCTTATGATTTTTAAATCGAGGATGATAATAAAAAGGAAGTAAAGCAAAAGAAAACCTAAACTGGAGATGATACTGATTACTGATCTTCTGTAAAGAGCTCCATGCGTCATCACTCCCTCCTCCCCCTCTTTCCACCCCTGTTACAGCTGCAGCCATGGAGATTTATGGATGTACGCATTCTAATTTGCTTTATGTTTCGTCTGGAGGAAGACACAGCTGTACAGAGCTACTTTGTCAAGAAAATGTCACATTGCACTTAATTGCCCAATAAAGAATGACAAGTCAGAAACAATACAGATAACATGCTCAAATTTTTTTTTCAATATATAATTTAAATTTGCTGAGGCTTATATTTGAAGCAGAGAGAGTTGTTGCGCGATTCTCGATAATAATTTTTCACCTGAAAAACTAACCAATGAAAGACTACCATCTCCCCATGCTTTCCCTGCACATCATGTGATAATAATCCGAGTAGACTCTCTTTTCGCTAAATCATCCACTTTGTGTTTTGACGGGTAAGATGAAATACACACCGAAATTAATTTAGACTGTAATCAATTGATTAATGTGTTTAGCAAATACACTGTATTCTCTCCCACTTTGCTCCAGGGCTTCAGTTCCACAGCAGTTAAAGAGCTCTGCACAGTCTGCGAAAGCAGGAGTTCAAGTTTGTTTCCTGTTAAAGATGGTACCGAAGGTGACACAATCGGATAGACACAACCACCTGAGCACAGAGAGATCTGCAGCTGTGATCAGACATGTACGAGATCGACATGTGGAGGGATACCAAAGGAGAACTCAGGGTGTGACCTCGGTTTGTATTAGCACAAGAAATCTCTGGGAAAGCAAGGAAGATTTTTATCGAAATCTCTGCCTAGTAAGTCACCTCCTTTAGAAAAAAGGGGAAGAGGGAACCAACAAAACCCCAATATAATCTCCAGCTAATTCTTCTGTAAGAAGCTTCCATATGAGATCACACCCTTTTTCAGCCATCAAGATAAGTCGGCTCAAATCAGAAGATTTCAGGGTTCATGCAAGCCTACTTAGCATGGGTAACATGCTGCTGTTTCTCCTGCCAACTTCTCAGGCCAGGACTGGTCAGCTTTATACCTTTGACCATCCTTGTGCTTCAGTCTGTGGGCCAACTACTTGGATTTACAACAAGCTGTCTTTGGATCAAATAAACAACAACGTTTCAAACTTGCATCCCTGGGACCACATGAAACACCTTAAATTTCTGCAAGAATATTTCAATATCACATTCTGGGAACTTAAAAGAATCTGTTGCTATTTTTTCAGCTCTTGGTGTCTGCATATAATCTATGTTGTAACTTGGATGGTACTGAAAACGGTAATCTTAATCTCTCAGGTTGGCAGCTGCTGAGAGCAATGTACTGTGGAAGAATCACTTTATGCATGTCATTTTTTGTACTCTTCCTTTTAAATCTGTGATTAGTACTGGGAAGGGGGAGATGTATATTTTTTCTAGCACAGGTTTCCTATCTGCCCGGGAGAAGAGTGTGTGCTCTTCACTACTGGAATTCTCCATATTTCTGTTCTCTTCCTAGAATTTTTCATAAAACCTGCTAAGTTCCTAGTCTTAGCAACAAGGGCAAGATTCTGGTTAATTGAATTGCTTTTTTATTCTCTTTGATTTACTTTAAACTGACCACTTCCCATCCATGATGAATATCTCATTCTCATAACAAAATTATTACTAGTAATTATTATGATGCCAACTGCAAAATCCAGTGAGACATCCATAAAGAAAGACTGGGAATTATAATCGGAATAATTTTTTTTGGTTGTTAGGCAAATCCTTTTTTCTCAGCACTGCTTGTTTCTGCTGTGGATACACCAGCTTCCGGGAGCCCACGGTTGCAAAGAGAAAACAGCAAATTGGGAGGAAGACCTCTTTGATTGTCTCCCTGTCTATTTTCATCAATCAGTTGGTACAGCACCCTCAAGGAAAGTGCTGGCAGAGTTTTAATTTGCTTTTTAGTTCTTTCAAAAGTCAGAGGAGAAACTAATTCTCCCCTTGTTTGATCAAGCTGGCAGAATGCAGTTGCAAGCCAGGAGTTAGCTCCCTGGAACCGCAGCCTCCCCCAGATATTTCCAGTAGCAAAGTTGATTCCTCTTCAGTCAACATGGCTGGTACCCAGAGACCTCTTTCGTTATCAAATTCATTCATCAACCATGGTCCAGCAGCATCTTATCTCCTTCCTCAAGTCCCATATTCTGTGTCAAGGACTGATGTCAGTGTTCAAATTTCATTAACACATGATGCAGCAGGGTTGTTTAGTAGAGAGGAGAATGGTATTTTTCCCAGTCTGAAAACAAGCTTTTCTCCTTAATAGCTTTATAATTTGTTTTTTTCTTTTTTTTTTTTTCATCCTGAGTCTGCTCATCATGGCTTGCAAAGCTTAACTCTACACAGATGTACATGGCCACCACAAGCCAGACCACTGAGCAGGGCAGTTCATTGCAAAAGTCCCATCCTCTACAGTGGTGAACAACTGAATTCATACTTCAGGTGAGAATGTGGGTTGTCACTGGGCCCCAGGTTCCATCCTGTTTCAGTTCATTGCTTGCTAAGCAGAGAGCAAACATCACCTTTTCAGATTGTCTGTGGGTCTTTCTCATCTCTCTGATATCTGACCTCCTCCTCTGATATACTTCCCAGAAGAGGATGAAAACTAAATCCAGTGGGTGTTCTGTAACACTCCACTTCTAGGACCAGCAAGTCTGAGTAATGAATGAGGAATGAGGTTTTCCTTCAGTGCTAGTGGAAGCACCTCTGCATTTGGCTGGGAAAATTACTGAAGAAGAGAGTAGTCTTCATGAACAGCAAAGGCTGCTTCTCTGCCCCTGCCCTTCCATTTTTCTTCCAGGAAAGCTGAGGGGGCTGGGCAGCTGATAGCCTGGTGTATAAGCAACATATGCTGTACTTTATTCATTATTGGGATACCTGTCATGAGAGCAGTCTGCAGCTTATGCAGCACCAACATCTTCAGCGCTTGCTGCCCACCCATGAAAGCATGAGAGAGAAGCCAGGTCACATGCTTCAGCTGTGAAAGCAGGGAGTCTGAATGGTGAGAGGTCCTTGTCATCAGCATCTCTTCCTCACTTTCCTCCCCAACTCTTGGGATCCTAGAATTTTTTCCAATAACATCTGCTTGGGAGATTTTTTCCCACTTCTAACATTGCCTGCCTGAGTTAGGTAGCTCAAATGGAGGTCAGAAGAAACCCAGGTGCTTTAGTGTTAAGTCATAGCTGATGTAATTGCACTCTGGAGCCAAGAAGCATCCTGCATTCCCACTACAGAGAGGTTTGTGCACAGGGAATGGCAACACTCAACAAATTTAGAGTGTGTTTACAAAATCATGCAAAATTTTAGCCATGAGCATTGTACAAAGTGTTACATTCTTTCCATAGTGAGGACTGGTAGTCTCACCACCTGAAATTCAAGACAAGAAGAAAGGAAGAAATCAATAAGAAAATGTGAATGGAGACAGGTGGTTTTAGAGGTAAAGAAAGGCCCTGGTAGAGGTTCTCACTTCACTGCTTTGGGCACATTTGCTGCAGGACCTGAAGCAGGCTGTTTTGTTTGCCTTCATGTCTTTTATGTTGTATGAACTCTAGGCTTGAAGTAAGGACTAGGGAATTTCACTACCTCCTGCAACTGGTCATTCTATCCAATTTTTCGTCTATATATTTCACATTACACTCAACCTTATTTTCTTCTTGCTGAGTCTAACTGCTCTTGATAAAATGTCTAGAAGGATATGAAGTCTTTCTCTGAAGACAGCAAAAAATAGATACTCTACCTCTTCCTTTGATGCTTCACCCAAATAGTCGATAAGGCTCATGGTTTAATCTGGTTTTATTTCTGGGGAAAATGTATCAGGCAGCACTGTGAATCATTAGCTCTTGTTATAGTCCCCATAAGGAGAGAAGAAGAAATATGTACTGAAGAAAATATCTGTCCACAATAATTAGGTCACTTCCTTGTCATATTAGCATGATATGAAATTACGTAATCTTAGCAATTTACTGCAGGACATTTTCTCTAGTCTTGAAACCACATCTCTTGTTTGTTTGTTTTCTTCAAACTCTTTGCCAAGTGTACACACAATCCCAACAGAGAGAAGACTGACATCCGTAAAGAAGAGCCACTTCACATGCTCAGTATTTTTTCACATCTCCAGGGATCACCTAAGACTTCTTGACATTGCGATGTGGTGTGGGCGGTTGTCCCACTGTAGCCCACAGTCTTTTGCAAAAGCGGTCTCCTGTCAAAAGCCCTTCCCTCCATATGCATAGCCTCCATCTTTTGCTCTCATGGGCCCACATTTTTCATTTAGCTATACTAGATGTCTGAATGCTTATCAGGTTCCCCCCCATGACTTCTCCTGTAAACAGGACTTAACCACCTCCTCAGTCTTTGCGTCATTCCTACATTGCACCATCAGTAAATTCATATTTGCCTCTAGCAACCTGCTGAAGATAACGTCATGTTTGGAAGAAATCCTTACAGAACCTAGTGGGAGGTCTTTTTCATTTTCCATTTGTTAACGATTATCCATCAACAACTGCTTAAGATCTGTGTGTTAGGTGGATTTTAATCCATTTTATTACTCCTATTACATGTTAGTCACAACAGGAGTGCAAGAAGTCACCTGTTCAAAAGGTTAGAAGAGATTTCTTAGGAAAAATACTTAGTGAAGTAGTGTGCCTAATGGCTTGGAGCATTTTATTCAGCCATGGGAAACATCAGTCAAGGGAAGTTCCTGTGGGAGTAACAATACACTGAATGCATAATAGCTGACATTTCCAATACTGCAGGAATTGTTTACAATGGTTTTCATGCAACTCCATTTGTTATCCTAAGAAAACTCCTCTTACTTGAAGCTGGAGATTAATACCTATGTGGCAGGGCTTCACAGATACACGCATCCATGAAAGTTAACTTTGCGTGATGCTTTGTCAAGAACCAAACTGAACTCTGGCCTATGTTTCTGGGTTCACTCCACCATAACAGATTTTGGAGAGAGCCAAGCTGAACTGTAAACCAGGTAGTCTGGATCTTGCTAATGCTGCAGCTATGAAAATGTGGGCTGAGAAGATCTGTTTGACGACCTGCAGTGCTATAAACACAGCATAAACCTCAGTGGTGGAAAAAGCTGAGTACTGTTACCTCCATTTCAGGGGGTAGTTATAACAACTGTTTACTGGACTTTGTTTCTCTGGCTGAAGGAATATGATGTTGCTCCGCCTCTGTATTTAGAAGCAGAAAATAAAGATAAACCTATTTTCCCTTGTATTATTCTTATTAACAAATGAACATGTGTTATTTTCTTAAAGTAATAGTAACAAATAATGAAAAAATGAAAATAATTCCGATTCAGAACTTTGTGGAATCTAAGGGAAATTTCCCTCTAATACAAACTAGTGTCTGCTACCAGAATGAAACTGGTAGCATGATGGCACACCACTGAAAACTTACGGTAGGATATCAGTGTATGGAAGAGCACCATGCCTCTCTTCTGAAGGAACTCAGAGTATCTATGAGATGTCCTTCACCACCTAACCCAGTCAGATTATTTAAGACTTTTGCAGCCAGAGAAATACGGTCAGGTACTTTGCCCCCAGGAAGACTTTAATCAGCAGGTAATTAACTATAATCTGAAGGATGTCATAACTATTTCTTGTTTATTCTTTCCTTTTCTCAGGAATGGGAGGCTGCTATGGTTTAAGATGCTAGCAGCAAGGATTTATGGTTCTGCTTGCTGATCTGGATTGTGGACATGATAGCCTTTTAGGACCTTCTAACTTTGACACCTCTTCCTCTTTCCTCCTTGATGCGTGTGGATTGACACAAACAAATCCAGTCTAGATATTGGCTCCTGTGAAGCTTTTCATTAAGTGTTAGTGACCTAGTTTTAGTGCATTAATTGGACCAAGGACATAGGAATTCTATCTCCCACAGTCTGATTGTTGAATCATTTTTGTTTCTCCTCTTGCATGAAGCAAGCTCCCATGCAGGACTCCTTTCTCTTGACTTTGTGATATCAAAAGTGGGTGACACCTGCCCCTCCAAAAAGGCTACTCTCCATTCCTTTACAGATTACTTCAATTGTGTCTGCCTTACACATTTGGGCTCTGGACCCTGACTAGACAAAGGTGAGTCTCTGAAAGCGTTGACTCAGGTTCCCACATCTGTCAATTCTCCATTCTTTCTCCAGGTATTTTCTGTTGAACATTACTGGAGGCAGATGCTTCAGCATTATGCAGAAACAAGGTGCTACAAATTGCATGATCAGCAATAACTCTCCAGTCAGGGAAGGAATCACAGAATCACAGAATGGCAGGGGCTAGAAGGGACCTCTGCAGATCGTCTAGTCTAACTCCCCTGCCAAAGCAAGGTCCCCTAGAGAAAGCTGCAGAGGACCTCATGCAGGCAGGTTTTGAATATTTCCAGAGAAGGACACTCCACAACAGGGCAGCCTGTTCCAGTGCTCCCTCACCCTCAAAGTAAAGAAGTTCTTGCTCTTGTTCAGATGGAGCTTTCTCTGCTTCAGTTTGTGCCCATTGCCCCTTGTCCTGTTGCTGGGCACCACTGAAAAGAGACTGTACCCATCCTCCTCATATCTACCCATAAGATATTTAGAAGCATTTCTAAGATCCACTCTCAGCCTTCTCTTCTTCAGGCTAAACAAGCCCAGCTCCCTCAGCCTTTTCTTGTAGGAGAGACGCTCCAGTCCCTTAATCATCTTTGTAGCCCTCCGCTAGACTATCACCAGTAGTTGCGCATCTTCTGTAACTGGGGAGCCCAGAACTGGACACAGTACTGTCGATGAGGCCTCCCCAGGGCAGAGCAGAGGGGGAGGATAACCTTCTTCAACCTGCTGGCCACACTCTTCTTAATGCCCCCGAGAATACCGTTGGCCTTCCTGGCAACGAAGGCACACTGCCAGGTCGTGGCCAGGACTCCCAGGTCCCACTCCACAGATCTGCACTCCAGCAGGTCAGCCCTGAGCCTGTACTGGTGCATGGGGTTGTTCAGCCCCAGGTGCAGGATCCTGCACTTGCCCTTGTTGAACCTCATCATGTTCCTCTGTGTCCAACTCTCCATCCTGTCCAGGTCTCACTTAATGGCAGCACAGCCTTCTGGTGCAGCCACCACTCCCCCTGGTTTTGTGTCATCAGCAAACTTGCTGAGGGTACATTCTAACTCTTCATCCAGGTCACTGCTGAATAACTTAAACAAGACTGGGTCCAGTACTGACCCCTGGCGGACACCACTAGTTACAAGCCTCCAACTAGGCTGTGTACTGCCGAAGACAACTCTCTGTGTACTGCTATTCAGGCAGTTCTCAACCTACCTCGCTGTCCACTCATGTAACCCACACTTCCTGAGCTTGCCTGTGAGGAGAAGATCTTAGCTCCAATGAAGCTTTGAGTCAGCCTGTGCTGAAACTGGTAACTAGTGTTGGGTGAGGGAAAAAGTGATCAGGAGAGACATTTTGGAGTGTCAGGGTAACAGAGGTCAGTACCTGGGTTTTTTTTGACTCTTCATTGTATTTTTCAGCTCTGAAAGTTCCTTCCTGAGTCCAATTTTGTCACTCTACCCTACAGCTCAACCAGACACAGACCACGTCATGTCAGCTTCTGTTAAGTCCTCAGGAGACTTTCGCTAGATGCTGCCAAGACTAGAACTAGACCTGCACTGGGATGTAGGTAGATATAGATAGGAATGATCTCTCTTTCTGACCTTTCAGATGGTGAGGTGTTGTCTCCTTTATAAAAAGTCAGCACTGCCTCACAGGGCCTCTTAGTCAGGGCTGACCTGATCCCTTTCCTCCTTGGACAACACTGCCATTTTGAATGTTGTCTGAGCCTCCAGGCAGTTTTCAGAAACTCTCTATTAGTAAAGAAATACACACTAATGCAGTGTTACTGTGGTGTTCAGGAAAGCTTTTCCAGGGCTCTGCCAATGCCCTGGCTAAAAGCCTGGAGTTGTATTGCTAGGCTGTTCCATTTCCATTTTTTCAAATTTATCTTTGTTTGTTTTTCTGCTGTATTTTTCTATGTGTGATTTTATTTTGGATTTTATTTGGCCAGGTACTCCATTCCAAGCTATTAATACTTATTTTTCTGTTGTGGTTAGTGCCATAGAACAGTTCAATTGAGCTAAAGGGTTGTAAGGACTTGTGTTCTTTTAGTTTCGGGTTTTTTTTAATTCTCTTTGTAAATATCACAGTGAAATCTGCTCTCAGGATGGATGTTAGTTTTCCCAGAGCAGATGGGAATCAAAGAATTAGTGGAAGGTAAGAGACTAATTCTCCTTTGTGGGATGTCTTTGTGGTGTCATAGGTACCTATTGTAAGTAGCAAGGACACTGCAGGGTGACTAGTGGTGCAACCGTCAATGCCTTAGACTGCAAGGCTTGTCCAACAGAAGTGTATAACTTCAGGTACACTCTATGGGCTCTGTGACAGAGAAGGACCTTCACTGGTGTTCTTGAACCAGCACTAAATCTAGGAGAAGATGTCGGGCCTGATCAGCTGGCCCTATGCAATGACAATGGATTTCATGAAGGTGCCACTTTTCAGCTAAGATGTGGCACTTGGCTGCATACTGGTGTTTAGGATGGTCTGAATGAAATAAAGCGAGTCTGTTTAAACCATCTTTGTAGTTTCAGTTTTCCACTGGGGACAGTGGTGAAAGGGAACTTATTTAACTTCGCAGTCAGATAGTATCCTGTTAGCAACTGTGTTTAAGGCACAGTAAGGTAAAATATTTGTGCCAGCTGAAGCTTAAATTCCACTGCCTACAAGAGTTCTGAATTCCTGTAGGTCTTCTGTCATATGTGCTGGTTCCACATGGACATCTTGGACCTCAGCCATCTCTGATAGGCCTGGACACCTGTTAAACCATGAGTAGCTGAACCATGTTGCTAGTAGCTGCTCAGCTAAGTGTAGGTATCTTACCCTATGGGTTGGAATATATTTTTGATCTTAATACTGCTCACACAAGGGCTTGCCTGGATTGAACTAAGCTAGTCCGTCTACCTGAGCTTCGTGAGTCTACCTCTGCCTGCATAGAGCTGCAGATGAAAAAGAAAGGCGAGCAATGTTGATTTAGTGGGAAAACCAGCTCCTTGTGGGTTTTCCACACCATTCCTGAGAGCATGAGGGATCTCTGGCTCCAGCTAAATCTCCACCAGTTTCTCCAGCATAGTGACTTTAGCTCCTGTTTAGATCAGGACTGCCTGGGACAAAAGGCTCTTCTTACAGAGCCAAAGAGATTAGAGCATAACACTTGACCATGCTCTGCTCCCAGTGCCCTAGGTTTCCTAGGGAGAGTCAGTACACTACCAGCAACACAGCAGGCCCCAAAGTTGCTGCTTAAATAGCATTTTAACAGCTGGTGGGTATTAAAAATTAGAATCTTTCTCTTGCTAATGCTGTGAAAACTGAGTCATTAGGGATCAGTCATCGTTGACAAGTGCCGCTCATCTGATTTTCTGCTGTTCCAGTACAGTGCAGCTCAGAGCTTTGAGTTACTCCACTTACTCCAGGGTTGTGTAGATAAGGCAAGACAGAGTCTTTGGTGAAGAACTACTAGTGGATGACAGGTTAACCATGAGCCAGCAGTGTGGCCTGGTTGCCAAGAAGGCCAGTGGCATCCTGGGGTGCATTAGGAGGAGTGTGGCCAGTAGGTCGAGGGAGGTTCTCCTCCCCCTCTACTCTGCCCTAGTGAGGCCCCATCTGGAGTCCTGTGTCCAGTTCTGGGCTCCCCAGTTCAAGAAAGATGAGGAGCTACTGGAGAGTGTCCAGCGGAGGGCTACGAGGATGGTGAGGAGACTGGAACATCTCTCCTATGAGGAGAGGCTTGTTCAGCCTGAAGAAGACAAGGCTGCGAGGGGACCTAATAAATGCTTATAAATATCTGAAGGGTGGGTGTCAGGAGGATGGGGCCAAACTCTTTTCAGTAGTGCCCAGTGACAGGACAATGGGCAATGGGCACAAACGGAGGCACAGGAAGTTCCATCTGAACATGAGGAAGAACTTCTTCACTCTGAGGGTGACGGAGCACTGGCCCAGGCTGCCCAGGGAGGTTGTGGAGTCTCCTTCTCTGCAGATATTCAAGACCCACCTGGACAAGGTCCTGTGTAGCCTGCTGTAGGTGACCCTGCTTCGGCAGGAGGTTTGGATTAGATGACCCACAGAGGTCCCTTCCAACCCCTACCATGGTGCGACTCTGTGATTCTGTGATTCCACAGCTTTGATTCCTGGTTCCTTCCCTTTCCTTACACATCCCTCCCGGGCCACACAAACAGACAGACAGAGTGGGATTTACCAGGCAGCCTGAATCTTTACCAGAGTGATAATTCCTGGTGTTGGCAGGCAAACTGGGGACCCATGTCATGTGGCCTTCATTTATTCTGTGCATTGATTTGACCACATGGTGAAGTGAGACTATGACCAAACATGACAGCTGGCAATTAGCTTTAAATAAAGGTGAAAAAATAATAATAAAGGATAAACTGAGGCAAATGTGTTGAGATGCACTGTGCTGGGAAACTGCTTGCCTGCAAAAGCTGATTTTCTTTTTCCTGAGATGTGAGATCTAGGAGAGACAACTGACCTAAGCACCTCCTTACACCTTCAGCTGTGATCTTGCTTTCAGTGTGACACCCTCATGTGCCAATGAGTCTGGAAAGTCAATTTATGACAGGCTCAAAGGCCTTAAACTCCAGGTTCATCCTAGGCTGCCACCTTGTCCAGCTCCATTATGAGAGACCAAGAAACAAGGACTAAATGTGAGTCTCTTGAACTCCTGCATACCTAGTGTCTCTATATTTTAAAATAAATTTATGTGTGAGTTGTGTTGTTCTAGTAGTTTTTCCTTAACAGAGTACTACCTGCTCTCTCTCATGGAGTACTTAATTTCCTATTTTCTTTTGGTTCCTGACTGTAGAATAGCTTTTTAATTAATTTGCTTTGAAATCCTACTTTTTAAAATAAAGATCTATTCAAAAGAAAGTAAAAGGTGCTATGAGATATAAAAGTGTCTTTAATTGCAACCAGTTTAACTACCTAACTGGAGTAGAGATGTGGTACAAAGATAATAAGGGCACATGTCCCTTGTGTGAAATATGGTATGAAGATAATAAGAGCATGTGTCCAGATTGTGAAATAAGCGGACTACAAAGTGATATGAAAGCTCTTAGGAGCCCGAGACTTTGATTTTTATGTGTAGGTTGCACTCTGCCCAATGTATTCCTATCATGGACAGGGAAAAAGGGACAGCTCTCGAATGAAGTTTCGGTGCCCTGGATTAGCATAGAGGGCTCGCTCTTTATTGTAAAAGTAGCTTGGGAAAAGCATCTAGGAGGGAACCTATGATTTGATTCCCTATGCTGGTGTCTCCAAGATTTGGGGAATTTACTTCAGGACTTAGCTTAAGTGATAACTGAACACTTACCAGGCAACTTTTAGCTGACGTGATAAGAAGAGATCCCTCCACAAGCTTGAAACATTAGTGGAAAAACACGAAGCAAACTTGCCCAAGAACCTGTTTCCCAGTCTAAAAGCTCCAAGGACGTAAATAATCTCTCAGCCACCGTTAAAATTTCCCTGAAAGAGAGAGGCATTTAGGAGGGAGCGAAGTTTGTAACAATGAAATGTCAGTGGTGACGTTAAAGAGGAAACAAATGTTCTCAATCAATGCTTGGAGAAGAGAGCTGCAATAGATCTAAGTAGCTTGGCTCTATGTCTGCACAGGGAGTTTCCCCCCCCTCAGCATCTCCTTTGTTGTTCCTCATATTTCATTCTCGACGAATGTCTGCAAAGGCAGCCTGCTAAAAGTCAAGAGACATAAAGACCTCACAGGCTTTTCTTATACCTTGTGTAATTGCCATACTTACTGTCAATTGCAGGTTTTATGGCTACTCCAAGGCAAGACACTTGTTCCTACAAGAGCATCAGGGGTGACAATTATTACCCTTCAGACCCTGATATGCCAGCAGGATGGTGGATAAACAAAAACAGGAAAATGACTGATCTCAACAAGTCATTACCACAGGATGAAATTGTTACTGCTGTAGAGGAAAAGCAGGAGCAATGCAGGAGCTCTGGACAGCAGCTTTAAAACTTGAGCAGAATCTCTTGCACATGAAGTTCTCACAGGGGCAGAAATGCCTTGATACGGTCCTGGTTCCTCAATCTTCTTTCTCCTGCCCTGTTAGTGAGCCCAAACCTTCTCAGCCTTCTGCAACCACCGGAGCAACCTGCTTAGGGACTTGAAAGCCCTAATTCATGGATGGGTATCTCAGTAAATCAGCTCCATTACTGAGCTGAGCAAACAGCAACAGTTTAAACATGTGACAGCTCTTGAGCTCCCCTCCATTTTTTTGGACTGTGATTCTGCAGTAGGCTGAAACTTCCTAAGTTTTCAGTCACCTGCTGTGTTAAGATTCTCAAGTATGAAAGCACTTGTCAAAAGAAAGACTGGACTTGAAGGTTCCTACACATTTGCTCAGCATGTGCTGACCTCAGGTTTAAGGTACTCTAGAGCCCTGCAATTGTTACTGCTTGAGCTGTTCTATTGTGTGTGAGAAATTAAGATGTTATTAGTGCAAGAACTTAGAGCCTCATCACACCTATGGCTTGAACTGTGGAAAGTATAGCCCAAGGGAAGTTAACTTATTATTTATATTAAGTGGAAGTACAAAGTAATTAAGAGAGTTGTAGGCTGTTGGCTCTCTGCTATTCTGCACAGACTGCTGTTTCAGCAATGGCCACAAATTCAATTTTCCAGGTATTTTTTCAGTAGACACCTGAGAATTTTGGCTATTCCTCTCTACACCCTTTATTGCTGTGCACCTCACATCCAACTGCCTAAAACACCTAAACTGCTATGACAAACAACATACCACAAAACATAATACTAGTACAGTAGCCAAATAGCCTTTGAGTCGCTGACTAGCCCTGCTAGGTACCTGCGGTTGGGAAAAAGCTGCTCAGTTCACATTAAATCCATTTAGAACTGAAAGAGTTTATTGACTTATTAAAAACAGCTAATCAACTGCCAGTAAGTGAACCTCAGATTCAAGATTGATAAATTGCATTACGAGATGTGCATGAAAATTTTAATAAACACCTGAAGATATCTCAACACCCTTCTGTAACTAATCCTAAGAGATTCTTCGGACACACATACATGTTGAGTTATATCTTAGCACTTCTGTTCCCTCACAGGACCTGTGTTTTGCAGGAAGGGTGGGTTCTGTTACTTGCTCATTCTGCAGAAGATCATAGAATGACAAAATGGTTTGGATTGGAAGGAATCTTAAAGATCACCTAGTTTCAACCCCCCCTGTCATGGGCAGGGACACCTTCCACTAGATCAGGTTGCTCAGAGCCCCATCCAACCTGGCCTTGAACACTTCCAGAAAGCGAACATCCACAACTTCTCTGGGAAGCCTCTTCCAGTGTCTCACAAACCTCACAGTAAAGAATTTCTTCCTAATATCTGATCTAAACCTACCTTCTTACATTCTAACTCTTCTTCCAGGTTGTTGATGAAGAAGTTAAACAAGACTGGGCCCAGTACTGACCCCTGGGGGACACCACTAGTTACAGACCTCCAACCAGACTCTGCGCCGCTGATGACAACCCTCTGAGTTCTGCCATTCAGCCAGTTCTCAATCCACCTCACCGACCACTCATCCAGCCCACACTTCCTCAGCTTCCCTAGGAGGATGTTATGGGAGACTGTGTCGAAAGCCTTGCTGAAGTCTAGGTAGACAACATCCACGGCTCTCCCTTCACCTACCCAGCCAGTCATGTCATCGTAGAAAGCTATCAGATTGGTCAGGCATGATTTCCCCTTGGTGAATCCATGCTGACTACTCCTGATAACCTTCTTTTCCTCCACTTGCTTGTTGATGAGCTCCAGGATAAGCTGCTCCATCACCTTTCCCGGGACGGAGGTGAGGCCGACCGGCCTGTAGTTCCCTGGGTCCTCCTTCTTGCCCTTTTTGAAGATTGGAGTGACACTGGCCTTTCTCCAGTCCTCGGGTACCTCTCCTATCCTCCAGGACCTCTCAAAGATGATGGAGAGTGTCTCAGCAATGACATCTGCCAGCTCCCTCAGCACTCGTGGTTGCATTCCATCGGGGCCCATGGATCTGTGGACGTCCAGATTGCTTAAGCGATCCCTCACACAGTCACAGGTCTCTCCCTGCTCTTGCAAAAATTCTCATGGTTCTTCTCAAACTGACTTATTTTCTCTTACAAAGGTCTCTGTTATTTCCCAGGTAGGGTTTCATCTGGCTGATGTTCAGCTTCCTGTTTAACATGATGACGTATGGGTAAACACCCCTTCAGACATATCTGTGTGCTGAATTTAGGCATGCTTGCTGCACTCACAGGGCTGTCATTATGGCTGTTTCTATCCAGGCCATTTGACAGTGGTAGGCATATGAGCTCCCCCAGAGTATCCACAGAGCTTAGTCAAGTGAGAACAACCTTCGTATGTGTTCACAGGTGGTTATGTAGTGAGAACATCCCACCGTGTAATCCCTCAGCATCTGACTTGGTCAGGGAAATCACTTTAGTTTTGTCTTGAAAAAGCATGAACTTCATTCCTTGTGCGGAGTCAGTAGGCAACAGAGTCACTTGCAAAATCTCCTCCTGACCTTACTGAATAATCATAAAGGAGCTTGTTTAGGCTTCTGCGCTCTCTGGAGTGAAGCCTCCATGTACAATTTTCATGGGGATGAGCTGTGGAAAACAGGGTGCAGGTGCTGTCTGGAAAGAAAAGCAAAGACAGAAAGGGGAGAGAGGATGTTTGAGGGGAAAGCCTTGAAAGGAAGATGCTACAAGATGACTCAAGGACACAAGTCTGGCAAGACCAACTTGGCCCACTGGGTTGTGTAGATAAGGCAAGACAGAGTCTTTGGTGAAGAACATGTGGGTGGGTGGCTTTGCAAAACAATGCTCCACCAGCCAAATTCTCATGTATGTTCTTCCTATGAAGTCCACTGGAATAGCCTTTGGTGTGAATTTGAGATACGGTTCAAATAAGGAGTGGGAAGGACAAAGCTCCTGACTGCCTCAGGCCTCCTGAGGTGCGAACTCACCCTGCCCTGTGCTGGGATACTACCGATAGTCACTGAAGCCCAAGACAATGCTTTAGCCTCACTTACACACAGATGTTTGGCAGTTCGCACATTCTCCTAGACTCAGCTGGTGTGCAAGAGAGAGCTATCCCTGCTTGGAGTGACCTTAGCCCCTGTGTCTTCTTCCTCAGTTACCACCTGCCTGAGGCTGCAGCAGAGCCAGCAAAGAATGATTCCTCCAATAAAACCCTGCTTTATGAGTGTACTGCTTTGCCTCTACCCGTCCTTCTTTGCACACTTTGTTAAAACTGACCCATTAAAAGGCAAAATAAAAGAAATGACTTCCAAATTAGATAATAAAGCTGGAGCCAATTAGGCCATTAGTGACTGATTATTTTTATGTATGTGCCATTGACATGATTGAGCAAGATGGTAAGGAAAGGGAAGCAGGAGCACTTTGCTGGGGATCTGAGCTCTCCATTGGATTTAATGCAAGGGTAGAGGCAGTACAAGAAAACAGACATTCAGGGAGAGTGCAGGTCATAGAATTGTAGAATGGTAAGGGTTGGAAGTGACCTTAAAGATCATCTGGTTCCAGCACCCTGCCATGAGCAGGGACATCTTCCACTAGACCAGGTTGCTCAGAGCTCCATCCAAGCTGGCCTTGAACACTGCCAGGGAGGGGGCATCCACAGCTTCTCTGGGCAACCTGTTCCAGTGCCTCACCACTCTTGAGGTGAAGATTTTTTTCCTAATATCTAATCTAAATCTGCCCTCTTTTAGTTTACAGCCATTCCACCTTGTTCTATCACTACACACCCTTGTGAAAAGTCCCTCTCCATCCTTCCTGTAGGCACTGGCAGGCTGCTAAAAGGTCACCCCGGAGCCTTCTCTTCTTCAGGCTGAACAGCCCCAACTCCCTCAGCCTGTCCTTGTAGGAGAGGTATTCCAGCCCTCGGATCATCTTCGTGGCCCTCCTCTGGACCCGCTCCAACACATCCATGTCCTTTTTCTGTTGGGGGCTCCAGAACTGAATGCAGTACTCCAGGTGGGGTCTCATGAGAGCGGAGTAAAGGGGCAGAATCCCCTCCCTCAACCTGCTGGCCACGCTTCTCTGGATGCAGCCCAGGATACAATTGACTTTCTGGGCTGCAAGTGCACATTGCTGGCTCATGTCGAGCTTCTCATCCTCCAGTACCCCCAAGTCCTTCTCCTCAGGGCTGCTCTCGAGCCGCTCTCTGCCCAGCCTGTACTTGTGTTTGGGATTGCCCCGACCCACATGCAGGACCTTGCACTTGGCCTTGTTAAACTTCATACAGTTCATGCAGGCCCACCTCTCCAGCCTGTCAAGGTCTCTCTGAATAGCATCCCTTCCCTCCAGCGTGTCAACCACACCGCACAGCTTGTGCTAGTCATAAAATAAGAAGCTAGGTAACAAGGAACAGTCACATATCTCTTCATACACATGCACAGCACTAAGTTTGAGAATTCCCAAAGGGAAGCTGTCCATTCAACTCTTATTCCAGACCGTAGTAGGCCATGCAGACTGGAGAGGAGAAATGGGCTTGCTCTGTTTCACTCCTGATACACTGGCTACATGTTTTGACCTGTTTTTTCACTGAATCTGCGTCATCCCATAATGGCTTTTGTATATCTACCACAGCCAGGGACATTCTGCTTTGCTTGTCATAGAGGTGGATACTTATCTTAGGCATGAGTCACAGCCACTGTTCAATTGCAGCATTCAGCACTGCAAACCAGGAGAAAATACAAAATCCACATGCAAACGGAAATGTGGAACTGGAGACAGGTAAGATAGTTACCCTTCTACTTCATTAATTGCTTCCGTTAGATCAGGAGATGATCTTCATAACATTAAGGCTTGCAGAAGTGAAATTGGAAATATCTCACACTGCATTTCTAATCACATCTTCAGAATTGTTGGTCTTCTCAATTTGCAAAGCAAATGAACCAGGAACTATTTTACAGCTCTAAGATAGTACAGAAATGAATACTCAACATGAACCAAAATGCAAACAGATAGATGAGAAAAATGCAGACGTACCTAGGATTGCATCCAGCCCTCAGCATGTAGGTATGATCTCTCTTCACCCCACCAAGGAAAACTTTTCCAGGATAGGTAGATTTAAACAGCAGAAAGATTCTGCAGAGATTCAGAAGCCCTAAGCTGTTCTGATCTCTTATTAACTCATTGCATAGTTCCTCTGTTATTCATTACCACACAGACTTGAGGTAACTGTTAATTGAAGTACCACTTCATCCTCTGTTATTCCGGGAGGGCCACATGCTCTTATCTACCTTAACCAGGAGCCTGCAGTGACAAAGATCATTAAGCAGAGATGGATTTTATGTATAAAAAAGCCATATCTCACATCATTAGCATTTAAGTCACTCTGCTGCATTTTATTTCCCTAAATAAAATGATTTGGAAACCTGCAGCAATACAGATTGGCAACATTGAAGACTCAGCAGTCATGATTAGAGGGAATAAAATGCGAGGGGAAGGATCAGAAAGGTTAGCAAGAGGAAAGGGAATACACCTTCTTTAGAAATTAATTATGAACCACCCTGATTTCTTCACTGTGCTACCAATAGTGCCTGTTCTTAGCAAGACTGAAGCAAGCTCCACCAGATGGGAGGTAGCAGATACCCAAAAGCAGATGGGACATGCAAGACCTGTGGAGCACAGGCATTGCTCATGCACACTCCGTGCGGCTCTGGTAACTCCTAGCAGAAGAATCATTATTGAGGTCAGAAGGGACTTCGGAAGTGTCTGGTCAAATCCCACACTCAAAGCAGGAGTAATTTCGAAGCTAGATACAAATTCAAAATTAGAGCATGATGCTCAGGGACTTTTCCAGTAAAGTTTTGAACATCTGCAAAGATTAAAATCTCAGATTTTTTCTGCTGTTTCATTTTTTCTCTGGGTGAACAAACGCAGATCTCACGAATAACATTTCCCTGAGAACCTAATTGCTCTGGGAAGTACTTGGCCACTGTAGTGAAGGACTATAGCAATACTGAGAATAGTTGGATGTGTGGATGAAAGAAGTCTGAGGAGTCGGGATGACACAATCCTGTAGCCTTCAGTCCTAATATAGTATTCTATCTCCCAGTTGAGATTATTTCATTCTTCCATCTGTTTGTTCAGCATTAACTATTCAAAATACTGATAGATGTCCTATATCACAGAAGAACCTGGATCTTGAGTGCCCTTCCTGGGCAGTTTTGATCTTCTTTGAACTAACAGATCCCAGTGACCTCCGTCTCTTCAGGATTAGTTGCAGAAGCTGTCTCCACTATGTATGGCAGCAATGGCCTTGAGGTTGGATTTGAGAACAAATTCACACTCTTCAGGTCAGCTGGAGTGTCCAGAAGTTTGTTTTTGTAGCAATTTAGCCATGATTATTCAAGGGTGGATTGGGTAGGAGTAAGCTTACCTTCTGGACTAGCAGCTGAAGGCTTGAGGGACATTCTGAGGTCTAGAAGTCTAGATCAGGCATTCATATTGCTCTCCAAACATATTCAAATACCTATGCGAAGAAGATAATTTTTGCAGGAGATGCAACAAGCAGTGGCTGGAAGCAGAAACAAGGGCAGAAAAAAAGTCTAAATTTTATACAGATAGGTCAATTAGCTGCCAGATCCACTTGCAACAGGAGGAAAGAAATTTTCCACTTAGAAATCTCTTAAAAAAAACAGATTTTATAAAGATCAGATTTTGTTTTTATCCACTGTTCCAGAGATGAGACAGAAAATATTTGTTAAAACTTGATTTATGTAGAAAAATTATCTTGATCATCAATAATGTGCTATCTGGACTTCAGCCACCTTACCTGATCATTATCATGAAACATCCACTGCTCACCTAATTACTTCAGTGTGAACTACCCAAAAGCAAATCTTTCTTCACAATTCGAGACCAGAATTTGGTGAGAGATATGGCCCTGCAGCAGATTCCCCATGGGCTTTCTCGCAACATTCATTTCATCTTACATTTCACTTTGCAGCTAAAGATGTTTTAGTAAACTGAAAGTTGTGTTTACCTTGGGGCAGAACAGATTATCCAGCCTGTCTGAAAGAAAAAATGTGAAAAAGGAAAACAAGAGCAAAGGACATTGGCTCTTTTATATGGGTTTGTTCTTATTTCCAAAATGTAAGTTGACCAAACTATACTCCAGGCAAATTACTTTACAATTTCAAAAGCGTGCCCAAAATGCTATTTTGCAATTAATAACCAAATTGAATTGACATTGCAGTGTCAATTTTAAAAAGATTACAGGATAGCAGAACATCACGAAAATTAGCTGCAGTTCCTGAGGCAGCTGAGACCCTGAGGACTAATATTGTCCAATTATTGGAAGGTAAATATTCACTCAGACTTGCTCTGTGCTCACAGTGAAAACAGCAAGGCAGCTAGACTTGAAGAGCATTCGAGATGACATGAAAGCCCGATGATTAGTTAGCATCAACGGTGGATTTAGTGGGGAGTTGGAGAGGCTGTAATTCACCTACACATTTCACATCATCACCAGCTGGTGTGCATGTACTGCTGGTCATGGGGCAAAGGGTTTCCTTTAGGAATGTGATAGAACAGTGTTTTATCATTCATGAAGTGTCATTACATAAGGATCTCTTCTTAGATCATTTCCCCCTCTTTATGAGGTTGTTTTCTCAACTACTGTCTTCTTTAATGTGTCTGTCTTCACAACTAAGACATCTACACCCTTCTGCCTTTTAAAACTGGAAACTGAGGCACTCAGTCTGTGTCTGCACAGCATAACAAAGCAGGAAGCCTCCTGGATGTGACAATGTCTCCATCGTGTTCTTTGTTTTCCTTTCCATGGCAAGAAGGGACACAGATTGCAAAAACAAAATCCTGGAATCCATTTCAACACAGGAGCAAAATACATCCAGGACAATAGCCGTGGCAACTGGGAAGACCTCCTGGATGCAACACTTCATTGGATCTGAAAGACTCAGGGGTGAAGCTTAGTCTTCGCTGGATGATGAACTGGCTGAATGGCCTAGCCCGGAGAAGAATGAAGTTAAATCCAGCTGGTGGCTGGTCACAAGTGGTGCCCCCCAGGGCTCAGTTTTGGATCCCGTCTTGTTTAACATCTTTATCAATGATCTGGATGAGGCGATTGAGTGCTCCCTCAATAAGTTTGTAGATGACATCAAGTTGGGCAGGAGTGTCAATCTGCTTGAGTGAAGTAAGGCTCTGCAGAGCAATCTGGACAGACTGGATCGATGGGCCAAGGCCAACAGTATGAGGCTCAACAAGGCCAACTGCCAGGTCCTGCACTTGGGTCACAACAACCCCATGCAATGCTACAGGCTTGGGGACGAGTGGCTGGAGAGCTTCCAGGCGGAAAATGACCTTGGGGTGTTGGTTGACAGGTGGCTGAATATGAGCCAGCAGTGTGCCCACGTGGCCAAGAAGGCCAATGCCATCCTGGCTTGTATCAGGAATAGTATGGCCAGCAGGAGTAGGGAGGTGATGGTGCTTCTGTACATGGCACTAATGAGGCCGCACCTTGAATACTGTGTTCGGTTTTGGGCCCCTCACTACAAGAAGGACATTGAGTTGCTGGAGCATGTCCAGAGAAGGGCAAGGAGGCTGGTGAAGGGTCTGGAGAACAATTTTTTTGAGAAGCAGCAGAGGGAGCTGAGGCTGTTTAGTCTGGAGAAGAGGAGGCTTAGGGGACACCCTATTGCTCTCTACAACTACCTGAAAGGAGGTTGTAGCTAGGCAGGTGTTGGTCTCTTCTCCCAAGTAACCAGCGATATGACGAGAGGCAATGGCCTCAAGTTGCGTCAGGGGAGGTTTAGATTAGATATTAAGAAAAATTTCTTTACCGAAAGAGTGGTCTGTTATTGGAATAGGCTGCCCAGGGCAGAGGTGGAGTCACCACCCCTGGTGGTGTTCAAAAAATGTGTAGATGTGACACTTTGGGATATGGTGTAGTAGGCATGGTGGTGTTGGTTAATGGTTGGACTTGATGCTCTTAGAGGTCTTTTCGAACCTTAATGATTCTATGATTCGGTGATTTATGTATATAAAATTTTGGTAGATTTCATGGTATTCAAACTTCGAGGTGGTCTAATCGTCCTATAGTAATTCAGAGCTCTTTTATCAGGCTCTTGTGTGCACAGCCACTGGGGGGAGCACGGCTGCCGAAGATGTCAGTAAAAAAGAACAAGCAGTACTCTAGAGCTGGGAACCCCTGAAAGCCCTCCTCCTCACTGGTCTAACTGCTAAAGAGGAGAATGACTGCACCCTCCCCAGACCAGATCAGGAACTGGTAGACAAGGATCTGTAGACATTTCTTCAAGACTTCCAGAGTCTACGGATGCTGCAGCCCAGAAATTGTTGCAAAGGGCAAGTCAGTGGAGAAATGGTATTTAACTGTGCTACTCCACTGCAAGGAATTAATGGCAAGAATGGAAACATTGTGATGTGAAAGAAACTCAGGCTTTCAGGGCATCTCAGATTCAGAGCTCTGACTGTGTTGCAGTTCCTCCAGTTAGGTAGGCCTGCCATTTGATAGATCATTCCCATGAAGCTGTAACCTGCATTCACGAGCTCCTTGGAAAGACCAGTTCCAAGACTTTGAACTTGTTTGGGGATATTACAGAACCACTTTCCAGAAGGGTGTAGATTAAGATGTCTTAACCAGTTTAACACTGAAATATCCATGTCTGGCAGTCTCCAGTGACATCTCTCTTGTCCTTCCTACCAAATACTTCTGACTCAGTACCTGTCACTGGAACACCTTTTTGACTCTTTGTTTGCAGTGTTGACCTCCAGTCACTTTTAATTCTGCTTGTATATCTACTCAGCTATCTGCTTGTGGAATGGATATTTCCTCTTGGAAACAAGCTGTGGTACTATAGTTCTTACCCCTGCCCACCACAAGGATTCCAAATTTCCTCCCTACCCACCCTTGTGAGTGCAAAATTAGTAGGAAAGAAAATAACCAAGACTTTTTATTTTTCTTTAGTGTATTTGTCCACTTAAGAAACATGCTAATCTGAGAGGAAGTAGGATATCTTTTGCCTCTGTTCTTTAGATGTTGAATCAAGACAGAGCAAGGGAAACATGCATTGATCATCTGACCTAAACTGTAATTGACTGCAGTCTATTTTCAAACTGTGTCTACAATTATCCCAGGTTCCTTATTCCTCAAAGGGCTCTTCATCAGAGACCAGACTTCAACAACATGCCCGGACTGCCTCCCCATCTTGATTTCAGCTGACAAGCATTAATAAGCTTTCTGAAGGCTTTTTTTCAGAGCAGTCTGCTGGCTTCTTGCCTTCCCATTCCTTTCAGTGGACACATAGACATATTTAAAGAGAACAGTTTTTGGAGAGCATCTTGCCATGCATGAATGCATTTTAAGTCACATTGAAAAGAAGGGGCTTCATCATAAATTCTGTACAGCCCCTCAGATCCCAGAGGCTTCACGGGAAATTGAAATCATTCCGCTTTCCACTCCCCTTCAAGTTCTCCTCTCTAGTGTTATTTGTGTTTTCACAAGCAGAATTTGATAGTTACAGTGATTCCTGTCCTTGTACCACACAGATTAATCTGTCTTCATCTTAATACGCAATATGTGATATATTCTCAAAGGTTAATATTCACATCTATTTTTGATACTCATAAATTATCATGGTTGCAGATATTACAGCCCACTACATCTTTTTACTAAGTAACACCCCTACTAGATTTTGCTCTCTCAAAACTGTCTTAAGATATCAGTGATGTTATCAATGCTAAAAAAACCTTCCTTTTGTTCCTGGGAATAATTTTGGTTATCTAAGGACATATTTTCAATATTGTTTGCATTAAACATGTTAACAATTATGCCAAACATTGTAAACATATTTTGTTGTACAATCACTATGTGGGCAGCACGGAGTTTCAGCCAGTGTCTGGTACACAAAAGAGACAGAGCTGGGATGGAAGCAACATGGAAGGCACTTTACTCAGATCTGTGATTGGCAATTTTTCGTGTAATAGCTCTTATTTTAGAAAGACCTCCCCTACTGTGATCTAGCTCATCACTAGAGTCAGGAGACATATTCACTTTTGCTAATTGGTTTGGTTTATTTTCATTTCCAAAAACAACAGGAACAAAAAATAGCTTTTCCCTTTCCAACACGGAAAAATTCTGTTCTACTTTTTCTCAGATTTAATTAACCTCCTGCCCTACACAGAAATATCTGTGTATGTGTGTATAAGGGTATCAAATCCAACAGCTACTTTTGGAAATGTGGTCCACAGATCAAAGAACTTTATTGGCTTACAAAAATCTAAAGACCAAAACTCCTGATCCCCTGATTTCTCTCCTCCTCTAATTAGAGATAAACTTATTCAGGAGAAGTGATGCCCCTGTGATCAGAGAGCACATTCTCACAACTTTTGGTGCCTCTTCCCTTTGAAGGTTATAGGTTGCCTGATGTTATTTTTAGGAACATAAGCCAAACTCCGTGATTCTTTTTCCAGGATAAAAACAAGCCAAATAGCTATAGTGAGTGAAATGAAAAATATTATAGCCTTGACCTGCCTGTGCACCCAAACTTCCATTTGCCCGTTTGGCACAAACACACAAATATGACAAAGCCATCCATACCCTAAAAACATCAGAAAGATGCTGGTAGTGGTCATGTTCTGGATGCAAAATTCATTTACATGTTAAAAGTCTCACACAAGTTTTGTGTAGTCCAGAAACACCCCAGAAGCTGAATAATGAGGACTCTGCAAAGATCATGATATTGCCCTTTAGAGAAGCCGTTTATTTGTAACACAGTTTGTGAATGGTTCTCCCATATACTTTGATATTAGTTGGTGATAACTGAGGTACCTTTGTCTGCATGTTGAGGGACAGAGGGGCAGGTTTAGGAAGGCATAAAGCATGAAGGGATACTATTTTAAGCTACTCATACAGAATATCACCATAACTGTTCATAGCATCTTTTCTAACTAAAAATGTTTTCCAGTGAATTGGCCCTTGTTAGTCAGGCTCCATTGCTGTCTTTATCATTAAAAGGAAGCAAAATTTAATACTTGTCAGCTATCAAGTCTTTAAGTGCATTTAAATTCCAGTGCCTGGTCACCAGGCACATACAGCGGGATACATACTTTTTATTTTGTGAAAAAATCTGACTGGGAAAGGAAGAGAGTATCATGCTTCCCTCCTGGTATCCCTTACTCTGAGTGTGTGATCATGGCCCACGCTCCCTCACCTCAGAAAAGAAAAAAAAAAAAAAAGAAAAAAACTCAAACCAAACCAAAAATAAACAAGTAAACAAAAAAAAAAAAAAAAGGAAAAAAAAGTGGAAAATAAGAAAAAAAGAATGCCTGCTCCTGACTCCCAGGGAGATATGTTATTTGAATTCAGATCTATGGCATCCCATTCATCATTGTCCCTTGGACAATTACTGCAAAGAAAGTGACACTGGAGCCGCACAGCTGCTGGTTAAGCCATATTCAACTTTACGATAGGGTATTCCAGTTGAAAAGCAAGCCATGGTGGTTAAATGACACAGGAAAGGAGGCAGGAGCACAGAGCAGCCTATTTAGCAGCTGTGTGCACTGGGGATTATTCAGAGGTTTTGCAGTTTTCCTTCTCTGTGGGATGTATTTTTTGCTTAGGGAGGGGAAATCCATTGACTGACTGGAGTAAGTGCTGTGGAGCCCAGCAAGGTAGTCAGGGGACTGAGGAACAAGCAAGGAAATGGGGTCTTCTAGAGCTAAACTTTATGTGGCCAGAATTGTGTCTGTGGTCTTCTGTGTGTCCCCAGACAGCCTTGTGCTTCTGGAAGGCATCAGAGGGATTGGTCATGGACTACTGTGCATGACCCCCATGCAAATGAACATAGTAAAGATTTCCACATGGACATTGTGGACTTATCAACAGAAGAGCAAAACCTTGAACTTGATCTTGGGAAAAAAAATTCTAGCTGGAAAAAGGCAAGAAGTTTAGGGAGATTTTGATGAATAACAGCTCAGCTAAAACTAACTCAAGTAGTAGTTCTCTTAAGGAGAAGATTATGTTAGCTGTTAGTTGATGAATGTTGATGTTAATTGACTTTAAATGTTAGTTGATGAATGGTGACCTATAACCTTGCAGTAACACCTTTAAGCTCCTGAGCTCTCTGGAAATTGAACCACAGACATAGCACTGTCCAAGACTTCCCTTGGGACAGCACTGATAAATTGTACAACCCACCAAGCATTAATTGTGTTCCTGAAGAGTCCAGATAACAGCAAAATGCTGACATGTTTGGTTTTTTTTTTCCTTGCAGTGGAAGAAGATTCTGCTTTCCACTGTAAATTTATCTCCTCTTTATTTCGGGAGGATTTCAACAGGTTAAGATAAAGGCAACTCAAAACTTCCCTTTGGCAAGTCATCTTGACAAGAGTAGAAGACAGAAGTATTTTCAGGCTGATCTGTCTGCTTGTTGTAGTGAACAGTATCTTTTTGCACTTTTGGGTGAAAGAAGAACTGTGTTGGATTTGGGGTAAAATTCATAGTTTGACATATTCTGAAGTACTTCAATCAGTGGGGAGACTCTGCGTTATTATAGATGTGTTTAGGATGTTTGTACGTGGGACATGATTCTTGATTTTTACCTCCTTTGTGCTCTGGAATACACCAGAGCCCATTGAACCGAGCTGAAATTTTGTAATGGTAATAAAAATAACAATGTGCTGTTTCAAATTATAAAAGAATTAAATACAGTCAAATTTGAAGCTGTTCTGGCAAAGTGTGATAGTAAAAGGCCATTAAATGAGCTGTCCATTTATAGAAAACATAAGATATAAAATGCATTTTTAATGGACTGTTTCCATGGAAATGTTCTTTAGTGGAGACATTTTATAGTGTATTAAGCAGCACAAGGAGTTAAGCTGGCTGTAGTGGTGACTGTAATGCAGGGGCTATGGTTTGTAAAAAATTGAAACCGTTAAAAGGTTTACGGCCAAGAGAGCGAGGAATATTTCAAAGCTGTTTATCACTCATTGAGTGCTAAAACTCAGCACACCTACCGAAGTGGAATTCCCTCGTTAGCTCGTTACCCAAATGTCTCGGAAAAAGAGAGAAAATGTGTTCCTTGATTATGGAGGTAATAATAATTACAGATAATTTGTACATCCTCATTCCATTAATTGATGGAATCTTGAAGCATTTTCCAAATACTAATTAAATAACTCACTCTACACAGTAAAATCATTCTGCACAATAAAATCTTGCTTTTATTTGCAACTTGCTCCTTATGCCTATGCCTGATGGTTGACATTTAATGTTGGAATTTCACTAACATGTTGCTGAGACTGTGGTCTAGACAGAAGTCCACGACTGAGGTCCAGAGGCAATCTGATCCGTATCCTAGAGACTGTAAAAATCAGATACGAATGAAAAAGGCTGGGAGAAAAAGCAGAGTCTCAGAAGGGGAGACTTGCCTGTTTAGACATTGCTCTTGCAGACAACCAGGTACCCTGGATTATTTCAGTGAGCATTTCTTGAACAGTGAGTCTGAGGGGTGTAAGGCAACATGGTTAATCTCTTCCAGTGACTCACAGGGCTTCCCTTTTCTTGTGGACTCCAACAACATCAGGCTCTGATGGAGTGACATGGAGTCCTCTTTTCGCATGCATGAAGAGCTCAGTCAGTGCTCTCTGTGCTGTACAGATCTGAAGAGCTGGCTCAGTTTGCAGGTTCAGGAAAGACATATCAGTCTGAAGCTTCCCTGACTGGAGCTATCCCAAACTGTGCAGTGCACGTGTGCATTGGCTAAATCCTTGCTTCAAAATGAGCTAACATTATGTACCTGTGACTAGTTCATGGATGTCTATCTTGAGCCAGTGAGGAAAAGCATCCAAGCACTAGGAGACGGTTTACTAGTAACAGGGCAATGCTATCAGAAGTTCAGATGGGCAGTGATGTAAGGGTCTGCAGTATACAGCTGGTGATAAGGAGTTATTTTGTCTCCTCTTTGAAATGAAGGCAACCTTAAATTCCACCTCCACTTTAGGACAAAAGGCTCAGAGCTGGGTAAAAACCATAAGGTAATGAAATGCAGTTAAAATTCAGCCTGGCTACATCTGGGTCTATGTATATAGACATAAGTCACATTAGGAGAAGCTTTTTGTTTATAACTTGAGTCTACACTAAAGACCAGATATGATAGCATTTTTTAAATAATCTGAAGTACTCTTGAGTACTGGCACAGCAGGAGCATACCCTCCTGTTCAATATGATTGAACAGTTGAAAAAGGATGAGGACAACCTCAGCTGATGGTTTGTAGCTCATTTCAACCTTCACGCACATGGATAGGAGTGTTTGCTTTCTCCGTGGCTACCAGCTCAGTCCTCTGAGACTGTTGTCCACACACAGCACAGCAGGAATTTAATCCAGAGGTCAAACTGCCATGAGTTTTGCAAACATAAGCTCTATTGGAAATCCACAGGGAGGCTGCATCGAAGCACATCAGTCCAGCACCTTCCTGTCTCCAGTCTGTTACATGGGGATCCACTGTACTGGAAAAGGCAGTAACAAATGACCCTGCTCTTTCCTCCAGATAGTAACAGGAAGGGCTTAATTTGATGGCCAGCTGGCCCTTGTTAATGAAAGGTTGTTACCAGTGACCCAGAGGCATGTTTAGTCAATCCTCTGATATTTTTTTTCTTCTTTTTCTGGCACCCAGAGAAGTGGAATGAAGTAGCTTTAATGTGAAGTGACAATTCGCAACTGAGAGCATTTCTTTCCGTCAAGAAGGCTAAATGGCCAGGAAGAGCCTTCAGGTCTTCAGAGGCCCAGCCACAGAGGGAGTTAATGCCACTTCTTGTCCCTTCTCTAACTACCATTTGGCTAGATTCATTTAGACATCCCAAACAATGCCCTGGCAACCTTCATCCTCCTAGAGCTAGTCCTACATGGCCAATTATGTCCTGAAGATTTTCTCACTCCAAACCCAGGCTTTCGTGTTGCTCCACCAGCATTGCCTCACTTTTAACCACATCTTGAATAATTTTGAACAGCACCACCATGGAAACTCTGAGCTGGGCTTCTTCCTCTCAGCTCTGCCAACCTGCATTGGTATTAACATAAACCACCTTCTGCTACTTCAGTCACAAACCTCCCTGGGATAGACACCTGTGTCTATATAAACTGGTACAAAATGGAAAATGGAGCACATCTCAACATGGTCATATTCATTTAGAAACTCTTTCTTGTTTCCACTTTCTCAAAATGGGTGTTTTAGCAAGCTCTGATTCAAAATGCCATGCTCTGGTTCAGTACACACACACAAGAGGTTTTCTTTCAAAAGGTTTAAAAGAGCTTATGTAATATGTTTAATTTCCCTTTCTATTTAAAAATACTGCAAAATGTATCTACTGGTGGTTGTTGTGCCTGCCCAGCAATATGCCATGAATCTTTTGGTTAATTCTGCATAAAAACTTTTGGGAGAAAGCAATGCAATAATTTTTGTGAGGACTCGCAAGCACAAATGCAGCCCAATTTCTTACACAAATCTTTCTTCTTCAAAAAAGAAGTCATTCAAGTGCTAAAACCTCATGGACCCAGTGGGTTGAAAAAAATCCCATAAATAACAACAAACGCATTGCAGGAACTCTGTTCTCTCACTTTGTGCTGCTGAGTATCTTTACAGTGTATGGTGAAGAACAGGCTCAAGGTGGAACGAGGTAAGCCAAGCCCTATGTCCTATATATTCTCCATGCATCTATCTCAAGCGTCTGTACATTGTGCTCGAAGTGTTGACACTATGCCTAGGAATAACTCAACATATGCCTTGGAAGAGCTGAGATTTGTTAGCTGACTGGGCCAAATCTGGCCCTGATTTATGCATGCAGGTTCAATGAGAACTTAACCTGTGACAGAAGTTGAGCGTGCTCAGATTTCCCAGTGTCAAAGAAAGAGCTTCAGAGCTCTAGCTAAGATATTATCTGACTGTAAGCTTCCGAATACCAATGTGAGCACAGGCAGAACTGGACCGAGGAATTGGCTGATACCCAAATTTATTTAGCAGTGTCAATGGCCTCTTGCGCATTCATGAGGCTGATGGTTTAATGACACCTCTCACCAAGGTGTGCCGTTCTGCTCTAAGTGACCCAGATTCACAGTGTGCTGACACACAGCAAGGACTTTGACTGTTAACTCCATTACATTCATTATACTTTAGTATTTGCTCTTTCTGTGGACAAAAGACTTTGTTTATTGGTTTAGGTTTTTTTCAGTAAAATGCTGGTGATGTTGTTTGGCCAGTGATAGAAAATCAAGGGCCCTTGCCTCCTTTCCTTGCAGAGTGTTGTCCCTAGTTGTGGACCCAGACAAAATGTGTAGTGCTTCCAGACGTAAACAAGAAAAGCCATTTAACTGATCAGATTACCTCAGAATAAAAAAGAATAAAAATAGGAATTGAGATTGGATTTTGAACCACCTTGGACAATATAGCACCGTAATACCCTGGACAGGTTCTGGGGTATTTAATTTGTTCAGTGGGGATATGTCAGAAAGAAACAAAAGTAAAAGCATCAGGAAGGGAAGAAAATTGCTTCAGAGAATTTATGTTCCATTGGAGAACCAGGAATTGTAAAGACAGATCCAAAACTTGGGAACCAAAATGAGCCCAAGAACTGGAGGGCTACAAACATATTTCTTCTCAGCGGAGAGAAGAACACCCAGGGGATCAGAATAAACCACACAGGCCCACTGGGACCATCTGTGGAAGAGAAGATGTTGCTTGGTAATTGCTCTAACATAAGCAGTAGTTTCCCTTGGTGGTTTTTTTTGTTTGTTTGGGGTTTTTTATTCTTCTTATATATGCCCTGCACTTTTTCTCATGGAGCAAAAATGAATACAGAAACAAAAGAGAAGAAAACTTCGCTTACAAAACCTGGATCTAGATCCGCTGAATAAACTCATCCAAGGCACTGGTTGCACCGGCTAAAGCCAGTTGAGAAGAGAAGGGTTTGTGCTATTCTGTCTCTGCACAGGCAAAAACATTGGAGAAAAGCGGGAAACAGGAAGGTCAGATTTCTGTACAGAGGCCATGATGCAGAATACCACCCTGAAGCCCTGCTTTTTCCTCAATCATTGTGGATTGTCTTGGACAAAAGGGTGACTATGGAAATCCAGCAAGGAAAGGGTGAGGCAGAATGATCCCTTTCCTTCCCTTTGCCTATAAAAGGTATGGATTCGGGCCACAGTGAGACACAGTGTTGAGTAGGTATTTAACACCCTGTAAATCTTTACCTGCAGTAGGAAAAACTCTAGGCTTGAAACTTTCCCTTGCTAATTTAGCTAAGTGTTGCAGTGACCAGACTTGGAAATGCCTTCGGCCTTGCCAAGCCATTTGGCATGATATTCTGTCCTCTCTTTTATCTCAAGTGCAGCCTTTTTATTAAGAGGCTATAAAATATTCCTTTATTTTATGGCTGCACAAATATTCCTACATGCTCAGCTATCAAAAAAAAAAAAAAAAAAGACCTTTCTCACAAAGCTTTGGCATGTATGGGTGGCTTGAAACCTTGCTCTGTGAGAGATGATACAGCCTTGACAGATAGCATGATAGCAGCGATATTAAGAAAACTTCTCTCCTTGGGCTGCCCATACACTTAATGAGGCCTTTCAGTTTAGCTCCTCCATTTCGTCTCTGCTGTCCCATTAACAGCCTCACTTTTCCTGGTGGCTGCTCCTCACGTGCTGTCCATTAAGGAGAGATTAACCAGTGATGAATAACACCCTGGTTCCCTGAAAGCACGGCTGACATTCAGATGTATAGCACGGGAACTCATTAGGAGCAAGACTGGTTTCAGTGATAATAAACACTTCAGCAAAGTGCTTAGCAAGTTGCCTGTCTGACTCCCCACCCTTCTCTCACACCAGGGCTGCAAATATCTCTTCAAGCCAGAGACATGGAGGACTAGCATGGTAAAACTAAAAGAAAAGGTGGAAAAAAAAGGAAAATATAGTACAAAATCAACATATTTAATTGGCATGAACATATAAAAAGATTATCCTTGAGAGGCACTGTGAGAGAAAATATTGCAATGCCCTGTCTTACATGTATGTGGGTATCAGTGCTGTGGGACAGGAGAAATCAGAAATATCTGTAGGGTTTGGGAACTCTCATGGGAAATACACACACACATACTCACACACACACACGCACACCTGCCATGACACTGAGCCACAGACTTTATCTAAGGTGATAATGTCCTCATCATTTCCATCATGGCTGAGATCTTCCCTGCTTTAGCTCACTTACTCTCACATTGATCCCATGAAGGAAGGACGGAAGTGAAAAAAAATTTATTTTCCGTCTAAAGTTCAGATTTCCCAGTATCTGTGTGTGCAAGAGAAGGGATTTGAAGTTCTCAGTTGAAAACCCTTATTGCATCATGTAAACCATAGTGTTTCTTCCTTTTATGCAGTGCATGGCCTGACCTTCCACTGTGTTTGATAACTAAAGTGGTGCACGATAATCCACGTGAAGGTGTCCATTAAAATGACATTTGAGTTTGAAAAACAGAGGTTGCTAACTTATCTTATGACTACCACTATGAGTAATGAGTTACTGAACGTGGTCTTTGCATCAGCCTTTACTGCTAACGCTGTGTCTCAGGCATTCCAGTCCCTGGAAGTAAGAGAGAAAGCCTGGAGAATGGATGACCTTCCCTTGGTTGAAGAGGACTGGGTTAGAAATCACTTAAGCAAAATGGACACCCACAAATCCATAGGGCCCAATGGAATGCAACCACGAGTGCTAAGGGACCTGGCAGATGTCATTGCTGAGGCACTCTCCATCATCTTTGAAAGGTCCTTGAGGACAAGGATCAGAGGTACCCGAGCACTGGAGGAAAGCCATTGTCACTTCAGTCTTCAAAAAGGATGAGAAGGAAGACCCAGGGAACTACAGGCCGCTCAGCTTCACCTCCATCCAGGAAAGATGATGGAATGGATCATTCTGGAGGTCATCTCTAAGCAAGTGGAGGAAAACAAGGTTATCAGGAGTAGTCAACATGGATTCACCAAGGGGAAATCATGCCTGACCAATCTGATAACTTTCTACGATGGCATGACTGGCTGGGTAGAGGAGGGGAGAGCAGCGGATGCTGTGCACCTCGACTTCAGCAAGGCTTTTGATGCTGTCTCCCATAACTTCCTCCTAGGGAATCTCAGGAAGTGTGGGCTAGATGAGTGGACAGTGAGGTGGATTGAGAAGCAGCTGAATGGCAGAGCTCAGAGGGTTGTCATCAGCGGTGCTGAGTCTAGTTGGAGGCCGGTGACTAGTGGTGTCCCTCAGGGGTCAGTGCTCGGCCCAGTCTTGTTCAGCTTCTTCATCAATGACCTGGATGAAGAGTCAGAGTGTACCCACAGCAAGTTTACTGATGACACAAAACTGGGAGGAGTGGTGGCTACACCAGAAGGCTGTGCTGCTACTCAGCGAGACCTGGACAGGCTGGAGAGTTGGGCGCAGAGGAACCTGATGAAGTTCAACAAGGGTAAGTGCAGGATCCTGCACCTGGGGAGGAACAACCCCATGCACTACTACAGACTTGGGGCTGACCTGCTGGAAAACAGGTCTGTGGAGTGGGATCTGGGCATCCTGGTGGATGACAAGTAAACCATTAGCTAGCAATATGCCCTGGTTGCCAATGGTATCCTGGCGTGCATTAAGAGAAGTGTGGCCATCAGGTTGAGGGAGGTTCGCCTCCCCTTCTACCCTGCCCTAATGAGGCCCCATCTGGAGTCCTGTGTCCAGTTCTGGGCTCCCCACTTCAAGAAAGATGAGGAGCTACAGGAGAGAGTCCAGCGGAGGGTGACGAAGAGGATGAGGGGATTGGAGCGTCTGTCCTATAAGGAAAGGCTGAGAGAGCTGGGCTTGTTTAGTGTGAAGAAGAGAAGGCCGAGAGGGGATCTTAGAAATGCCTCTAAATATCTGAAGGGTGGGTGTCAGGAGGATGGGGTCATACTCTTTTCAGTGGTGCCCAGCAACAGGAGAAGGGGCAACAGGCACACACGGAAGCAGAGGAAGTTCCATCTGAAGATGAGGAAGAACTTCTTCCCTCTGACGGTGACAAAGCACTAGAACAGGCTGCCCAGAGGCATTGTGAAGTCACCTTCTCTGGAGATGTTCAAAACCTGCCTGAATGAGGTCCTCTGCAACGTTCTCTAGGTGACCCTGCTTCAGCAGGGGGCTTGGACTACATGTTCTCCAGAAGTCCCTTCCAACCCCTACCCTTCTGTGATTCTGTGATTCTGTGATTCTGTGATTCTGTGATTCCGTGTATTGGAAGAGATGTATTCTTCAGCATTATGGATCCACATTACTAGTTGGGCAATGTAATCTATGTATAAACTCCTTCTGTGTCTTTTCATCTTGACTGGAAAGAGCAGGCATGAATATTTTAGAAGGAAGGAATTTTCCTTGCTCAGCTCTTCGTTACCATCAGAGGAGACCATGTACCTTTTACAGGCCTCACAAAAACGGTCTGGCCTATATCAGAGCACTAGATGGTTCCTTGGCAAGACAAACACTGTAACTGTGAACATCTTCCCCTTTTGCTTAGGTCTAATGCTGACCCCGAAATGTCTCTGTCCAAGGAATAATCCCAGTTCAAAGCAGGACTGCTCTAGGAAACCGTTTGCTGCACACATGACCAAAATGCCTTTAACTCAGGGAAGAATCTGTTTGTTTTCCTGGTGCTGAAGAAGAAAATTGGAAAAGTGGGAGGGGATGCAGCACTAATTAACCTTGTCTATGACGGAGAATTACAGCAATTATTCCACAACACGACTCCAGAGAGTGCAGCACTGGCTTTATACACAATGCGTCACCGTTATTATGAACTGTACTAGCCCTGGCATTGTGTGAGATTATTCCTCTATGTGGTGCGTGTAATGTGCTGAGAGGGAAAACCAGCCAGTTACACAGAGAGGGTACAGAGTATTGCAGCAGGGTTAGCAGAATACTAATTGCCTCTACAAACTGCGTTTATTTTTAGCCAAGAGCTCCAAAGAGCAGCTATGAGCCATTCTCCAGGGAAGACTCTGGCAGGGAAAAAGCAACAAGCTGTTACATTCACCCCCTGGCAAAATTTGAAAAGTTGAGCAACGGGAAATAGCTTCTTCTGGAAGTTGGGGACTTGTTCCAATCCAAAGGTTGCACTCATTTCTCTTCCTTCTTTCCTGCCATCGAAAAATGCCAGAGGGCAAGTGGCAGCCTCAGGTTCCTTTCTTTATTGTATGCAGACAAAGGGGTTTCTCCAGCAAGAGCTTTCTCTGATTTATCATTGGAAAAAAAAAGTCATAATAACCTTGGGACACTAGCTCATGCCAAATGACTGAGAAGGGAGGGAATGTTTTAAACTCAAAGGACAAAGCTCATATGTTTGCCCAAACCAAAGGCACAGTCAGAAAGAAACCAAAGGTGTTTGAGTTGGGAATAAAAAGGTTTTGAAATGGTTAGATCTCCTGAAACTCCAGGGACAGTTGCACACACGACCTCCCCAATTCTTGTTTTGAAACTCTTCTATGCTGAAGGATCAAAGTTCAAGCACAGGCTAAAGCTACTATGCACACAAATTGCTGTGCACCATCTGGGCTGTAGCAACTGTATTTGTAGGGATCCTCAGCCTAGAGCAAAGGCATAATATTAGGCTTTTTTTATCTCCTAAAATGGCATGCAGACCCATGTGAATCCATATTAGCCTGATGTGCTGGTTTTGGCTGGGATAGAGTTAATTTTCTTCATAGTAGCTGGTACGGGTCTACTTTTGGGGTTTGTGCTGGAATCAGTGTTGTAATACAGGGATGTTTTAGTCATTGCTGCACAGTGCTTACACAGAGTCAAGGTCTTTTCTGCTCCTTGTACCACTCTGCCAGCGAGTAGAATTCAGGTGCACAAAAAGTTGGGAGGGGACACAGCCAGGACAGCTGAACCCAATTGGCCAAAGGGATATTCCATACCATATGATGTCATGCTCAGCGTATAAAGTGGGGAGAAGAAGAAGGAAGGGGAAGACATTCAGAGTTATGGTGTTTGCCTTGCCAAGGAACCTTCTAGTGCTCTGATATAGGCCAGACTGTTTTTGTGAGACCCATAAAAGGTGCATGGTCTCCTCTGATGATAATGAAGAGCTGAGCAAGGAAAATTCCTTCCTTCCAAAATATTCATGCCTGCTCTTTCCAGTCAAGATGAAAAGACACAGAAGGAGTTTATACGTAGATTTGATTGCCCAACTAGTGATGTGGAGCCATAATGCTGAAGAATATATCTCCTCCAATACACGGAATCACAGAATCACAGAATCACAGAAGGGTAAGGGTTGGAAGTGACCTCTGGAGAACATGTAGTCCAACCCCCCTGCTGAAGCAGGGTCACCTAGAGAACGTTGCAGAGGACCTCATTCAGGCAGGTTTTGAACATCTCCAGAGAAGGTGACTCCACAATGCCTCTGGGCAGACTGTTCCAGTGCTTTGTCACCGTCAGAGGGAAGAAGTTCTTCCTCATCTTCAGATGGAACTTCCTCTGCTTCCCTGTGTGCCTGTTGCCCTTTGGCCTGTTGCTGGGTACCACTGAAAAGAGTCTGGCCCCATCCTCCTGACACCCACCCTTCAGATATTTAGAGGCATTTCTAAGATCCCCTCTCAACCTTTTCTTCTTGAGGCTAAACAAGCACAGTTACCTCAGCCTTTCCTCAGGCTCAGTCCCATATGATCTGCCTTGCAAAGTAGAGACAAATACACACACTCTGCTTTGTAAGCAACTTAGCTCGTCCCACCTTGTCGTGCAAATTCCAGCTGTGTTCACATTTAACAAATGCTTATCACAGAATCATAGAATCATAGGTTGGACAAGACCGCTCAAATCACCAAGTCCAACCATCCACCCAAAACCATCATGCCTACTAAACCATGTCCCAAAGTGCCACATCTACACATTTTTTGAACATGTCCAGGGATGGTGACTTCACCACTGCCCTGGGCAGCCTATTACAATGCCTGACCGCTCTTTCAGTAAAGAAATTATTCCTAATATCCAATCTAAATCTCCCCTGATGCAACTTGAGGCCATAGCCTCTTGTCCTATTGCTTTGAATGGAAGACAGAAAAACAGGAAAAGCAAGAGCCCCACAGTCCTACCACTGACAAATCCAGAGCTTTGGGGAGAGGATATCTGTTATGCAGAATTAAAGATAAAGACAGTGCAGTGAACAGCAGTGAATATTGGGACTTTTCCACTGTACTGATCAGGGTATTGTATTCTTCTGTTTTAGCATACCGTTGAATATAAAATATTAGACAAACACATTTATTGATTTATTAATAATTTTACTGTTTATTTTTTACCAGGAGGGAAGACGAAAACCTCAGTTTCCACAGGCTGATGACCAAGTACCTCTACACCTCTGTACAGAGGAATATACATACAAAGATCAGCTATAACTAGACTAGGAAAATATTTTTCCTCCTTGAGGGCTCTGATTCCTCAAAATACTAGACGGATATCTGAATTATATTACCTTTAAGCCTCTCCTTCCCCTTTCTCTCTGTCTCCTAGATCAGATTAACCTCTTCTGCATAAACACTGGGAACAGCTTGGGCACACTTTACATTTTCTGCCATTAAAATAATCCGTCTGTCACCTAAACCCACAGATGGATCAGGAGGGGAGGGGCAAGGAGGACACATGACTGGAAAATTAACTTGCACAAGAGTCTGAGCAGCAAGAATAGTTGCCTTGGAGCTGCTCATTAGCCAAGTTGATGACAAAGTGAAAATAAAAAGAAGGTAAGTTTTAAGGCAGCTTTCTAAGCAAGGTACTCAAACATCCATTTCCACCTGCCCAGGATGAGCAACTTTGCATGAATTAGACTCATGAGCACCATATGTCTATTTATTTCTAGCTTTATCCTCTTTGCAATGCTGTTTGAAGACAGCATGCCAAGTTAGTGTTTTAGAGGTTCAGTAAGATCAGTGCCTGGAAGAAAAAAGCAACAAACCAAAAATGTCCTCAACAATCCTCCTAAACCAAAATAAAAAAAAAAAAACACCAAAACCCTGCCTAATCACTTTCACAAGAGAATTAGCATAATTTGTCTCCACTTTTGATAATCCTACTGACAAATACAATAGCTGCAGCAAAAAAAGGATTAATTAACAGCTAATATTCACTTTAACTGAGTTTAAATAACAGTTAGAAATGCATCAATTATCATCAGACATAGGGATATAAACCATAAAAATAAGGGCTGGGTAAATAGGGTCACTTAATCTGAAGTGTGCGGGCCTGAAGGCAAGAATAGCTGTTTCTAAGCTATTTGCGACAATGTTTGCTCTGTTCCTGAAGATTTCTGTTCCTGCCTGGCGTAGGGTGTAGGGACTGCAGGCTGTTCTTGTAATCAGGATAGTTATTGGGAGGGAGCTTTTAGGCATGTAACTGAGAGCTAAACAGAGTAAAATTAAGCCCTTTGCAGTTAATTTATGCACACTCATATTCTGAAGATGCGTCACACGTGGATCTTCTAGGAATTAACAACTTTTGTTATTAATAAAATGGAAGAATCTACACTGGAAAGCCTCCTGATCGTTTGCTTTTGGGACCTGGTGGATAAAGAAGAGAAAGGAAGGTCATGGCACTGATTTGAAAGTGAAGTGTCCTCACGGAGTTGAGGTCTGGTCCCCTACATGTTTAAACATGATTTTTGTACCACGAGAAAAAACAAGCTGGAAGCAGAGGTCTCGTAGTTACTTGGAAAGCAAGTATCCACAGGTAATATTTAGACTCCAAGTTTTTTTGCCTCATCTTCATGAAAACTGCCCTAATACTTTTTAGTTTTGGGAGAAAAGCATTAATAATTGATTTACTTCACTTCTGAAGCACAGAATTATGTGACTAAAAGTACACAAATATTTCTAAACATCTGGAGTCTGATGCATATGTTTCACTCAATATTTGGTTGTACGACTTCATCCATTCCACGCAATTTGCTCTACATTTTTGTGATAACTGCAATATATTCCATCTGATTAAAATGACTCTGCCAACTGACAGAGGGAACTGCTTCCCTACAATCTGCATAAATGATGGGTATGATGGGTTACAAAAATCAGATGCCTTCAGCGATCACTTTGGAGGGCACAGCCTTCTTCTCAGTGTTGTAAGAAATGGCTGAATATCACAGCCTTCATTCATAGTAGACCAGGTCACACATGGTCAGCCAGCTGGGCAGCATACAAAGACCGAATTAATTTTCACTGTCTGCATTACGTTAACTGCCAAGGCTGTTACCGAAGTCTAAAGATAGTTTCCTACAGAACAGGAGACTACTACTGGAAGAACGATCAGAACCAGACTCCATGAGACATCACTTTATATCTCTACTTCCGTTCAACTAGAGCTAAACATGAAGACCACTCTGATGGTTGCTCTTATGCAATATAATTTCCTTAATCAGTTTGCAACAGTAGTTACTCACTGGCTTTGGCTTTAGTTCTGGTTGAGTTTTTCCAAGATTTGTCTGTATTACCTTTCTGAGCTAAACTACATGGAGCTGGAGAAGGACTCTGTAGATCCAAAGATGACTTCCCCAGCTTTCAAGAAATCTCCAAGTAAAGGGAGATAAATGCTATGAAAGAAGTAGGCACTATCTCCATGGTATGAAGAGGAGATTCATCTGCAGAGTGTGTCATATAGACCATGGATAGTTGATTACAGAGGAGCAGAAAGACACTTGATTCGTTTTAGAGAGGATGTCTTATTCTGAGGTTGTGCTTGTCACTGAATCACAGAATCACAGAATCACAGAATCACAGAATGGTAGGGGTTGGAAGGGACCTCTGTGGGTCATCTAGTCCAACCCTCCTGCCGAAGCAGGGCCCCCTACAGTAGGCTGCACAGGACAACCAGAGAATATTAAGGGTTGGAAGGGACCTCTGTGGGTCATCTAGTCCAATCCCCCTGCCGAAGTAGGGTACCCAGAGCAGGATGCACAGGACCTTGTCCAGGCAGGTCTTGAATATCTCCAGAGAAGAAGACTCCACAACCACCCTGGGCAGCCTGTTCCAGTGCTCCATCACCCTCAGAGTGAAGAAGTCTTGACAAATCACAGAGGAGGAAGGTCTGTTATTTCCATGGCTCTGATGCAATAAGGCACAGGATATCTCAGCTAACATTTGTGTGGCTGCACTCACCCCTTCTCTGCCAAGGGTGCTTTCATCCATATCACACTTGGGCCCAGTCACTGGCCTTTGGGATCCTCTGATATATGTCCTGACTCTTCCTCGAGAAGTGCTAGTTGGCATAGACCAGAAATGTGCCAGGAGTAAATTAGATGGTGTGGACTGTCAGAAAACAGTGCTTCAACCTGTACTCTAGCCCTGTTTGCTTTATCAGGAAAGAGCAAACACCTGAACTTGCAATATGGTGTTAAGTACCAGTGATTGCTTTCTTCTGCTGCTGAAATCAGCATCCGCAGAGTGAATGCACATTTCTTGGTGAGAGCGCACCAAAGGAAAAACACAGTACAAACATTCAGGATAGAAAGATGCATATCTAGGTAATTTATCTGTACAAACCCATAAGTTTGTGAGACTTTAATGTCCAACCACTAATTTTTTTCTGATGTGTGTCTTATCTTGCTTTTCTTAGTTAATTGTCCTGCGTTTGGCTTGGATAGGGTTAATTTTCACAAGAAGTTTGTTGGGCTTACCCAAACCAGCCAGTCAAATGGGATATTCTATACCATGTGATTTCATGCTTGGTACTTAAGTGGGGGAGCTGGCTGAAATGTGGGGATTTGCTACTCAGGAGCAAGCTGTGGATCAGGTAGAACATTGCATGCTGTATATTCTTCTTATCAGAATTATTGTTGTTATTTTCTTCCTCCTTTGACATTCTGTTAAACTGTTTCTATCCCAGCCCACAAGTTTTGCATTTTGCTTCTAAATTTCTTCCCCATCCAACTGGTGGAGGGGGAGGAGTGAGAGAGCGACTGCATGGTTCTTTGTTGCTAGCTGGGGCCAAACCACAACAGTAACTCATAGTGTCTTGTTTTTTCTCAGAAAGTGATTGAGGTACTTCTTAACCTTCCATTTACCAAATAGATTCTGAAAACCTTTTGCCAGTTAACAAATTTTTTTGTTGTGTTTTTGGCCTTTTTTCTTTCTATCTCTTGTAGGTTTTTAAAACACAATCTATCAGTATCAGTCTGACCTGTATTATGTGTATGGACCAAATTAATGTAATTAATCCTGCAATAACTATATACATTACTTTTGCTATACATTTAATCTAGGGAAGCAGTTCATGTTGAATTATTTGTACTGTCCACCATGGACATTAAATCCTTTTTGATTCTTTGTTTCCTGTATGTCAGAAATTCTTATTTCTGTATATAAATATTTACATTCATTTGGGCTAACTTGACTCATCTTGGAACTGGTCAAGTTTCCCGAACAATTCAGACTCTGTGTAGAATCACTCTGTCTTATAAAGAGGCAGTCATTGTCTTTTAGCAATGTTGTCAGCAGTGACTTTATGCTTATTCCCAAACCATTGATAACTATTTTGAACAGTTCTTGCAGAACCTGCTTCAGTGGTGATTTGCCATGGACAAGTTCTTTCTGAGATTAGTCGTTTTACCAGCTCCTAACTGATTTGATATTTATATTGCCCATTTTAAAAAAAAACAGATGTCTGGAAATGAATCAAACCCTTTAGAAAAGTCTTACATTAATGCGGTTACCAGTATCATAGATCTTGTTATCTTACCAGAAACATAATCAGGCTGGCTTGACAAGGTCCCCCTCCATAAAGCACATTGACTGACATTAATTGTATTCTGACCCTCTAGTTAGTTATTGATTGCGTCTTGCAACATTGTTTTCACTATTTTGTACAGAATTGATGTGCAGGCTTACCAGCTGATAATTTCCATCACCAACTGATAATTACCATCTCATTTCTCCTGTCCCTCATGACATCAGTTTTGGACTTAATAGATCCTCTTGCCTGAACTGTGGTACTCTGATGAGCTTCAGCAACAGTACGAAGTCTTTGGATACCATTACAAAGTTTTACTCAAGCCCAGGCAGATTATCACTTCCACTGACTGAAGCAGCATTTGGTTGCAAAACATCCCCTGGAAAACAGGCTGTTGTGCAATCACTGTGACCATCAGAAACACTGCAACCTCTTTCTGCAAAATGGAGATAAGAACCCCAAGGATCCAGCTTCCTGGAATTCAGGGAGAATGGGAAGGGGAACAAGACATTTCAGTTTTCTTTGTAAATACGCTGTAAATGCATAAGTGTATCTGAGGGTCAGAATAGAATACACTGAAGAATATGGGCCTTCCTCTGCTTTCTGGGTGAGAAATGGGCTGACTGAAAAGCAAAAGCCTTGATGAAAAGGAAAGAGTGCTGAGCTCTGACCCAGACATTCGCTCTGATTCCGTGAAAGGTGATATCTAGCCTGACTTAAGGGTTTTTCTTCTTGCTTATACACAAGAAAAGGCCTTCCTCTGGGATTTCCTGCATAATTCTAAAAGGATAAAGCTTGGGTATTTCTATTTGGCTGTCCTGGACTGCTAGAGGTTCACAGCAACCACAGTGTGGGCACTCTGAAATGACTGCTGCTGTGCTTTGCCTAGAGCAGGATGCATAAGAGTGTTTGCATATTTATACAATCTGACCTCTTTACTGAGGTGATGTGTTTACTACAGAACATGTAGTAGGCAGTTGCTCTTGGACAGGCTAGTGCAAGTGCACAAAGCTCTTAACTCATCAGATTAGCTGTTACAGAGGACTGACAGACCAAGGGGTGACCAATGCTAGTTCCAGCTAGGACTTCCACAAACTGCCCTAAACTGCTGCAGTTTAATATTGGCTGAGAGCAGAAGGATGTGAGAGAGGATAGATCAGCTGCTGAAATATGCTGCAGGGACTTGTTAACAGCACAGCTGGTCCATGAATGGGAATGGGCCATCTCAGGACATGCCCACTGAACTATTTTCCACTTAATACAGCAGGAGGGATTTGTATCTTGGGGACATCTGAGATGAGGTTTGATGTCATGAGTGACATAACCCTGTAGCAGTGAGCCACATGCAAGAAGAAACATTGCAAAGGGATCAGCAATCACAGAAATACACATTCATGAATGCTAGGACTGCAATAGCAGACTTCGTGGAGGTTTATTTTATCTTGTTTTCTTTTGATTCATATGTTTAACCACTAACTCAGAATTAATTTCAATGCATCACTGATGGCAGGCTGCACTTGCAGCCTGGTTTCCTGATTAAATGAAGCAGATGAGATGCACCCAGGGAGCTGTTTGTCTCAGTCCCTAATACCTGTTCATCCTCTTGGCTGGTCTCAACTACATTTGAAAAGAGGTTCGAGGCCTTTAATGTCTTTAAATTTCTTGTGAAATACCTGTCTCAGCAGAGGAGAGTGCTTGTCTGCATTGCAGGGAGACAGAGCAGGCAGCCATGGGACGGGGGCTGAAGACAGCACAGAAAGCAGGAAGGATCTTGCAAGACAGAGTAAGTCGGTGGGAAATAGATAAGGGGAAAAGCAGGGTCACACTTGACGGGGGAAATTATAGCATGGCATTGGAGGACTAAAAACCTGATCTCTGCTACCCAAGCTATAGCTCTAGTTGTATGAGATGATGGCCAGTGAATCTGCTCGGGGACCTGCAGGGCACAGTAACACCATAAACAAATTTACTTGCCCAACTCCTCTCTGGATCCTAGTCCCTGTTTTTTCACGTCATTAGTACTCGTTCCCTTCCAGGATATGTTTTGGAGCACGGGATCTGATGGTCCCTAAAACACTTTATCAGCCACAGTGCACTGCTGGAAGCTGTTGTTTTCCAGGCAGCTGAAATTTCCCTTCTGGTTTTCTCATTTTTTCCTTCTCCAGCAGTGCATGTAGGTCAAACTAGGAATTGCTCGTTCATAAATAGTCTCAAGACGAATCAAAGGTCAGAAGTGTCCCTCTCTCCTCTCTGTTTCATGCTGTGGTGAGGCCACCCATCCACACACACCCGTGCCCACACTTGAACAGCCTGTGCTGGTTCTTTATGCACCTGCAACATGCCCAAGTATCAGTGCAACCTCCTGCTTACTGTACACACTCATCACTTACTGTACACCAACATGCTGCTTATGTCACAGATGCAGATGCCTGAATCATACCCCCAGAAACCTGTGAGCAAACCCACCTGCTACCTACTGCACTCGTGCATGCAGGAATCTTGGCAGGCACAGGCATCCCTGCATCTGCTGCTTGCCACACACGCATGTGGACCATGGTCTGCACACACACACGTGTGCAGGCTTGAACCTCCCCCTCACAGGCTGGCTTACTGCACTTACACATACGCAGACATTCTGTTCTTGCAACATGCCCACGGACTGGTATACACAGAAACGTCTCACTTCCCTCAAAACATCCACACCTTTCCTTAAAGCCACATCCACTGGACTTGCACAAGTATTGATGCGGGTCTCTGAGCACTCTTACTTTCTGTGTACATGCACAATTTATGATGTGCAGGTACATAGGGCTTCACAGAATCAGAGAATCACAGAATAGTAGGGGTTGGAAGGGACCTCTGTGGGTCATCTAGTCCAACCCTCCTGCCGAAGCAGGGTCACCTACAGTAGGCTGCACAGGATCTTGTCCAGGCGGGTCTTGAATATCTCCAGAGAAGGAGACTCCACAACTTCCCTGGGCAGCCTGTTCCAGTGCTCCGTCACCCTCAGAGGGAAGAAGTTCTTCCTCATGTTCAGACGGAACTTCCTGTGCCTCAGTTTGTGCCCATTGCCCCTTGTCCTGTCACTGGGCACCATTGAAAAGAGCTTGGCCCCATCCTCCTGACACCCACCCTTCAGATATTTATAGGCATTTATAAGGTCCCCTCGCAGCCTTCTCTTCTTCAGGCTGAACAAGCCCAGTTCCCTCAACCTCTCCTCATAGGGGAGATGCTCCAGTCCCCTCACCATACTTGTAGCCCTCCGCTGGACTCTCTCCAGTAGCTCTTCATCTTTCTTGAACTGGGGAGCCCAGAACTGGACACAATACTCCAGATGAGGCCTCACCAGGGCAGTGTAGAGGGGAAGGAGAACCTCCCTCGTCCTGCTGGCCACACTCTTCTTGATGCACCCCAGGATTCCATTGGCTTTCTTGGCAGCCAGGGCACACTGCTGGCTCATGGTTAACCTGTCGTCCACCAGGACACCCAGGTCCCTCTCCGCAGAGCTGTTCTCCAGCAGGTCCACCCCAAGCCTGTACTGGTGCATGGGGTTGTTCCTCCCCAGGTGCAGGACCCTGCACTTGCCCTTGTTGAACCTCATCAGGTTCCTCTCTGCCCAGCTTTCCAGCCTATCCAGGTCACGCTGAATGGCAGCACAGCCTTCTGGTGTATCTACCACAACTCCCAGTTTGGTGTCGTCAGCAAACTTGCTGAGGGTACATTCTAACTCTTCATCCAGGTCGTTGATGAAGAAGTTAAACAAGACTGGGCCCAGTACTGACCCCTGAGGGACACCACTTGTCACCAGCCTCCAACTAGAATAATCGCCGCTGTTGACAACCCTCTGAGTTCTGCCATTCAGCCAGTTCTCTATCCACTTCACCGACCACTCATCCAGCCCACACTTCCTCAGCTTCCCTAGGAGGATATCATGGGAGACTGTGTCGAAAGCCTTGCTGAAGTCAAGGTAGATAACATCCACGGCTCTCCCTTCGTCTACCCAGCCAGTCATGTCATCGTAGAAAGCTATCAGATCGGTCAGGCATGATTTCCCCTTGGTGAATCCATGCTGACTACTCCCGATAACCTTCTTTTCTTCCACTTGCTTCATGATGGCCTCCAGGATAAGCTGCTCCATCACCTTTCCCGGGATGGAGGTGAGGCTGACTGGCCTGTAGTTCCCTGGGTCCTCCTTCTTGCCCTTTTTGAAGATTGGAGTGACATTGACCTTTGTCCAGTCCTTGGGCACCTCTCCTGTCCTCCAGGACCTCTCAAAGATGATGGAGAGTGTCTCAGCAATGACATCAGCCAGCTCCCTCAGCACTCGTGGGTGCATTCCATCGGGGCCCATGGATTTGTGGACATCCAGATCACTTAAGCGATCCCTCACACAGTCCTCCTCCACCAAGTGAAAGTCGTCCTCTTTGTAGGCTTCTTCTCTTACCTCTGGGGCCTGGGATTCCTGAGGGCCAGTCTTAGCACTGAAGACTGAAGCAAAGAAGGCATTCATTAGCTCTGCCTTCTCCGCATCCTCCATCACCAGGACACCCGCTTCATTCAGCAGCGGCCCCACGTTGTCCCTAGCCTTCCTTTTGCTGCTGATGTAGTTGAAGAAGCCCTTCTTGTTGTTTTTGACATCCCTTGCTTGCTACATCCATGCAGCTCCTTGAATATACACAGGCAACCACTAATTCAAATCCTTATGTTTCAGACCCTATAGTGGTTTGTTTATCCCCAAACTTTATTTTGTTTTTCTTTTTATCTGCAATATATTTTAAATATAGTTATTAAAATAATTGAGAGTGAAAAAATTGGAGTAGCACTAACTCTTCCCACAAACCTTGCCTCATTTTATGTGCAGAAACATGCATAAAACACACATGCAGATCCCCCCAAATTTGCTTTCTAGACATCCACATACAACACTCCACACATCCCAATTCATGCGTAGCCACATATGTGAGGGGAATTCAATTTTCTGGTGGTTTCCTGCGGGTGCATCTCATTCCCTCAGCTTAATTAAACAAGCAAAATCCACACTTCACATCTCATCTCTCAGCCTAAGGACAGACACACTGAGCTGTGTTACCCCCACACCTCTGTTCTGTGGGTCAGAGAGGGCTGCAGCGATAAACTGCTCTGTGGTGATGCCCGCATTTGGACACACATGGTCCCTCCACACCCAGATGAACAATATTCCCTGCTCCTCTCTAGATCTCTGTCATTCTTTTCCTTTTTCTCTGGACTTGCATTTGCTTCTCTCTGTGTTTCTTAAATTGATTGTTTTTCCCTCTCTCGCATTTTAGGTATAGATACAGGTTATTTGTCATCTGACCCACTGCAACCCTTCTTGGCATCCAGCATCCCTAGCATATGTCAATATCAAGGGCATCAGGAAGTGTGGAAAGGTCGGACAACCCTCTTCTTACCATAGTGTTCCCATCAATTTTCCAACCTCAGAAACTCAAAAGCAGTGACAACAAAAGAGCTTTTCAGCTCCTGCTATAACAAAAGCATGGAAATCTCTTTTTCTGCTGGCTTACAAAGCAGAGGAGAGAGGAGGCAGCCCAGCAGACAGAGATGGAGAAAGCGAGTCTTCCAGGGGCAAAGCACTGTCATCCAAGAGATATAAGTGCCTCTCCTTACTGAGCACAGAGTTCAGTGATCATGCTCAAACCCAGACTTGTCTGGAGGAGAGCTAAGCACAGCATATGGTTGAACACGCACCCAGGCGCTGGCCTAGGGCGTACCTGAGGTCTGTCCGTGGCCTGGTGGGAAGAACTTCATCACCACCTCCAGGCAGATGTCCTTTACTTGTCTCTTCCTATGCAGTTGACTCTCTCCAGGCAGGTAAATAAAGTTAGCCAGAAGTCCTTATCTGCGCTGAAGACAAGTGAGGAACCGTTGCTCCTTCCACATGACTAACCTCCTCTGGGAGGTTATCCTGCTTGGGATATAAGGTGGCTTTTCCCATTCTGTTTATTTCCTGGACAACAATTGCCCACAGTGAGGTGTTGCCTACAGAAGTGCTTCTGGGTACAGGCCAGGAGTGTGTGAGGGAGCAAGCTGACATTTTATCAAAGGGGTTGATTGAAGGACAGACCAAGCTATGAGGAATGAGCTTTTCATTGGGTAGCAAATTAATAATATCAATAGACAGCGTGTGAGTCTTAACGCTCAGAGATACAAGCCCATTTCAAGCCTCTTTTTTGCCTTGCAGAAGAGGATCAGATAGGACAGGCCAATTAGGTGGTCACAGATCAAGTAGCAGTGCAGGGCTTTGCATGCAGGGTGCTGGGGTGGCTTGGCATAGAGCATGTTGAAGATCTCACCGAGTAGCAATTAGAGGACAAGGCTGATAGAGAGGCCAAGGCCTTAGGCAGACACTTTTCCTTCCCTCCTCTGCCACTGCCATATCCTGTGGTGTTGGTGTCCCCAGATCCCATGCAAGAGGGATGCTGGCCCACCACTGTGCTGTGCTGGAGGTTGCTGCAACAGGTTTGACAATGGGGGTAAGAAGAATGAGTTGTGGATACAGTGTGTGGAAAGGTTGTCATGTCTACCTTAGTCTGGATAGGAACCATCTTTTGAGACTTGAGAGTCTAATTTTCATAGGTCATTCTTTTGCTGACCACCAGAGCTGGCTAACGGCATTTTGACCATCTGGCTGGCTTCTCTGCTGACAGATTTTTCTCTGCTCTCACTCTGACTGTCACTAAGCAATAACATATGCCAGTGCTCAGCAATCAGGGACAATCTAGCAGTGTGAGTATGGTGAGAGAAGACAGGAGGGACTGGTTACACCCCACCTAGAGAGCCCCAGCAGGAGAAAAAGTACATCATTTGTACAGAAACATGTCATAGAGTAACAAGGGAAGAGCTAAACAAGCAGGCAGCCTAAGGCCAAAATGTGCAGTCAGATGAGAGGACAATGTAGCAGGAAACGGGAGAGAGGAGGAGTGAAGGATCAGAGTCATTTTTGGAGAGATATGGAAAAGGAAGAGAAGGATTTTAAAGAAACCTTATCTCGTTCCTGCCTGTTTTCCCACTGCCATTGGGATTATGCAAATGAATCATTCAAGTAGATTTCCCTGGTAATTAAAAACTCTGCTCTTTTTAATTAAACTTTCCCTCCAGACCCAGGTTTTTTTGTTTTCTGTTCCCCCTGAGAACCTAATCTTTACAAGGCCTTTTTTTTCCCCCTCCTCTCTTCGCTTCTCTTCTTCTTTCTCTTTCTTTCTCTTTTCCTTCAAAATTATCAAGGCCCATCATGAACTGACTTGAACACTAAGTTACATGAGAACTTGCTGCAGAAAACAAGAGGGGAAAACTTTGATTCTAGGCTGAGGCAGGAACTGGAAGTCAAACTTCAGAGTGCAGGAACTAGTTTAAGAGGTTGTGCACAAGAGCAGAAAGAAAATATGAGAGGAAAACCAAAGAAAGATAGGATGGAAAACAACCCACAAGTTGAGTGCTTCTGGCTCTTGAGATTTGGCTGGTAAGATGTTTGCAAACGTATAATTAGTAGCATATCTGTAATGAAGTCAAGGCGCTTGAGTATTTAACTGTGGGTCACGAGAATTGAATAGAGGAATATTTTTTGCGTATCATCGCTTCATAGCCTTTTTTAAATGCAGGCATTCCCAGTAGCTGATGGAGGCAGGGTCTGCATCAGATAGACTCAAGGTTATATCTGTATGTGTGTTCTCCTTTATCAATGTTCTTAGATTAGGAGTGGTGTTTCAATGTAGGACATCAGTGCCTGTCTTGTTGTCACTATCATTGCCGTGTCCCATACCTCCTGAGGAACTTTTTCTCCTTCCCTTCTCCAGAGCAGACCAGAGGAAGTTGGAAGGGTGGAGAAAGAGAACAGGAGAAGAAAAGAAAAAAACCCCAGTGCTTCTACTTGCTGATTTCTAGGACTTTGCCAAGTAGTGTCCAAAGGAAGAGTGATTACCCATCTGAGACCTGCTGGCCCTGAAATGTTCAGAACAGACTTCCTGCTTAGTGTCACTTGCTGCTTGAAGAGCAGATCATGTTTGTTGACCCACCTTTCTTCTGTCAACTGGTTTTGGTATCCTGAGTGATACCAAAACTCAGAGAGGAACCCTTGTGGCCCTTTTAACAGAAGTCTTGAGCAGGTGGACTTTTCTTCAGCTTGGTACCAAAGCTGACCATACTCTACAATTTCCAGGAAAGAGAACCACGCAAGGAAGTTTCAGCCACTCCCATCTGCTTGTTCCCTGAATCAGTGATGGGCAAGCTTTGACTCCACATCAGGCTGAAATCTATGAGCAGGGAATAAATTCAGACTTTGTAAAAAATTTCTCATTTGTATTTGCCACCAGGAGTCATCTAAGCCATTCAAGACCCATTTGGATCTGATAGATTATGCAAGCCCTGATATTACTTGTTGAGGCACTAGTCGTAGAATCATGGAATTGTAGAATGGTTTGGATTGGAAGGTACGTTAAAGATCAAGTAGTCTCAACCTCCCTGCCAGGGACAGGGACACCTTCCACCAGACCAGGTTGCTCAAAAACGCATCCGACTTAGCCTTGAACATTGACAGGGAGGGGGCATCCACAAGCTTCTCTGGGCAACCTCTTTCAGTGCCTCACCACCCTCATGGTGAAGAATTTCTTCCTAATATTTAAACCTACCCTCTTTCAGTTTAAAGCCTTTACCCCTTGTCCTATCACTACATGCCCTTGTCAAAAGTCCCTCTCCAGCTTTCTTGTAGGCCCCCTTCAGGTACTGGAAGGCTGCTATAAGGTCTCCCTGCAGCCTTCTCTTCTGCAGGCTGAACAGCCCCAATTTTCTCAGCCTTTTTTCATAGCTGAGGTGTTCCAGTCCTTGAATCATTTTTGTTGCCCTCCTCTCGCCCCACTCCAACAGGTCCACGTCTTTCCTGTGCTGAGGGCTCCAGAGCTGGACGCAGTACTCCAGGTGGGGTTTGACCAAAGTGGAGTAGAGGGGCAGAATCCTCTCCCTTGATCTACTGGCCACGATTCTCATAATGCAGCCCAGGATACGGCTGGTTTTCTGGGCTGCGAGTGCACATTGCAGGACCATGTTGAGCTTCTCGCCAGTCAAGAAGACAACTTAATTTACAGTCTATGGTGCTGGAGTTCAGAGCCAGGCTTTGCCACAAGTTCATTGTACCTCTGTGAGCACTTTTGATGTAGGGGAGCTGGGAAGGAAAGTCATCTAGTTTGGATGTCCTCATTTGAGCAAGTCAATCTGCACCATCAGTTAAGAGAAATTTAATAGTAAGTGAGGTTCAGAGTTTGGTGTATCTCAGCCTGAATTAGATTCCTGCCTTTGGTACATGGACCATGCGTTATTTTTCATTAACTCTTGGTAGCAAAGGAAGAGATACCCTCCAGCTTCAGGATCTGGACATACCTGCTCCTCCCCACTCACTGCAGAGAGCCTAGGTGGACAAAGAGAAGAATTCCACCTGAAAGCAAGCTTCCCAGTATGCTTCATCTTGCTATGGATTGCTGATTGTCCCCATGGCTGCAAATTAGCATCCAGAGAGTTGGCTAGGTACACTGCTGACTAACCTAGACTGAGACCTGTACTTCCGTAACTCAGCTTGGTGTATAATTACTCTCCACATGAATTACCAAAGACCAGGTGACCTCCACAAATCTCTTTGGACCCCTGGTAGGCAGCACATAAGGTGGGTTGGGATCCTGGATATGGGCTGATTCAAGACCCTCAACAAGGCAAGACCTTCTTGTAAATGTACTAAGCTCTGCTCCCCTCTTGGAAATTACAGCCTCTCAGTAGTGTACAAGGAAGATCTACTGGTGATTAACCACAGCCGAGTACCCCCTAAGGAAAATACAGTGCCTCCATCTACTGCCTCTTTAAATCTACATCCTCTTCCCATTACAGGGAGGTATTTTTAGCCTTGACGCTTAATCTTCACAACACAAAGGCTCCTGTTTTTAAGTGCTAAAGATTCTTCAAAATTTTGGTTTTTTTTGTTAAGGAATATTCTTCTGTTAATTTTATTTTTAGATGACTGACTTACTTTGGCGTGTGAGTAAATGTACACAAACATGATGTGAAGTGACAGATAGAATAAGTCCAAGGTAGATGAATTTTCAGAGAGCTGATGAATCTTTATTTGGCAAGCATTAGGTACAGTTATTAGGTACATGTTGAACATATCACATGTTGCAAATCAGAAGCTGTGCTCCATAAATAAAACATTTTTAGGAGCAATATTGAACTGTTCAATTTTTTTTTTTTACTCTTTCTTTTTCTCCAGCCCTGTTAGTGGCATATATAACGACCAGGTAGAGCAAACACAGCTCCCTGTCTTATGCCAGCCTGGCTTCTTACCTCCTTGTGTTTTTTTCTGCAGATTAAATCAATAGGATGATGCTTCCAGGAGGAGCTGTTAGTGGCTACTTTATCATGCCTACAACATGCTCAATTTCAAAGCAGGTCAGATTTGGTGCAATGTAGTGTCCGTCACATATACATGGATATTTCTTCTGCCCATTTGACCTGAGGTCTCCCAGATGTGCTGGGCAGCACAGCTGTAGTATAGGATGCATCATCAACCAGTTTCTAAAAGTTTAGAGTTACCAGGTGTAAGAAGCCAAAGGGAAGAGCTGGGAGGTTAGAATGAGGTTATATTTTTTTTAGTCTGATGCAGAAATTCTTCAGCAGACTGCAGGGAGAAGAGAAAGTATGCCTCTAGTTTAAGTCAAATAATTGAAAGAACACCATTTTCAGCAACAAATGTCAGGTATTCAAAAATTTCTTTACAATATTGAAGAGGATGTTCTAATACTTCATTTGAAATAGCCTGTTTGAAATGAATCCATCTCTTTTATCTGAAAAATATATTTTAAGAATTGAAAAAAGATCAATAAAAAAATGCAAAAAAGCAAAACCAGTGTGTTCTCATGTCACTGAAACAAACCTTTCAGCGGAAGTTTTCTGGTTTAATGTCTTTGTAGTTATCGGCATTTCAATGGATATTCAATTTCAGAATTGAAGAATTCAAGAAGTGCTGGAATTTCCCATCAGTCAGAAAGTCTGGTCTGCTTTTAACTAGATCACTTCTCAGATGCTAGTTTTACTTCCATACACATTAAAATGGAAATGGATTTTTCCTTTTCAACAAGGCATCCTTGGGGTGATCTCTAATGTTCCCTGAGCCCAAATCCCAAGGAAATGTTTCCCCTGTCTTCCTGTTCTTATGTCCTCTCTTGATAAAGTCTTGTACGTTATGTTCTCTGACATATGCCTACCACCTTCATGAGAAATTAACTGGCATAATTTATTCATTCACATTCAGACATTGCACTATAGACAGGAGAGGCTGACGAATGAGTTCACACTGGCTGGTTAAACATGGCACAGCAACAGGCAAAGTTCGGATAAGGTTATTTTGCCAAGGGATGAGAAGGGATGAAATCAGAGAGGAGTCTCCGTCAAAACTTCCTAACGCAGCTGGTAAGTGAACCTACCAGGCCAGGTGCCTTGCTAGACCTGCTGTTTATTAACAGAGAAGGACTGGTGGAAGATGTGGTGGTCAGTAGCCATCTTGGGCTTAACGACCATGAAATGACAGAGTTCTTGATTCTTGGTGAAGCAAGGAGGGCAGTTAGCAAAACCACCACCATGGACTTTCAGAGCACAGACTTTGGCTTGTTCAGGATGCTGGTTGAGAGGGTACCCTGGGAGAAAGTCCTGAAGGGCAAAGGGGTCCAGGCAGGATGGACATTCTTCAAGGAAGAATCCTTAGAGGCACAGGAAGAGGCTGTCCCCATGTGCCGCAAAATGAACCATCAGGGAAAATGACAGGCCTGGCTGAACAGGGAGCTCTTGCTGAGACTCAGGAAAAAAAGGAGGGTCTACCATCTACGGAAGAAAGGGCAGGTGACTCAAGAGGAGTTCAGGGGTCTCGTTAGGTCGTGCAAAGAGGAAATTAAAAAGGCAAAAGCCCAACTAGAACTCAGGCTGGCCACTGTTGTGAGGGACAACAAAAAAATGTTTTTACAACTACATCAACAACAAAAAGAGGGCCAATGAGAGTCTCCATCCCTTATTGGATGCGAGAGGGAATATTGCCAACAAGGATGAGGAAAAGGCTGAGGTACCTAATGCCTTCTTTGCCTCAGTCTTTAGTAGTCAGACTGGTTATTCCCAGGGTAGTCAGCCCCCAGTGTTGGAAGACAGGGAAGGAGAGCGAAACAAGCCTCCCATAATCCATGAGGAAGAAGTTAATGACCTGCTATGCCACCTGGACACTGACAAGTCTATGGAGCTGGATGGGATCCACATGAGAGTGCTGAGGGAACTGGTGAAGGAGCTGGCCAAGCCACTCTCCATCATCTATCAGCAGTCCTGGCTAACAGGGGAGGTCCCAGATGACTGGAGGGTCACCAGTGTAACACCCATCTACAAGAAGGAGCAGTAGGAGGATCCTGGGAACTACAGGCCTGTCAGCCTGAACTCAGTGCCAGGGAAGACTATGGAGCGATTCATCCTGAGTGCGCTCCCTGGGGATGTGAAGGACACCCAGAGGATCAGGCCCATCCAACAAGGGTTCATGAAAGGCCGGTCCTGCTTGATCAACCTGATCTGCTGCTTTGACCAGGTGACCCACCTAGTGGATGAGGGAAAGGCTGTGGACATCATCTACCTGGACTTTAGTAAGGCCTTTGACACTGTTCCCCACAGCGTCCTCCTGGAGAGACTAGCTGCCTGTGGTTTGGATGGGTGTACTCTTCGCTGCATAAGAAACTAGCTGAATGGCCAAGTGCAGAGAGTGGTAGCCAATGGAGTTAAATCTAGCTGGTGTCTGGTCACAAGTGGTGCCCCCCAGGGCTCAATTTTAGGTCCGGTCTTGTTTAACATCTTTATCAATGATCTGGATTAGGCGATGGAGTGCTCCCTCAGTAAGTTTGCAGATGACATCAAGTTGGACAGGAGTGTTGATCTGCTTGAGGGTAGGAAGGCTCTGCAGAGCAATCTGGACAGACTGGATCAATGGGCTGAGGTCAGCTATATGAGGTTCAACAAGACCAACTGCCAGGTCCTGCACTTGGGTTACAACAACCCCATGCAATGCTACAGGCTTGGGGAGGAATGGCTGGAGAGCTGCCCAGTGGAAAAGGAACTTGAGGTGTTGGTCGACAGCTGGCTGAACATGAATCAGCGGAGTGACCAGGTGGCCAAGAAGGCCAATGGCATCTTGACTTGTATCAGGAATAGTATGACCAGCAGGAGTAGGGAGGTGATCGTGCCCCTGTACTCAGCACTGGTGAGGCCGCACCTTGAGTTCTGTGTTTGGTTTTGGGACCCTCACTACAAGAACGACATCAAGTTTCTGGAGTGTGTCCAGAGAAGGGCAAGGAGTCTGGTGAAGGGTCTAGAGAACAAGTCTTACAAGGGGCAGCTGAGGGTGCTGGGGCTGTTTAGTCTGGAGAAGAGGAGGCTGAGGGGGGACCTTATTGCTCTCCACAGCTACCTGAAAGGAGGATGTGGTGAGTCAGGTGTTGGTCTCTTCTCCCAAGTAACTAGCGATAGGACAAGAGGCAATGGACTCAAGTTGCACTGGAGGAGATTTAGGTTAGATATTGAGAAAAATTTCTTCACTGAAAGAGTGGTCAGTCAATGGAATAGGCTGCCCAAGGAGGTGGTTGGGTCACCATACCTGGAGGTGTTTAAAAAAAATATCTAGATGTGGTGCTTTGCGATATGGTTTTTAGGCATGGTGGTGGTGGGTTGACAGTTGGACTTGATGATCTTAGAGGTCTTTTCCTACCTATGATTCTATGATCTATGATCGAAAAAGAGCAGAAATACCCTGTTCAAATTTCTGCCCATGTCAGTAAATGACAAAATAGATTATTCTTCATGGAATTTAGGCAGAATATAGTTTTTTTTCACCTCTTTGCCAAGAATGAATCCTGGGTTTCCCTGAAAAAGCAGCTGATGGCACTGACACTTTGAAAATGATGAATATAATCATGTTCTCTTTAAGGTCACTGCTTGTTTCTGAAGATCATGGCACACTGCTATCAGAACTGATTAGTGTGTGAGATCTTTCACTTGCAAACCTGTAACTCTACCTTTCTCTTCTATGAATGATTTAGGAATCTTGGATAATTTTTTTTTCCCATTTTAAAGATTCAGGACCAATGATAGAGACTGATAATCAGCTGATTAATCTCACAGAAAATCAAAATATTTCCATTTTCTCTTATGTCCAAATTACTGCAGACTGTGACTGAGCCAGAACCCAAAGGCTAGCAAGCCACTGGCTTAGAAACTCAGAAAAAAAGGGATGTTTCACCTGTTTGGGTCCTAGAGGAGTACTTTGACTGCTGAACCATAGCTTTAGGATTTTTTTCCCTCCTCCCCTCTGACTGAATGAAGCGAGGACATTTGTGAGGAGGTAGAAGATATCTGGGGCCAGATCTCTGAAAAAAATGGTTGTCTGTATCAATGTATTGAATGAGAACAAAGGATCAACCTTCTTTAGGTTTGGCAAATGAAGATGATCAGGGCTCTGGAGTACCTCTCCTGTGAGGAAAAGCTGAGAGAGTTGGGGCTGTTATGCTTGGAGAAAAACAGGCTTGCAAGAGGCCTCACAGCAATCTTTCAGTACTTAAACAGGCCTACAGGGAAGGACTCTTTATCATGGAGTGTAGTGATAGGACGAGGGTAAAGGTTTTAAACTGAAAAAGGATAGATTTAAATTAGATGTTAGGAAGAAATTCTTCACTATAAAAGTGGTGAGGCAGTGGACCATGTTGTCCAGAGAAGTCATGGATGCCCCCTTCCTGGAAGCGTTCAAGGCAAGGCTGGATGGGACTTTGAGCAACGTGGCAGAGAGGTTGGAACTAGATGATCATTATATGATTCAAGGATTCTTTGATTCTGTGATTACCAGAATAGTTCTATTTTGTCGTAGATTGTAAGAAAGCTATGATCTTTGATCGGTTGGATAACTCAAATCTGTAATAGACTTTTCCCACACAGCACAGTGCTCAGTTCCTTTTCTTCAAGCTTCTCCACTTGTTCCAGCATGCATCTATCCATTGGCACATAGCTTGTGGGCACCTGAATCCCTTTCTAGTAGCTTTGACTTCCTGAGGTTAATCACATCTGGTCCTTTAACGCAACATTCTGACACCTTCAGCCCTGGGATTCCCACTGGCAAGATACAAATTATAATTTAACACACTAGGATATTTTTTACTGTATTCTTCTGAATTTTTGTCATCTTTAATTTCCTGTGGTTGCCCCTGGTTACATAAATAAGTATTTCTTTTTTAAAGAGAAGTGCCAAGTGTTTCTCCTAATAAATCTTTTCCTATCCCTCTCGGGGAAAACCAAACAGATGGGATTTATTTTCTAATCATTAAATTGTTATCGAATTTTCATAACAAATAATTGCTTCATATTTAAAGAGTGTTGGAGAAAAAACATGTACTTGGAGGTTACATCTGCCAAACACAACAACAGGATATTAAGTCCTGATCTACTTGCAGGGTCTTACCATGGGCACATATTACTTAACTCATTGGGTCCAGAAGGTAGTTTGAAGATACTGAACTAGAAGGATTTGCGCTTAGATAATGAGAATAAGAGGAAATCCACTGTATTCCATGCTAAACAGTGACACTTCATTTTTCTTTTCTAAAAGCATGCTCTAAAAATCAACGAGCTTAACCTCCCAGCTATGAAATTCTACAAGGTGGCAAAAGCTATGACTGCAGAGTGCAGTTTCTCCCAGGGACCAAAAGAAGCCGAAAGCTGAGAACCTGCCCTTGATAATGACTGGGATCAAACTCTGATGGAACAGAATGAAAGAAAAATATGCCTTCCCTGGAAGGATCTTGGTGGAGGGAGGGAAGAGGACTTGAATCCCGTGTCTTTCACAAGAAGATATGTTGCAATAGGAAGCATGACCCTGTTACTTGTGCCAACCTCCTCTGCCTCTCCAATCTTGAGAGGTACTTAGTTGCTGGAGTTTCTAACAGGACAGTGGCATATCTTGGAACAACAGTGAAAAATCTAGGGTAGTCCCTGGGAACAACTTCGTTCATGTTACTGAAAGAGATGGTGGAATAATGAAGATCCTTTGACCTCTTGAAAGTAAGCCCAGTCAAAACAGTCCTAGGAGTGGAGAATGCACATAGGATTCCTCCCAGTGATTGCACAGAAAGTGTTTCCAGAAGCTGAGCATCCTTGACAGTAAGTTGTATTAGGCGACAGTGCGGTCATCAGGACCTCAAACACACACCCTTTGCAGGTGAAACTCTTCCCATTTGGAAGCAGTGTTTATGTTATTTTGGCTTCGCTGACATAAGTCATCTGTGAGATACACAATGCGGATCACCCCAGGAGCTGTACCACAGAGGCACATTTGGGCTAGATTGTGTGTGTGTATATACATAAAGACACTGCTTTCCTTTTGCTTTTTCCTTTTCCTTTTCCTTTTTTCATTTTCCTTTTTTCCTTTTCCTTTTTTCCTTTTCCTTTTTTCCTTTTCCTTCTTTCCTTTTCCTTCTTTCCTTTGTATTTTCATTCCTTGCCTTCCTGTCCCAGTAAGGAGCTTAGAGGGAAATTGACCACAGTTTTTTTTTTCTCTCTTGTTTTTTCTAGAAATTCAGGATTTCTTTAGAATTAATGTTCATCCATAAGCCTCTCTTCAGCAATAGCTAGGAGAGGATGACAACTTCTTCAGCACAGACTGAGGCCATGGCCAGGCTATAGAGTGAGATGTTTCAAAGAGGTGTAGAAACTTTGCTAAATTTTAGGCTCAATTTGTGTTTTAGTTCGAATCACTGTGAAGGAACAGATTCGAGAAGAGGAGATCCAGCTATTTCTGCCTTTACCCGGCTTTCCGTTTTATTTGGATAGCATTGCATTAGTTCTGCTGAAGTCATGAGCTGAATTCAGCATCTACTTTAAACTTGGGTTTCTCTAGGCCTCATTTTTTTGAGAGGCCTCTCTTTTTTCCCCCTCAGAAAAGGAATTCATACTTGTCTTTGTGGAAATGTGATGATTTCTGTGCTACTAATGTGTTTTTCTTGGCATCAAGTCTGATAATAATAACTCAGAACTGGATACTTCTCCTTGAGTTCAAAGAGTCACTGCTTGAGTGATAGCTGCTCTTGGCTCTGAGATTACATGCCCTAGATGTAAGACATGGATAAAAACACAGTGGGATTGGATGAATCACTGACTTTTATTGAGGAAGTCATTAGAAGTGAGATGGAAGATACCTTCTGCTGCTGCTGGCAGCAAGGTTTTACTTACTGCACATCCTCCGGCTGAACGAACGAATGAAACCTCCAGAAGTCAATCAAGTCGCAACCAAAAGCCCTGCCACGACTTGTCCTTGCAGTGAGTTTGACTTTGGCTGTCTCGGGGTTGTTCTGAAAAGCCATGCAATTTTGTCAGAGAAAAACAAGCACACAGTCAGGTTGTAGAATAATTTTGATGGCAGGCAGTAAATATGATCCTTGGGGATATTACATGTCTGCTCATGTTCATACGTGAAAGCATCCTCCTAGCTAAATCTCTCAGACTCCATTCCCATCTGTGTCCTGTCAATCAGTGTGTGTGGGGGTACTACCCAAAACAGATGCTCTTGGGCACTGGGATGCCTGTCCTCTGTGGAATTAGTGACAGTGCTGTCCTCAAATGCTAGTGTATCAATACTGTCTTCTCTGGCAGAAGGGAGAATAATTTCGAAAGGAATTTGGTCTGTGCTGTCAAAAAGCAGCGTGCAGTATCAGCAAAGCACAGAAGATGGCAGCAAAGTATAAAACCAAGACAGCAGGGAAAGTATCAGTTTCATTTAATAAGGAGCAGAGAAACTTATAAATAAGTTTCTGGGAAGCTGATCTTTGGCGTCTCTGATGATTGGAAGTGAAGCATTAAGAATACACCTTCCCGCAGGACAGCAACATTCCCCTTCATTACAACAGCACCTGCTAGAAAAATATTTGCTTATAATAGTGGCTCACAGGGGATATAGCAGACAAAGGTGTAATTATTCCCATGCTAATTAATGCAGGTACCATACAATCCCCGTGAAACTCAATGACACTTTCTTTTCTGTTGTTAGAAGTTTGTGACTTTCAAAACCATCTTCCTTTCAGAGGAGTTACAACTTTGGGAATACATCTGAGATCACCATGAGTACATTTATTCCTGGACAACGGAGTGCATTTATGTGATTTCTTGCCTGAATAATTTTCCCTTAGTTCCCCTGCACTGGTATTGCATTTTTAATTATGGTTACTGTTTGCTCAGGAGGCAGATGTGTAACTCCGCAGGTCTTTATGTGCTTGCTCAAGCACCCGAGTAGCAAGTCTGGCAAAGATGCTGTTGTGGGTTTCCATGACATGGTGGTTTACACAGAGAAGCTTTCTTCTTCTGCATCCCCCGAGAGGCAGGGTCTGATATATCCCCTTTGCATCACTTCCAAGAGTTAATGAAGGACGGCATTGCTCCCCTATCCATCAGAGGCAAGCTTGACTGATATGCTTGGCAAGTTACAGGATTTTGCTTGCTGTGGTTTAGTGTCCCATGTTCCCAGGATCTGTTCTTAGCAGGTGGACAGAGTAATTCCCCTTTTTCAGAGTATCACCCCTTTTTCACTTGTGGAGTGGTGAAAACATAGTCCTTTTGCTTAGCAGCCAGCACCAGCTTCCCCAGTTCCACTAAGAAATGTTATAAACAGCCCTGGAGCTGTCAATTCTCTTTGCATCTAGATGATGTTGGATCATCCGAAGGCTTGCTCACTGCCTGGCAACAGTAATAGGTGTTAAGAGTTGTAGTGAAAGGGCTGCTTAGCTTGACAACTAACAACATACCCCAGCCTTTCTGTGTCTGTCACTGTCTGAATAATACATTTTGTCAATGGTGCGATTTTCAAACAAGTCCCTCGATTCACCTGTTTGTAGGAAAAGCCAGGGCAAAGGCAGGGGGCCAGTGAAGCTTCTGTTAGAACAGTGGCTGAATCAGCTTTGATTTTGCCAAAGCAGGGAAAGACTTGAATCACCCAAGGAAAAAGAGGGTGAACAGATCTGTAAAACCCTTTGTTAAAACAGGAGAGTTGCATTTATATGGGATGAACAGTAACAGGCACAGGCTGGTGCCAGCAGATGAACAAATGACCCCACTTTTCAGAAGAATGGATGGGTCTCATCAGCGACTGTGGTGCATGTCACAGTGGGTTGGCAGTGAGATCCTCAGCCCACCCTGTCCTCGCACATGTGATCACTCATGGAGTAGCTTACCTCTGAGTTGACAAGTTCGTAGGCTGCTGCAGAGCAGCTATGGGCTGCTCCATGGACCTCACGGACTGCTACATGGCAGTCCAAGGTCAATGGCTCACCTTGCCAGGGCCTGACTCCAAGATGACAAAAATGCACGCCTCTTATCTCTGTTGACACCAGACAATGAAATCCAGCTGAAGTCCACCTTTAGACCTCACTGTTAGATGAAGGTAGCCTGAGGTATCAAGCTGGTCTTGGGTACCTTATTTATTTCAAGGCAACAGGTGAAGACTGAGTCAAAGCAACTTTCCAACAGCCCTGTGGGTTCTTCATGGAGGAGAAAACCAGAGTGCCTGATAGCACAATTGCACAGTGATGGAAACTGTGCCAGTTGTCCAACATGTTCCCAGTAAATGGGTGCGGTGTGGAACACACTTGGTTGACTCTCACTCCAGGAGTCTCTGGGCTGGTGCAGGACATGTATAGTCTCTCTGTCTCCATCTCCCACCTGGAAAGCAATGATACTAACACTCCTCAGTGGTGTTTCAGTTGTAATCATTCTAAGGGACAGGATTTTTCATACTGACACCTCTTTGCCGTAATCCTAGTTGAAGCTTGTGGGTGCCCCTGTCGTACAAACACTTGTCAAGAAGTGTTAGTTCAAGGCGGAGCTGTGTTTATGATTTGAGGTTTGCATGGATGCATAAGCGATAGTTAAAGCTGAGGAGTCTAAAAATACTGCTTGCATACGTTCAGCACTGCTAATGCTCCTCAGCTATTACGAAATCTCTATCTGTGCAAAACCCCCTGATTTCCATATTACTAGAGAAGGAGATAAGTGAAGTACATCTGAAGAGATTTTCTCCAAACTCTTAGAAGAAGATAGGAAAAAAATACTCAACCCTGCTCATTTTCATGATGCTGAGAAAGCTGATCTGTGGCAGAGGTGTAGGGAAATCACATTTGATACAAAGACAGCTTTCTGCTTGGGAAGATGGCCTTTGTGCCAAAGGTCTTACACACAGGAATAGAGTTTACCTCTTCTCACTTATGGGACTTACTTCGGGGTGCGGTGGGGGTAGGCTGTTAGGACTTCTCAATTGGAAGTGATCCATCACTTCTTAATTTAGGTAGCCACAGTGTGACTTCTTCCAGCTGAGCTGTCTGGGGTTGCAGTTTAGGAGGAAGATACACTGTCTGAGTTGCATGTGGATGTCCATTGAGGAGAAATCAGGGTTGTGAGGGAACAGGAAGCTACAAATGAAAATGGTGCAATGCAAAAAGAGCTCAGGCCTGTTGAGTTCAGGTACAAACCCATATAACCAACTCCCGTATCTTCTTCACCAGAGCCAAGCTGGTTCTCACAGGACGTCTTTTCTGCCTTGAGACCCAGAATGCTGAGTGCAGCTCATCTGTAGATCTAGCATGGGAACCCTGGATAGGGAGAGGAGCCATACTTCCACATGTAGTTGGGCCACTGTGGCAGTCCTTTCCCTGTCACATGTCTTACCACACACCACTCCCTCACTAGTCACTCTGGAAGATATTTTAATGGTTTGAGAGTTGGGAAGGCACAAAGCTAGACCTGTCGATGATGCTGCGCATGTATTCTTACCATCTGAGGTGGATATCCCTGACTATAAGAGAAGGAGACACCACCAGCCACCCTGGAAGTGTATTTGTTGACTGATATTTAGACCCCAGTATAATTAAAAAAGGTTCAACTCTAAACATATCTCAAGTGTCTCAGCAAGTATGATAGGAATTTGCCAGGCATCTTGTCCCTACATTTCCTATAGCCAGGAATCACTCAGAGGTATTCAAATCACTCAAAACTCATATTTCTTTCATAATTTTTTGCAAAAAGCCTGAGCTGAGAAACAAATACATTTCAGGGTTCTGATGGATTGCTGAGTGTTTATGGGATGTCACTGAAAATAACTCATAGCAAATAGGCATTTGCCTGTTTGTGTGATGCAGTAGAAATTACTTACACATTATTGCACTGCTATAGGATACAAATGACAACCATTTAAAACAAATAAAGGCTTTAAATCAGTTAACACACATTCTTTTACTTCTTCACGTTATATTTTTAAAGGGAAAAATATTTAAAATGACTGAACTGGATTGTTTATTCATTATTTATGAGGTTGAGGAATTATTTTTCAAAGGGCTGTGCAGAGAATCTGTTCCTGGACTAGTATTAGATGAGATGGACATACATGCCTCTCTCCTGGGGTAGAAGGTGTAGGTTTCATCTCTAAACCTGAAATTGCAACTTGATGGCTTTAAGGCACAAATTTGTTTAGAGACTGGCTGTGGAAGGGATCTGGTTAGTTTTAAGTATGCAGAGCTTTCCTTCAGCATTTCCATAAGTTTACACACACACAGAGAAGGGGAAAACAAAAGGAATAGTTTGGAGGGAACATTTGGGGATTTTGTTCACATTTTGCAAGTCTATAAATGTCAAGTGATATGAACGGGGAAGCCTGGAAAAGCCAGGTTTCATGGAAGGGAAGGTGAAGTTGAGAAGGTGATTTTCAAAGACATGCTCTTAGAATTGCCTAGCCTGTGGAAAAAGTTGTGTTGAACCAGAAAAAAGGTCTGTTCAGAGCAGGAAGGGCTTTCCCCTTGCAGCTTCACTCATCTCCAAATCATCCTGCTGATTTTATTCCCATCCATCCTGCGCATCAATCCTAACGGGCTTCCTTAAAGCCACAGTCTCTTTACCTCTCCCTGTCTCCAGACAGGAGTTACCAGGGCAGCTGCACAGACATAAGGAAGGTTTGCTAAGACTGTCGGCCAAGCTAGTCTTTGTATTTTTTGTTTGCATTGCACTGAGCACAGAGGTGGAACTGGCAGGTGTTTTTACAACTAGAAATAATGCAAAAAGCATAATGGTAAGATAATTATTAAATGCAAAGGCAGATTTAATCTCCATCTTCTTGCTTCATTTAGTAATAGTGATATTTAACTTTACTTACATATAATTTCTCTCTAAAATGAGGTTGTTAAAAATATAGAAAAAAAATCTCTACAAGCCTCCTCCTTTTAAACCACTGAGTCACAGGGCCGTTCATCTTTAGATCAACCAACTTCTTAGTCTGGACTGTTTCTGGCTCCTCACAAAACAGAGTTCACTGCATCTGTGAAATGATAACTTTGCACACCCAGATAGTTATTCTGATGAGTATCAGAGCACTGTTCTTTCACGTGGTGCCAGCAACAGGTGGGATCTCCTAGTAAAAGACTAAAAACATGCATGATCTGCATAGAAGGTCAGCTGTTATGATAGCATTCTGCAGAAGTGGCTTTGCTACTTTGGCAGGATGATTGTTTCTACTGGGATAGTATCATTAAACTGTTCCAGGTGTGGACCAGGAGGTGATAGGCACTGTAAAATCGCAGACTGAAGAGGTTGCATCTCTCAACATTCTACAGAACAGGTGCAAAATAAAAGATAAGGGGTGACAACAGAAAAAAAAGTGAAAGTGCATAGGGAGACAACAGGAGACGCCAGTTACGGCTCTCTTAAACAGGAATGGTCATTGCATGAGGTCTCATTTGTTTCATCTTTTGGGGTCTGGGTTTGAAAGTAATACGGAGATAAGGTGACATTGATAACTTCAATAACAGGTTGTCTTCTTCAACAGGAAGGCAATCAGAAAGTGGAATTGTCAATCTTGTAGAAACTCCTGATACTTGTTTTCAGTCCCAACTGAGGAAGGATTTAGGATTATGAAAGCTTTTGGTTTTTTTGGAACAAAATTTATTTGTCAGGTTGGAGCTAATTGATTTGGGAGTGTCACAGAATCACAGAATCACAGAATGTTTGGGGTTGGAAGGGACCTCTGTGGGTCATCTAGTCCAACCCTCCTGCCGAAGCAGGGTCACCTACAGCAGGCTGCACAGGACCTTGTCCAGGCAGGTCTTGAATATCTCCAGAGAAGGAGACTCCACAACCTCCCTGGGCAGCCTGTTCCAGTGCTCCGTCACCGTCAGAGGGAAGAAGTTCTTCCTCATGTTCAGACGGAACTTCCTATGCTTCAGTTTGTGTCCTTTGTCCCTTGTCCTGTTGCTGGGCACCACTGAAAAGAGCTTGGCCCCATCCTCCTGACACCCACCCTTCAGATATTTATAAGCATTTATAAGGTCCTCTCTCAGCCTTCTCTTCTTCAGGCTGAACAAGCCCAGCTCCCTCAGCCTCTTCTCATAGGAGAGATGCTCCATTCCCCTCATCATCCTTGTAGCCCTCCACTGGACTCTCTCCAGTAGCTCCTCGTGTTTCTTGAAGTGGGTGCCCAGAACTGGACACAGTACTCCAGATGGGGCCTCACTAGGGCAGTGTAGAGGAGAACCTCCCTCGACCTGCTGGCCACAGTCCTCCTAATGCATCCCAGGACCCCATCAGCTTTCTTGGCAGCCAGGGAACACTGCTGGCTCATGATCAACTTGTCGTCCACCAGGACACCCAGGGCCCTCTCTGCAGAGCTGCTCTCCAGCAAGTCCGTCCCAAGCCTGTACTGATGCATGAGGTTGTTCCTCCCCAGGTGCAGGACCCTGCATTTGCCTTTGTTGAACTGCATCAGGTTCCTCTCTGCCCAGCTCTCCAGCCTGTCCAGGTCTTGCTGAATGGCAGCACAGCCTTCCAGTGTGTCTACCACACCTCCCAGTTTTGTGTCATCAGCAAATTTGCTGAGGGTACTTTCTAACTCTTCATCCAGGTCATTAATGAAGAAGTTAAACAAGACTGGTTGCCAGGACAGCTAGTTGGGAATTTTTAAAGAAAAAATAAGCCGCTTTAGGTATTCTCAGATTGAAATGTTTGATTTTAGAACTCTGTAGATCCAGGATGAAACATTTCCATTGTAAGTGGAAATGAAACTCAGTGTCAGCCTGAGTTATCTCAGAGGAATTTTATTTTCAGGTCCCATTGTCTCTGATTTATCTTGTAATCTACTCAGTGAATACTATCCTTGATCATCTCTCCTTGGGTCACTGCAGCCTCCTATGAGACCTCTGGATCCACCTGTGAGCTTTAATAAGTCAAGTAGAGCAGAGGTGAGCACAGATGGGGCTTATTACAGATGGCGCTTATTACAGAGATATTCGCTTTCCTGGTGCTTCTGGTCAGTCCATGTCTCCAAAACTTGGGCTGAAGATGGGATTCAGTTCATTGTGAGTTTTCTGCCTTTTGTGTTCATACTTGTTGACCAAAATCTTTGCTAATAAGAGGCTTCATTTTGCAAAACCTGCTTAGTTGTGTATTCAAGACATCTGACAGTGTGCAGGGCCCATTCCAGGTCCCATTGCTGGCAAATTTTGTAAACCAGCTGTGAGAACTACTTTCACCTTCCACTACCTCCCCCTCATTTTAGGCTTTATGTATCCACCCCATGGGGATCCCTCTTAACAGACCTAAAGGTTGGGGCAAGACCAAAAGCAAGAGGATTTGTTTAATTCTCTGAGATCAAAGCACTGAGATATCAAAGGGAAGAAAGTACCTACAGACATAAAGACAGCTTAAGAAGAGGCCTTCGGGGGGGGGGGGGGGGGGGGGGCTACATATTTATCTTTGTTTCTTTGTTTCACTTGCTAACAAAGAAAATCTACATGTGTTGTGAACCTATTAACCCAGAGCTGTTCTCCAGAATGTTAATACAAGAGATTACCAGGCTCTTCGAAGAGCTGATGACAGTTAATGTCTGGACAGTGAGACAAGTTTTAAAACACTTAAAGTGTATGCAATATCCTGTGGAAAGAACTTCGCAGTTTCACTGTGAACTGTGTGAAGAAATGGACATTTTGTGCCAGAGGCTATGTCTTTGTGTAATAACTCTGGATGGAATTTCTGGGTCACAGGAGTCACCTATGCTTTCTGATAGAAAGGAAGTCCGAGCAGTTACTGGATATTCCTCTCTATCTATTTCTACTTTTATGCCAGAGCCTGGATGCTTAAACATGGGTCAAACCCCTGTTGTGTTATGCACTGTGCAAACACAAAAGGCATCTCCTGTAGCAGAACAACACACCAGCATATCTACAGGGCTTCTCATTGACACTGCTCCGAAGGTTGTACGAAAGAGCTCGGCAGCAAAGGAGGCTTTGCAGAAAATGGGGGAAGCATCTACTCAAGGTCACCCAGTAGACTCAGGAGTAAACCTGGGGACCTTCCTCTCCACTACCCTTTCCTGTCCCCACAAAGAGCCCACAGCTATTCTGAATAACTCTTATAAAGAAGGAAGCATCAAGGCTGGAAGCCTGCCAGTCTCACCTTGTCCCAGCAGTTCTTGAACTCTCAGACACTTTAGCATTTCCCAGATCATGCAATTCCTCAGTCTACAGTGGGTTATTAATATTGACATCCCAATTAATAAATAACACCCAGCAATCAATAAGAAAAAAAAAATCAAGAAGTAATTATTATTTGTTTATCTGTATTAAATCAGATATTTGGAACTGAAGAAGAACACTTGCACATATATTATGAGTGTATGTTAAGATCAACCAGCAGTGGAAGAGGTCTACAAGGGAATAAAAGAAAAATGCTGTTTAATGTGAAAGTGGCCAGTTTGTGCAGATAAGCCTCAGGGACAGATAACAGTCCCTGCAATGATTTATTTAATATCACAGACATAGACTAGTTGAAGAAATAGGTGATGGCAAATTGTTGTATTTAACAGGAAAACATTATTACCAGTTATTTACTTCTAATTGTGTGAGTCCTTGCTTCCCTGAAATATCTTTATATCTTGCTCAAAATCACACAAATATTGAATAACAGAAGTGACCGGCTGATGCTTCACTCAGGAACTATCCTTCCTGCTGATATTGACCTGTCTAAGGGCCAGTCTTCCTGGAATGTTTTTGAGATCAACAGCTATCTCCTGCATTCACTCTGTATGTCGGTAGGCAGGGAAATGCATCACGCCACTAAGAGGCTTTGTTCCTGAATTTTTCCTCCCTGTCCTTTAGGGCCTCACAAAGCATAATCTCGGTATGAGGGCTGCATTTAAGTTAATGCACCTAGCAAATCAAAGACCACTCCCATCAGGCAGTCCGGAGGGTGACATCGCTTTGGAGGCAAAAAGAGTTAAGTAATAGAGAGACCACCATTGCCACTTGGACTTGGGGACAGAGAAGAACTGCTGGTATATTTTGCTCATTTTATTTGTGGAAGTGTCCCCACACGTCTTTTGCTTGATGTAGTATTGTCCTACCCAGTGTAACATCTCATGGTGAGTCCCTGCAAAACTCGCGAGATACCAGAGTTCTTCAGCAATGAGTGGAATTCACAGAGGGAACAGCTTGGGGAGACTGAGAGAGTCTATGGCTGGAGATCGTCACATTCAAGAGAGCTGAAGTCCTTCTGACTTTGAAAGCAGACCTGTGAGAGCTGTTTGAGTATCCAATTGCCAACAAATCTGAGGGGTGCTCATCAGAGGGAGGACCAGGTTGGAACTTCAGGTCCCAAGCCCAAGGAGAGGAGTGCATTAGCTAAGTTGACTAGAAAAAGGGAGAGACTTGCGGTTTTTCCTTAGCATTTTTGAAGTTTCTTTCCATCTATTGCTAGTTACGAGATTAAATAAATGATCCTTCCTAGCATCAAAGTCTTTGAAACCATAAATCACTCTCCACATGTTATAGTTTCTCTTGGACAAGTGACTCAGTCCTACTCTTGAGAATACTCCAGATGGTTCATTCCTTTTTTTTGGTGTGTCTTCAGATAGATGGCAAAGTATTTTGGGGAGCAGGAATTTTCTTTGCATCTATACTTTCCATAGCCAAGGTGAAGACAATGTTCCTGTTGGGCAGATAATATTTGTCAGGCCCTTTTATTCTGCAGGGCAGAAGCCCAAAGACGTGTGAAACTGGACCTTTCTTCTTGTTTAAAAAAAAAAATGTTATCGTGTATCATTGCAACCATAGGGGGTGTAAAGCCATACATGCACACCTTGGTTTCTCCTGTGGAGATATGGCAGTATTTCAGACTGAAGCTGACTCACATCTGTCTGTATCTGAGGACTGGTGGCAGATTACTCATTTGACTACAGCTGTCCTCGACCACTGCAAGACACCTTTCTGAGTTACTCAGGCAGAAAAACTTTCAAACAACATATGCCAAACTGGAGCAGGGAAACTCTCCATTTGTTTGTGGATAATTTGCCAAAGAAATTATATGCATTGATGACTTGCTTGACTACAGAGCAGAGTTCGTGAGAAATAAATGTAAAATGGGACTGAATTGTGTGCTATAAAACTCTACACTGTAGGTTCAGCTTAGTTTTTCTGCAGAGTTTATTCGAAAAGCTAAAGTGCAGAGCAGATGATTTCAGGTACTCTTAATAGGGAATGGTCATTAGAGCCTTTCTCCTTTGGTGGACAATTAATCTCTCTCTTTATGGCAGGTGAAAATGGTCATTCTCAATCTGAACCAGAAAGCTTGCCTTGTATTAAAAGGGGAAAATAAGTCCTACAGAGTGTAAAACAAAATAATCAGGATGAATGAAGATCTGACAGAAATTGCTCTGCTAAACAATGATGGGCCACAACCAGTGAAGACTTCTGAATTTTTTAAAAAGAAAATTTGAGTTTCTTCTTTTCCTCACTCTCAGCATTGTCTGATGTATATTTGAGTCCTGAACACTCATGAGCAAAGCTCCTAGTCTTTGCAGCCTGACTGAAAGCAGAGACCATAGGATCTTGCTTTAAAAGCTGTACCTACTTTAAAGCCAGAGGGACCAGAGTGATCATCTTGTGTCAGGGACATGAACAGGGTTAGCCAAGATTAGTCTGGAGTTGAGAAAGATGGCTACAGCATGCTAGACAGTAGCACAAATACATCTCTTTCGCATACAGTATTTATCAGAGAGTTAAGAGCAACTCCAAGCTCACCCTCTTCACCATAACTTTACGCTCATTTTCAACTGGAAGAATCCACCCTCTCAATTTTATGGTCCTCCATTGATCATTAGATGATGCTAACAAATATTGCCCTCTGCAACTAAATTCAGCAATACCACCTGCATTCAGTGTCTGGCTGATAACTTTCAGGATCCTTGCTGCCAGCCTGAAAGTGTAAGAGCACTGCAGCTGTGGTAGATGTCAATGCAGTTCTGGCCCATGCTCTGCCCTTAGTGACCTAACCTTGCCGACGCTTAACTGTTACCTAATTTTTGGTAGATATCAGTTGGCAAATTGCAGAGACAGGTTAAGTTTCTTTGAATCTGCGACCTGAAAGCAGCAGTGGATAAAGAGTGTCACTGCGGACAGAGCTGGTCATGGGAACCTAAAATCTCTTGCAACCCTCTCCTGAATACTTATCTCAAATTCATGTGGCTCTCTCAATACCAAGATTTTGGGCTTTCATGCAGAGACAGGCAGGCACATTTGCTGGGGACGAAGGCTTTGAAATCACTCTGAGATCCATGTCTGTGGAAGGCTAAAACTGATCTGATGGCTGATCTCTTCCACAGACTCCCTTCTTAATCCCTTCCCTTATCAGGAGCAGGTTTCTTATCAGTTCTCTACAGGGACAGCAGTAAAGAGGGAAGAGAGAGCTCAGAGCTCCAGACAATCCAGGCTTGAAAAGCATCCAGTCCACAACAGCTCTGCAGTCTATTGTGTCATTTAGAGGCCAACCTGCACCTGCCTCCAAGATCTCCTTAAGCTTGCTTTACCCCTTTCTTTCCTTCTCCTCCAGCTAGAACAGGACCAGGGACATGATAAAAATTCAGTATTTCTATGGCAGCTTCCTCCATAGAGGGACTGTCTAGTCTCCCTACTATAAATTTAGACCATCTGAAGAAATTCCTTGGCACTGCTAATTGTCCGCCTTTGGGCTGTAGGACACCTCAAATCCTTGACTGCAACAAAAGCATTGAAGAGAGGGACTTCAGCCTAGAGCTGAGCTGAAACAACAGGGGAACATTTCACCTGCTGCAACTGCCAAGGTCAGTATTTGGCCAGAAAACCAGCTCTGTGATTGCCGTGGCATTTTACTGGCCTTACGTGGTTGTCTTCTGAGCTTGACCCTCCTGTCCTTGACATGATTGACGTATCTGTTTTTGATACTTAAATCTGAGCCACATCAGAAAAATGTGTTTTTTTCTAAAATATCTTCTCAGCTTTCAGCATCCTGCCTGCCTACCCCAAGGGACATAGCCATGCATGATATCCTGAGACAGTCTTGGCTGAACTTGAGCGAGAAGGTGGAAAGCCCAGAAGTGCTTTGAGGAGTCTGTGATGTGATAGCAGGCTGGACCACTCCCTGTGGGCCAACATCACCTTTCATGCACGAAAGAAAGCATCAGTCATACCACTTTCTGATCTGAATAGCTCTGCGCCAGGATGGTATGACTAAGAACCATCCTCTCCCTGTCGCAAACACTGTATGCAATATGTATATTTAGACCAGTGTGTGCATATATCTATATCTGTATCTATATCTGTATCTGTATCTGTATCTATCTGTATCTGTATCTGTATGTATCTATATCTATATCATCTATATCTATATCATCTATATCTATATCTATATGTATCTATATCTGTGGGTGTGTGTGTATACGCTGTAACTAAGTTTTTTCATCTGAATGAATTGTTGACTCTGTTCTTTCTTTAAACAGTCTTGCGGATGGTCATTAATTTGACACTGAGCTTACATCCCACATTTTGTGGAAGATCAGAACTTACTCCTCTTCAGGTAAAGTAGATTATTGCGAAAATATCAGGACTGACCTTTTTTTTTTTCAGCATCACCCAAATACAATATTTTACTTATAATGAAAGTCTCTTTTTTTCACCTCTTTCTTTTCTTTGTGCAAGGAACGGAGTCACAGTTCTCTTCAATCCTTCAGTGTTTCATGATCCTCTTTTTGCAGCAGCTCAAGAACAGGGTATTTCAAAGAAACTCAGCTCCACAAACCTGTCTCTCTTGTAAACCATGACCTGGAAGGTGACCTCTGACACAGCAAATGCACAACAGCATTTATCTCTGTCCAAATGCTCTCAAGTCTGGGAGGACGAAACTCTTACCCACAGCCAACCTCAGAAAAGGTTTCTTAGCGGGGAGTGTGGATTTCATTCGGGAGCTCCACCCCATGAATCCTCTTTTGACAGAAATAATTTAGAGAAAACAACCAACAAGGCACCAGATTGACTTTCAAGACAATGAATTGTGTAAATAGTGAGACAAGCAGATGCCCTTGAAGAGGCTTTTATCTGCTTATACCTTACTGTGGCTTTAGCAGGAGTCATCGTGGGTTTAATTAACACCTTTCTCATTGCAAAATTACCACATTGTTCTTAGAAACTGACTGACACCCAGATGAGAATTTCCAGATTTTGTCGTGTCTTCAGAGCCTTGGTCAATCCAGGATTTCTTCCATTTACTGGGACAGCAGGCTGTTAATATTGCACCGCTTGGAGCAGAGTGCCTGGTGGCAGCTCTTATTACAACAGTGCTTCCGAGATGTGCTTGGAGTATCGAGCACCCCAGGAGATGACCATACTTGCAAACAGTGTCCAGTTGGTTTGTTGGATCTGCGCCTCTTCTCCTCTTAAAGTGTAAGCAACACAGGAAGAACTTTCTCCTCTCTATGCCCTAGCAAAATTTTAATGGCAGAAAAGAGAGTAAAGTTTGCAACGTGTAGGAGGAATTTGAGCCTTTTTGGAAATCAAGGGTGAACATTAAGATACAGATACAGAGGGCATCGTCAGATGAACTGTGAGGGCTTTTCCTTTCAACAAATCCTCTTCTTATCTGCCATTTTCTTGCTAGGCCTGTAAAGAGATTAGACTCTTTGATGTTGGCCCTGCTGTCACCTGGGAGCTGGCTTAGCCCTTATTCATTTTGGTCCATCCTGTGGCTTTGCTGAAAAATTCATCTCCTAACTAGCTGCCCTGCTTTGTGGTGTGGTGGGAAGGGCACTAGCCACAGGATGGTCCTTTCTGCCCGTGCACAAGGTTTTAAACATAATTAACACCGGCAGTCCATCAAATCCAGGCTGGATCTTTTATCTCTGGACAGGAACGAGGCAAATAGTTTTCAGGAATCACCCCTGCCCAAAGGAAACAAGTTCAGACTATGGTTTCTTATCCTGCTAGCAAGTCTAAATTGTTTTAAGGTGAAAGCTCTGCTTTTTTTAAGGGCAATGTGTGTTTTGTCACTCATTTGCAGTAGATGTGGGATTTCATCAGCTAATTTGAGCTTATGGTAAACTGAGGCATCTTTCCAAGATGTTTATAGAGAAAGTAATTGCTGAAGGGTGAAAAACTGATATAAACAGGGTCTCTTGGAAGCCAGATGTCTCATTACAACTGTGGAATTAACCCAGATGCAATAACCTTAACTCTGACCTCTTTCCATTTACCACAGCACTCTAGATTTTTTGTTTAAGAACCGTGGTATAGGATGTGATTTTTGGTATGGATGATTGGCAGTCCAAGTGTGTTGTGTTGTTTTTATTGCATTCTTAGCATAATAATATATTCTGTTTAAAAGTAGTGATGTATGAACATAAATATATCTTGTTTGCCTCTTAACGTGAGACAGGAAAAGTCATTCTTTGTGTGACATCCGTAATATGATCATTTAAATTTTATTTTCTCCTCTTAGATGCATGGGCAATAAACCTTGAAAGGCATTATTTATGGAATTTGGTTCAATACTATCACCATTATTGTAGAATCACATTTCTTCTATGCATTCCAAGAAGTTCTAAGTTTTTTTACTTTTTTATTGTCCCTCTAGGATTTTGAAATGGAAATGCTGTGGTGTGTTTCAAGGGTCACAGATAAGGCTTGCTTCAAGGTCATTTCCATGCTTGTGGGTTGCGTTTTCAGATGAATTGGAGCCATGAGCACAACCTTCATCAACAGAAACTAACACTGTTCTACCAGACAATGGGCTTGTCATGATTTGTGACAATAAAAAAATCCAGCCCTCGCAATACACGCACTATATTTGTATGAGTAAGTAAAACAGGCTGGGGAGGATTTTCTGGCTTCACAACCATGGCTCACCCATGGAAGCGACCTCTCTTCTCCATCTTTGTAGAAGGAACACCGGTCATTGTACCTCTTGAGAAGAGTCCCTGGCTTGTGCTGTCCTCAGATCATGAGAAAGAACACATGGACCAGTAAACAGTGTGAATGATCACCACATAGGTTTTTGACACCAGTTTGTGCTCGGGCTTTTTTTCTTTGCTAGCAGAGACTGAATTGATAGTACAGAAGACTTCTTCATGACCTGTGTTCCATTGTTGGAGATCTGGCATAGTTTACCCCCAGTAGGTTTGACCTTTTAATTGTCAACACACAGGCCAGCTACAAAGGCGCTACCCACCACAGATGAAGGTACCTACCTGTTATTCACTCTCCTGTGCAAGACACATGCTGCACAGCCCAGTCACTAGAAAATCAATGTTTAAGTGGAAGCAAATATGAAAATGATTGTTACTATAAGGCAGGGAATAAAAGACAGAGGAGGAATGTCTTTTTTAGTGATGACATGTGAGTAAATCACTGTGGCTTATTTTGATATCACTGACATTTTTCATAAAGACTTTCTCCTAGAAGCCAAAGAGATCTGTCAGCACAGAGTGAAGTGTGTACAAATGAAGCATACATCTACACTCCTGAGGAATGACAGAGGTGTTGATAATTTCAGTGCCTGAGGGGGGCCAATTCTGATGCAAAACCTGGAGGAGTGAATCCCGAGCTGACACGGTCTTTTAGCTCAAAATATGACCGCAGTGATGCAATCAAGGAATAGCATCAGCGTTCACAAGCCAATCTGCAGCCCTTGAAAAAGCATGAGGTGTGTGGAAAAGAGAGGAGAATATTCTGATATGGCAGTATGCCTAGCTTCAGCTGTGTTTCTAAAAATATGGCTTACAGGTCTGTTTTAGGAGAATAATAACAGCTAAAAAAGGCTTGTGTTTTAAAGATGCCAGTATTCAGTGAAGCTGCAAATAGTACCATGGTACTGGTGTAGTGAAAGGTAATGGAGTCAGAAGGTAGCAAGTCAAAGGGGTTCAAGTCCCTGGATTTAATCATATGAAGCTCCACAATTTGAGTTAAAAGATGGTTGTCCAGTTTCTCTGAGATGTTTTTTTTCTCAAATTTCTATTTAGACACCTTAATGGCTTTTAAAATTACTCAAACATCTGTATGAACCTGTCTCTTCCGTTGGTATCTTAAAGCAGTGATTTTGAGCCTGTTTGTCCATATATATTTCTGAAGCAGATATTTGAAGATAATCCAGAAAATGAAGCTCCAGGAGGCCAAACTTTACTGCAAATATCAGCAGCTTTCTATTGCAAAATATCTAGGGGCTTGTTAAGTGGAAAATATTAAACTGCCCTGAGGCAGTGTTAAAGGTGAACACTGCTCTCCGTACCATTGCATTAATCCTAAGAGCCGTGGTGAATCAAAGGAGGACTTGAGGACTGCAAAACCCAAATTATCTTTTGTTCCTTCTCTGGAAGACACTTTGGAGTTGTGTTTCCATTGGTGCAAATCCTGGCACAAATGTCCCAGGCAATGAGGCTGCCATTACAACCTTTGGGAGACTTTCCTGTGGTCTAGAAGATCCGTAGTCCTTCTGATATGTCAGAGCTTCCTTGATCAAGCGTGGCTGGGGGCAGTTAGTCACCTGCCTTTGCAGTTCTCCTACAGGGAAGAGTGTCTTCCAGGGTAGAGCATCCATTTTGGGCTTATAACTCAGAGAAGTGAGCAGTGGTGGTGTTAAGCCATCAAAAATGGCCCTGTTCTTCCCAGCGTTGCAAGAGAGTCTGATTGACTATGGTTAGCAGGGTAAGGTCTCCATGCTAGTGTTGGTCTCCCAACTCATCTCACTTGGACGTCGTTCATTTTAAGGGATTAACCGCTGTGCTGAGATCACAGTGTGAATACTGGCAGATTGCTGGCTTGTTTTAGAGAGAGGAAAGGAAGTTCTTTTCTTGGCATCACCTTCCGTAGCCAGTGAATGGAAGCTACTGGGGCAACTGGGAGCAGTTACCTACTTCCCAGCATGTCCCAACGGGCACCAGGTCTCAGAAAAAGAAGCACAAGAGTGACCTCAGGGCTAGAACTATGCTTTTCTCTGACTCACTTTGTTCCTTTTCATATTCTTATCCTCTCATTGTCTTTAAAATGAACCCTATCCTGGCACACAATGGGTAATTTCCTGTTGATTCACCTTTTTATAGGGAATCTACTGCAAAGAGTGGCATAGGAGGGCTTAAAAAGATCCTTTAACCCCTATTCCACGTAAGTGTCTAGTATTATGCTGCAAAAGGAGCCCCTGTGGACATAAAGCTATATGATATGCCCTTCAAAAAGCCTGGAATTATGCAAATAGCAGGTGAAGAATCATTCACATGGGAGGCCACAAGGATTCAGAAACATTTTGCATTTCTAATGTCAACCTTCTTAAAGCCCTCTCAAAGGTAATTAAACCCGGAAAAAAAGAAAAGCCAAATGATTTTCAGTTTGGCTGTTGAGGCTTCATTTTTTTCTTTTATTCTTTTTGAAATGAAAACAATTTCTGCTAAGGTATGCAAGGACGTGACACAGATGTTTAAGGAAGAGTTAGGTGAGAAATGGCCAAACTTCACAGTTAATAAAAGAGAGTATTTGGGACCTTTTGGGAAGTGGAATTTTGCAAGGCAAACAGTGCCGTAATAGCTGCTTCAGAAACATCAAATTCAGGTATAGATGTAAAAGAACTGTGACTGACACGGTAAGAAAGTAGTTGGGGCATTTCTTTATATTGGAGGAAATAAGGGCAGAGAAAGGAGGGGATCATAGGAACTGGCAGAAGAAGAAGCAGCACAGGAAAATGGACAGAAAGATGGATAGCAAGAACAGATTGAGTGCAAACAAACTACTGGTCTGTGAGATTGTCCAATAGCCTTGCAACTGACCACCACAGTCTGATCTTCTTATTAAATTCCTTTCCTAACTATTTTCTGGCTGAACACGCAATCTGTGGTGTGTGAAGGGATGTGATTCACTAGGAAAACTCAAACTGGGCTTGCAGGTGAGTTGGAGGAGACATTAGACCCATATCCTCTGAGTAGACCACAGAGACAGTGGAGGGTGGGTGTCTTTGCCTGAACTGGGTGCCTTAGGTCCATGCATAGTCCATGGATAGTCAATGCGAGGAGTCAGTGGAGCACAAAGATTATTCTGTTAAAAGTTATTCTGGCTAAATTTCAGATTCTATAGGACATGATGACTTGATTGTATGATTGTACCATCGGATGTAATGGTACTGTTGTACCTTAAGTTCTGCTTTGACTCCACTGAATTGCTCTCCAAGACCAACAAAGAAGACTGGAGTGACTGAATGAGCATGCCTTCATCACCCAAAGCGAAAACCAGGGGTTAACTGAAGCTCATAGCCCTGTCTGGGACAGGGAAGGAAGTTTTGTTTTCCTCCTTACCATTGCATACTGGTCCTTCAGAGAGAATCAATATTTGGCCACCTTCTTTCCCATTCTGCATCGAGCATGTGGTGCAGTGGAGATACCTATTCTTGTAGCAGATCTCAGGCAGTCCACCTAGTGAAAAGTAATGTCACCTGGACTTACCAGCTCTATTTAGTAACCATACTGTGCACAGAAGCTAGACTCCTGCCAGACCTGAGCTGGTCAGCCACGTTCTGTTGTAGACCTGGTGTCCATCTAGGCATGGCCAGAAATATGGTTTTTGGAAAATCTCCCACCAGACTCAGATTTCCTCACTAACTACAGGCTGATGCAAGTTCTGAGCATGTTGGTATGTATCCTTTTGAAAATCTCCAGTTTTAAGAAATGGAGAGGGATCACTTGTGCAATTCTTGAATCACTGTGGAATGCAGTACTGCCTACACAGTTAAAAGGTTCTCCTATTTTTAAGCAGGAACTTGGCTCACTTCTACCTATGAATTTGCATGATAATGCAATTGTTAGTTATTTTCTCAAGGTTTCCTGTACTTAGATGAACCTCAGATGACAGTTAGAAGAGAATGGTTAATTAGCCAAACTAATGAGACTAGAGATCTCCAGTTTCAGTGCAGAGCTAAAGAGGCCTCATTAAAGCAAAAAGCTCATGGAGTGAGCCAACACCAGCAAAAAGAAACAACAAGGAAGAGTGTTAACCCTAAAAGAGCCTTTGCTTTTCCATCCAAAAATGATAACAGACCGACTTTTTGAAGGGGAGCATTAACACAGGAGATTTCTAAATCCATGCTGGAATATTTTTGACAAGGGCTGCTGGGCTGCTGAGTAGTCAGCTTTCCCACGGAAAATAAAACAGCACTGTTTCAATAGTTTGAATTTTCCCATGGGAAAGGAGGGAGAGGAATAGGCTGCAGGATGCTGGGTGAGAATGCATCGGTGTCTTGTAGAGGTACTGAGAGAACCACACATATCATATCAAATGCCAACAGAAAGAAGAAAAAATGTTTTCCTTTCTTTGTGAAATTCAGGGAGGCAAGTAGGTCATTTGATCAAATACATGATGATAAGGCATAATTCAGTCGTGCCACGTTGCTCCTGGCCCTTCCCTTTGCTGCTTCGGTCATTGCACCTTTTGTCACACAGAAGGATCACCACTATTTGTTGCCTGCATTTCTGTTGGTATCAAGCACTTTTGATGACACACAACTCCAGCTCTAGGTCAACAGTTTTGTAAGGCATTGTGCAGAGGCATAAAGGTATATACTTTTTAAAAAACTCTGTTCTGCTATGTACCGAAGTGCCAAGGGGAACAGCGTACTGAGTTATGGGCTTTGTGAAGCCCAGCAATTCACAGAGAAAAATAAACAGATTGAACCATTGCCTTGCACTTATGACTGTTACACTAGTATTTTCTTTTCTCTTTTATGTATTAAGCCCTCTTTTGAAAAACAGAAGACTTAGGATGGCGGGAAAAGTGGTCCAGAGATGAATGATGTGCTTTGTTGTGCTGCTATCACATCCTTCTTTCACATCTGCTTACAAAAAAAGGTGAAATTCAATGAAAATGCTGGTCTTTAAATAAACATTACACATTGGAAAATACTCCATCAGCTATGTGCAAAGCCAAACTAAGCCTAATTGTTAATTCTGCCCTTACTTACAGGGGCACAAGTCACATTGACGTAAGTACCAGCTACACATATTTTTTTTCTTTTCTCTGGGGGCCCTGTAAGATTGATTCCAGCTCTGATGAGGTAGGTGGGAGCTTCTTGGATGAGTGCAGCAACAAAGCTGGCGTGCTAAAAAGGATGTGAAAATGTTCAAAGGAGGCAAAACCATAGGAGGGAAATTGGGGCTTTGTGGAATTACTGGAACTACAGCAACCAGGGCTGGACATGGTGGTAAATTGCTCTGTTTGTGTTAAACGTGTTCATAATGGCCAGAAATTATGAGGCGTTTTCTACTTTGTATCACTGGGGGAGAAGTAGTAATGGCCATCTCAGTTGTGTTAATTGCAGTGCAAGGTAATAACACTCTACCTGTGTAGATCACCTCATGGTGCCTTCTGGTAGAAAAGGTCTTGGTCATTTCTTCTCCTTAATAGATGTAAAATATTGATCTGTGAGTTAAAACAACCAGCACCTGGGCACTGCTCCACTGAGCTGACTGCGTTTTCATGATGGATGGGACAACAATACCATTGATAAGGCTATTTTAAAGGACAACACATATCTACAGAGCGCAAACACAGTTTGTGAAACAACAGTGATGAACCAGAAAGCAATCACAGTGCAAGATGATTGAAACTGCCAGGTGTTTTACACTGAGGGGCTCTCATGTGCTTTTCAAATGTTAATGAATCAAACCTCAAAATGAAATGTATAAATAAAGTTATATTAGCAGTAGGGAAACTAAGGCAAGGAGCCAAACGGCTTATTTGGCACTTGAATCCTCCATTTGGAAAGGAAAAAAAATCGATAGATATTACTATGAGTAAAATGCATCTTAATGTACGTGAACAAAGGAGTGTGTTTCGAAATTTTGCAAATTAGGAAAACTCAAAAATTAATGAAGAATTAGGGAGATCTTATGATGTTGGCACCTTTTTAGATCTGCGCTGTCTGACTGCTTTATGCATGGTCAGCTCCTATTAGCTAACGCTTTTCTTTAGAACAAACCATGACTTCTGAACTACATTTTAACTCTTAGAAAAATATTCAGACTTCAGTAAATTCCTTCCAAGGATGGAGAATCAATGGGCACAAGAAGCAAACTCTTCAAATTTTTTATTCTTTGATATTTTGCTTAGATTTCTAGAGTGGATCTCTCTTGATTCAACTTTCAAACAACTGGTGTTTGTTATATCTTTCTTTGCAAAACTGAGGAGCCCATTACGATCCCATCACCTCTCGCCCTCCCTGTGGAATAAGTATTGGAGAAGGCGAGTGTTTAGTCTCATCGGGAACAGACTGGGAAGGGAGACAGCAGTTGACTGTAAAGAAGTACAAGTGTACATGTGTGGGGCAAATACTCACCATACCTTCCCTGACCCCTTCCAACAAATACTGCTAATTCAGTGCTAATAGGATGATTCATTTCTCCTCTTAAGGTTTTATGGAAAATGAACCATAAACCAATATTGAGCAAATATAAGCCCATTTCAGCCTAGTTTGAAGTGGTGCTGAGCTAGCATATAAATGAGTCACTAAAAATCAACAAGAAATTACAGCCTGGAATGTGAATCATTCGTTGATTCCAGAAACATATGCCAGGGACGAGAAGTTTTAGAGAACAGCATGGATCCAATTGAATGATGTCAGAGAAAAATGAAGATGCTGGAAATAGATAGTTAGGGGAGTTAAGGCGATCATTTTCTTCTGGATGCACACAGCCTAGGTACAAAATGTACAACAACATACATAAATGGTATTTTGCATGCTTTGCCCAAGAAACATGGAGAAAGCAGTGAAGATGGGTTAAACGACAATGGTTCTGTCTCCCAACCAGGCAAAAATCCATCTAGCTTAATGTTGCTTCTTTCCCTTGACTGAGGAAGTGTCCACCTATATGCAATTAAGTCTTTCACTCAGAATTCAGGATTATCAATGTCTCATGTCAAGACTGCTGCAACACACTTTAAAATACCGACTTGCAGATGAGACAGTAAATGAGCTAGTACATTAGAAAATGTGCTGTATTTTCAGGGACTGGAATAAAACAAGATGAAAAATAGTCCTGTTTTCCAAACCTTGATAGATCTCCAGGAGTAATATGAAATTAAACCAAAAAATAATTAGCAGGCAATTTGGGGAAAAAATACTCATTTTGCTTCCTAGTTCTTTTCAAGGGAAAAACAGAAGTAATTTTTTTGCTGTCTAAATAAACTGTCATTTTGATGGGAAAAATCTTAAAAGAAATTAAAAAGATTACCTCTAATATTAAACACAGGCTTAATCTACCTATCTCCAATGGTGATAATAGTTATTTTTCATTCTGGCAGAAGAGTCAAGATGGTGTCAGTCCATTGTGAGACTTAGCCACAATTTATTGTGCGATTTGTATTTGTTTGCTTTTTCTGCTGGGCCTCAGATTTTCTCGCAGCTGGATATAGCACCTACTGTTGTTATTTGGCTGGAGACAGAAAGGACAACAAAGTCCTGTTCCCTAAAGCTCAGAGAGATGAAATGGAGTATTGGAAGGCACGTATAAAGCACAAGTTTGCTAACTTATATTACCTTTTCCACCAGAAATGTGCTCATGAAAAGTGTTCCAAAAGTGTGTTTAGGGAAATGTGACTTTTTTCTTATTGGATTTCCTTTCTTTAGACAAAATTAACAAGACTGACTCCAAAGGCAAATGAGGAAAGGATAGGACAGAATGTTATGTGCGGTTTAAGTGTCCATTGATCTGACACCAAGGAGCATCATTTACTACTTTGACTAGCCAAAGTTTTCTGATCTGATAGATTTGGGCTCCTTATTCACAGCACATTGTTTCTTCTTCTAGAACGGGTGACAAATGCACAAGTACTCAATAGCAAGGAAGCTGGATGCAGAGTATTGTGTCCAAGCTAATGAAGCCAGATCCAAGCAAATTAATTTGGCCATATTGAGAAGGGTATTTCTTTAGCATGGGATGGCTGGTTTGTGGAACTTTGCAGTAAGTTGTACTCACTAACTCTTTCAATGCTGCTTAAAGTATTTTTAAAGAATCACAGAATCACAGAAAGTTAGGGCTTGGAAGAGACCTCTGCGGATCATCCAGTCCAACCCCCCTGCCGAAGCAGGGTCACCTACAGCAGGCTGCCCAGGACCTCCTCCAGGCGGGTTTTGAATATCTCCAGAGAAGGAGAATCCATAATCCCTCTGGGCAGCCTGTTCCAGGGTTCCATCACTCTCAGAGTGAAGAAATTCTTCCGCATGTTCAGATGGAATTTCCTCTGCTCCAGTTTGTGCCCGTAGCCCCTTGTCCTGTCGCTGGGCACCACTGAAAAGAGACTGGCCCCATCCTCTTGACATCCAACCTTAAGATATTCATAGGCATTTCTAAGGTCCCCTCTCAGCCTTCTCTTCTCCAGGCTAAACAAGCCCAGCTCCCTTAGCCTTTGCTCATAGGAGAGATGCTCCAGTCCCTTAATCATCTTCGTCACCCTCCGCTGGACTCTCTCCAGTAGCTCCTCATCTTTCTTGAACTGGGGAGCCCAGAACTGGACAGAGTACTCCAGATGGGGCCTCACTAGGGCAGAGTAGAGGGGAAGGAGAACGTCACTTGACCTACAGGCCATACTCTTCTTAATGCACCCCAAGATCCCATTGGCCTTCTTGGCAACCAGGGCACACTGCTGGCTCATGGTTAACCTGTTTTATGGATTCTCCTTCTCTGGAGGTATTCAAAACCTGCCTGCAGGAGGTCCTGGACAACCTGCTCTAGGTGACCCTGCTTTGGCAGAGGGGTTGGACTAGATGATCTGCAGAGGTCTCTTCCAAACCCTAACATTTTGTGATTCTGTGATTTCACCATGGTGATCTGTTATGCTGCAAAACCCCAGTAAGCCAAGCAAATAACTGCAAAATGCAACTCTTCAGCAGGCTGAAAATCATGGTTTAAAATTGTAACAAAATACCTGTAAGAAAATTGTAAATGAATTTCCGAAGAAACATGGTCAGATAACAAGCTGGTATTTCTAGTACTTTAGATTTCCAGATGAGAGTAAGTAATATCATCAACAATTTACAAATAATAGTTGTGTTATTACGCAAGGATGTGTGGTTCATGGCATGACTTCAGGACTTTGGAGTAACCTATCCTGGAACAACAGAGCATTTTAGGAGGCTAGTGTTGGGGTGCTTTTACTTTTCAGTATGTCATAGCAGTAGTTTCTCCCTTCAGATTACCAGTGTCCTAAAGGAAGACTAGTAACCAAAACCATCTCTTTTATCTGCATTAAGACACTGCAATCAAAATGAAATATTTCATTTATATGGCTAAAAAGAGGAAAAAAAATAGCCCTCAATAACAACAAACCTTTTAAGGTCTTTGTTTTACATCAGCAATACAGCTTGGCTTGTGCCAGAGAGCAACAACACAGAGAAGATAATTACAATGTGAAAATGACGTTAACTTCCATAGCACAAGAAGTGTAGCTTCACTGTTCCTTGATCCAGCTGAGAAGAGCTCAAGGGTGAAGATTTTTTGCTTTCCCAAGGGAATTGAGACTCATTTTGGAGAATAAGAAATACCTTGTGATCCAGAAGAAATGTTTTTTCTCCTTTTCTTTTTTTGCTTTCCTTCTTAAGGCCTTTTTTCTTCTCCTGTTATCAAGGAGTTGAAAAGGCAGTTGATACAGCACTAAGGAAAGACTGGGTATATATTTGTGACCTGAGATGCTAAGGACCTAGAGCACAGAAAATTTTGTATGTTGATGTATGGAGAAAAGGCATTTACAGCGAGAAACAGCAGTTCTTTTTATTAAGAAATCTGGAGTGAGATTCTCTTTGAAATGAAGGCATCAAAGTTTTAGTGCCCAATACCGGTGTCTGCATTTGAATTTTGTGTCTAAGCTTCCATTATAGATAGTGAACCTCTAATAGATACGTGCAGTGCATCTGAGAGGGGGATTCATTCAACAACAACTGCAATCTGGCTGCCCACATACAGGCATTGAGTGCAATTTGATGTACTGTTGGGTATCAAGCCATTTCTCTGAAGTGGGAACCAGGGGCTAAAATGACATTAAAAGTGCTTACGTCTAGGCAATTCTATTGCACAGCACATGTTTAGGTTTAGCTGAATTACACCCTAAACAGCACTGAGTTCACCCATCAGTGACAATAATGTGAGCCTGGATACCCAGTGACCATGGACATAACAATGCATCTATATCTTAATGTGAAGCTGAATCCCCTCTCAAGTCTCTACTGAAAGATTTCTAGCAATGGATATTTACCACTTTCTTAGCTTGCTTATGCTTTTAAATTTATGTACCACAATTTTTAAAATACAAATGAAGTAATGCTGGTAAATCACACAACAGTGTATTTTGCAATTCTACTTTTACCATCTTTGCAGATACTTTATTCAAGCTACAGTGTTTCTCTAGTGATTCACTGCCTGTCTGTGGTCCTGAAACACTAGTTTGCAGCCATCATTATAACAATTTTTTACATTATTACTGTTATTGTAAATTTTTTGTGATATAGCCTACCTAGCCTGGATGCTTCTGTCCAACATTTTCATGTTGGAGTGTTATTTTTGACAAGGTAGAATTATTAAACAAAACTGAGATTTTCCCTGTTAAATGAGGGTATCAGTTTAGTTGAAAATTGTGGTAGGAGCATATTAGTAGGGTCAACAGCCTTTAGAACATACATTGTCTGTTCCTAACAGAGACTCTAGAAGAGATCGTGTGACCCATACCATACAATTGCCTATTTTTCTGTGCCAGCTCTGAAGAAAGACAAGGAATGAGACGATAGTCATCTAAAGTGATATGAATCTCAGAATTTTTCTCCTGTTTAGAAATCTCTTTTTATCTATTTCAGTTGGCATAGTGAATGCAAGATTAATGACGAAGTGCTGAGCTCTCCACCTCACAGAGTGTTGCTCTCTGCTTGGGCAGAGGTCAACGTACGCAGCAGCAGATCTTGCTTTGTGCACAGCTTCATACTGATTTTTACTGTTAGGGGGAATGTGGACTTAAGTCGCTTACTCCTGTGTCTGATAGTGTCAATCAAGGAAGATAACTGGTCTGGAACGTGATAGGTTTGTGGGAGGGGTGGACCTGAGTCTAATACTAAGTGGGCTTTGCGGAGGATGTGCCTCTCAAGCAGGAGACAGGGATTATCTGGGTAGCTACAGCTGTCTGCTGTGCTAGGGGAAGCAGTCGTTATCTCGCAAATGCTATTTCATACATACATGTAAAAGTGTTGTGCATGAGGTTCCTGTCATTTAATACTGGACATTTGAAAGACTGGTGTCTAAGTTGGACTTAAGATGGATTGATAGACAGTGAAGACAGCTATGCATTTAACTAGTTAGGTGTCACAAGTTCTGAGACAGATGAAGTCAGGCAAACAGGCTGTGCTAAAGATACAATATGTCCTGTAAATACATAATGGTTTAACTTCTCAGGTCTAGATCCCAGCCTACTGCTGGGTTAGTGATACTGGCGTTGGGATTTTGTTCTTGGTGTAAAATTGGACTGTGCATCTTGCTGTTGTAGAAACCTGAAGCCCCGTGACAGTAAGAGTCCTCCTCTACTGATTGCTGTTCAACCTGTGTACGAGATCTCTTTCTTTCGAAGAGAACTTTAGAAATGAAAAGGACACAATATCCTGTGATGAAAAAGCAAATGGAGGTTGTGTTGCTTTTGCTGCAGTGATGCAATTATTGAAAGACCACATTAGTCCTGGGTCTAAGCTGCCACGCATGATGTGTTGTATACAGCTCACTGTACTTTCCTTCAGAAGTACCTCTGAGTTCACGGTTTAAGCAAACAACCTCCAACCGAAAGGCTACATATCCTATTAATACCTGTCTTCTGCTGGTGAGCTTTCTGCCTTTTTCTTATATGAAAAAATAAAAATTAAAAGAATGATTATCTGTCAAAACCAATCCATCATTTCCTCGTGAGTGACACCGGCTGCTTGGCTGGGTAGAAAAGAAGTGGTAAAAGCTGCAGTATTTTGATCGATCTCTGCTGATCAGCTCTATAGATTGCTCATGATCTGGTATCCCAGATCTCAGAGAATAAAAAGCAACTATAGTTTGACAAAATACAATCTCCCAGCACAAATATATGACTATTTCATTCGAAGTATGTTTTAGCATTCCAACTGCCTGGTCCCATAAGCTTCAGAGAAGTTATAGCTACTTGGGATTCTATAGCAATACTCACAGACTTAATAAAACTGTCTTGGGGACTAATGAATTATTTAAAGACTGCATAAAGAAAATGTAACCTATGCATTTAAAGTAGGCAAATCCACTTTAAAGTCATCATTCTGCCGTCTTTATCAATCTTACAAGGTTTTTTCTTCATATATCGGTATTTTGTTTGCCTGGGCTGAATGAATTCAGAATGGGAAGTATTGTCATTTAATTTGGGCCAATAATTTGGTCTGCATAAATCTATATTGATAATATATATATTCTCTTTTATTTTATGTGTGTATTTGGTCTGTTAAACAATAAAGTGCTTCATAAAAAATTGGAAAGAATCACATATGGAAACCACACACCCAGGTGTAACTTGTGCAGGGGTGAGGATGTTTTTTCCCCGGAGCTAACCTTGACCATGAACATTGATGATCTTTTTCTTTTTGCATAATGACAGAATTGAATTTGGAGAGTAAGAAATGACACTGTATGGATAGAAAATCAGCAAGCTCACTAACACCTTGAGAGGTCAGAAGCCTCTAGTGAGTTGAACCTATAGCACTGAATGGGAAAGAGGAAAAAAAAGAGAGAAAGAAAATCCTCTGAATAATGTGATGTCTCAATAAGCATGAAATCTGTTGAAGATCGGGGATCTGAAGCATGCAGATGCTGGACCTGTTCAAAGAAGCAGCTATCTGAGCTGAGGAGAAAGTCCTGGTAATGAAGGGAAAAAAAAACCCTCCATACTGGGGCCTGAGATTAAATCACCAGAGGCACACATACAGAAACAGGTGACAGCATCCCTTTGTTTTGTGCTTTGCAAGCTGTTACTATATGCAAAGTCTTTTCAGAACTGAACACCATTCCCTAACGCATTTCTCAGCTAATGAATCATAGAATCATAAAATCATATAATCATGGAATCATAAGCTGGAAAAGACCTCTAAGATCATCAAGTCCAACAGCTGGATGGGTGTACTCTTCGCTGGATAAAGAACTGGCTGAATGACCACGTGCAAAGAGTGGTGGTGAATGGAGTTCAATCCAGCTGGTGGCGGGTCATGAGTGCTGCTCCCCAGGGCTCAGTTTTGGGTCCGGTCTTGTTCAGCACCTTTATGAGTGATCTGGATGAGGGGATTGAGTGCTCCATCAGTAAGTTTGCAGATGACACCAAGTTGGGTGGGAGTGTTGATCTGCTTGAGGGTAGGAAGGTTCTGCAGAGGGATCTGGACAGACAACATCAATGGGCCAAGGCCAACTGTATGAGGCTTAACAAGGCCAAATTCTGGGTCCTGCACCTGGGTCACAACAACCCCCTGCAACTCTACAGGCCTGGGGAGGAGTGGCTGGAAAACTGCCTGGCGGAAAAGGACCTTGGGGTGTTGGTCGACAGCCGGTTGAACATGAGACAGAAGTGTGCCCTGCTCCCTTCTTGCTCACTAGAACTATCTTTGCTCTCTACAGCTACCTGTATGGAAGTTGTCGTGAGGCAGGTGTTTGTCTCTTCTCCCAGGTAACTAGCGATAGGATGAGAGGCCTCAAGTTACATCAGGGGAGGTTTAGATTAGATATTAGGAAAAATTTCTTTACTGAAAGAGTGGTCAGACATTGGAATAGGCTGCCCAGGGAGGTGTTTGAGTCCCCAGCCCTGGAGGTGTTTAAAAAATATGTAGGTGTGGCACTTCAGGATATGGATTAGTAGGCATAGTGGTGTTGGGCGGATGGTTGGACTTGATGATCTTAGAGGTCTTTTCCAGCCTATGGTTGTACGATTCTATGATTCTATGATTCATGAGAACTGCAAAGTCTAGCGCTGGATCAGTGGAAACCCTCAGATTATTCCAGATGACCCATAGCTTTAATGCCTTTGGGGAGTGAAAGCCTATCTGAATGGATCTTATCTAAACCCATCAAAATGCTAAAAAGTGAGTGGAAATACTAAACCAGGTTATTTCGTACGTTGAAACTTTAGGAATGCTTTGATTTTGAAGAAAATTTGCTGGCACTAGAGCATTTCAACCCTTTCCATGTTTGTGTTGTCTCCTGAAAATACTGTATGACAATGTGGTACCTGCAATATCTTTCTTCCCCTTCTTTGATGAGATCTGCTTTTATATGTCATTCAAATGATAGTCATGTGGACATTCAGATGCCCACAGAACCATCCTAGTCTAGAAGCTGATGTCCTGCAGTTTTTTGGCTTATATTTAGGTAGTGAGACCTCTTTTCCTTGAGCTTCATGTTTGCTGGCTTTTTTTTTTTTTAAATTTCTCTAATAAGGATATGAGAAGTGGATACCAGATCAAAGGCAGGCTAGGCTTCAATTCACTGGTTTCTAATGCTCAGAAACACCTGGAAATCAAACCTGCTGGATGCACCCTACCCATGGGTGCTGTGGGTAGGGTGGGGTGCTTCCTCCATGTATAACCTTCCTCCATCATTCTGATCATGAACAGGTCATCTGCTCCCCTGGCTATTTACTATGAAGTTGCGTCATATGCAAGAGAGCCAGGGGAGCAAAGCACAGCATGAATCTTTAAGTATAACATATAAAGTGCCTTGCAGTATGACATTTGGTGGTAGTGAACTTGCTAAAGTATGAAATTGTTAGTGTGACGTATTTGCAGAGAAGTGGTAGAGGGTGGGAAATCTGCCGTTTAGCAAGGCTTTGCCTCTCCCAGTCCAGGTCACACAAGCCAGGTGGAGCAAGAATCACAGGCCTGCTCGGAGTCACATCTGGCACTACAGATCATGGAGCTCGAGGCTGCAGTCTGTATATTCCTGCTTCCTGTGCACGGTATCCTTCATTCTGACATGCCTTTCCCTTCTGCCTTCCCATACTGAATGGCATGGAGGCTGTTCTGCCGCTTGGGAGCAGGACCAAAGTCTGAGAAGGTTCCTCGCAGTGTCTGTGAGCCTGTCCTCAGTTCCTCCAGCCCCGTGACAACAGGAGACAATACTGCCTGCTGTCTTCCTAGGTACAGGTTGATTTTACAGGTAAGAGAATAGAAAGTCTCTCGCTGAGAGAATCTACTGATGCCAGTGGGACACTTTTGGAGCACTCTGGGGAGTGTAGGGATGCTGAACTAAGTGTTACATTGCTCTAAGTGTAAAATACCAGCATAACCATTTCCCACTGCAAAGTCTTCCAGGTTCTTTTAGCTACTGGGCATGTCAAAATATGCACCCCTTTCTCATCCAGGACTGCTCAAAGTTTCATATAAATTAATAAGGGAAAAATGTTGATGGAGATACTGTTCCATCACCAGTAGAGTGAGCGATATCTACCCTCTCCACTCTGGGAAATCCTCACCTGCTTAACTTCTGTGGCTGGAAGAAACCATAGATGCCTTGAACTAATGCATACCAAAGATACAGAGTCATCAATGTGCTATGGTTGAGGATTGCTAGAGTAATAAGAAATTTAGAAGGACTGCTGAACACCAGGGTCTGGGTGCAATCTCCAACTCAAGGGATATAAATCCTGCTCATTTGCATAAGAAGGGAGAGTATAACAGGGGAAGGACTAGCCTAAAGATGTCCTTCTTTTCTATTCTCCCTTGGTTACCCTGGATGACCAGCAGCAGAAAGTAAGGAATTACTTAGACCTTACACTTCAGCTAATACAACTGCATTGCATTTGAACCTTAGTGTTAAGCTTAAAACCTCTAAGAAGGTAATGGTCCTCTTTTACCCCAAAAAGGACTAGATACTGTCTCGTTGGACTAACAGTTCTGGCCTGCAAAATATTCGTATCAAAACCCATCTGGAGAGATTTGCAGGTCTAGACAGCTGCTGGCAGGAAGGAAGCAGGCACATCTAGCACAAGCCTTGCACATTTCGGTCATTTGTTGTAATGTTTTAATCTGGTCACTGCTCGATCAGGAATTCTAAGTGTTCCCTGGGAGAAATTTTTTGGGGATATTGTCTTGCAGCAGCGTCAAACACCTGGGGAAAAGAGTAACTGCCCAGTAGAAAGCTTTTACTAAGTGAAAGACCTTACTGTATCCTCACAACGTAAATGGGCCCTGCTGTTTGCATGGGCACTTTACCTGCAGGTCTCTGAATAGAGGTACAGTGAAACCACAAAGTGTGTTGGAGGGAGAGCCAGTGGCCCAGTTTAAGTAAACGAAGACCTTCTTGGAGCAGTTCTTATGCGTTAGGCTGCATCTTCTTCTGATCGCTTGAGGAGGGCTGGAAGCAGACAGGATTTGGTTTTCTCCCTGCTTCTTGAGACCACCTCTGGATGCACAAGCAGCTATGCCAGGGACATGGAGAAATGCTGCTGTAACCAGACCCACTCAGTGCAAACAAAAATGAAAAAATGTGGGGCAAGAGTCACTTGGAGGAGCTCTGTGTTATGCCCAGGCAATTATCAGCTGTGAGTCCTTACTGAAGCAGGTTTGGAGGGTCTATCCAAATTCTTGGTTCCTGTGGTGGAGGCTATCATGTCCCTCATGAACAGCTGTGGTCCACTGGGAAGGGCTGCTTAGGAATTCCTGATGAGGTGGCTCAAATATGAGGAGTATGGGGAATAGCAGGTATTGCATTTCTTCGTTAGGTAAAGGTTTGTCTTTCCAGGCTTTTCAGTGCTGGATTCGAAACAAGCTGCACAGCAAGCAGACAGCTTTCCCATGCAAGTGCATTAACCCTGTGTGCTTAAAATCTGCAGAAAATTTTTCCACAATAGCCCTGTGATAGCTTCACCTTTGCTGAGCAGAACATCACTGTATGAGTAGGCAAGACACAACTCCTTTAGGTCACATCCCGCTCACGAGATAAAAATCCAAACTGGTGAAGGTGGGACGCCTGGGACTGCTGTCATTTTAAATCCAGCCAGCTGATGGCTGTGTCGGGTAGGAAATGAGCTTTCAGTCTTATCAAATACAGTCTCGCTTGTGGAAACTGCAGCCCAGTCGCTGCTGGGGAAGCCAAAAGGGTGTCCGTCCCTCAGTGAATCACAGAATCACAGAATGTTCGGGGTTGGAAAGGACCTCTGTGGGTCATCTAGTCCAACCCCCCTGCCCAAGCAGGGTCACCTACAGCAGGCTGCACAGGACCTTGCCCAGTCAGGTCTTGAATATCTCCAGACAAGGAGAACCCACAACCTCCCTGGGCAGCCTGTTCCAGTGCTCCATCACCCTCAGAGGGAAGAAGTCAAGCTCCAAATAGTCCTAAAAGCTGATAGCTTGGCTCCAACTAGGGCACAGGATGAAACCTCATAGTTGTTTGGAAAGTGACAGGGAGAAGAGGGGACCGACAGGAGAATCTGGGAGAAGGAACAGTCCCTGAGGTAGAGAGGGGATGGAAAGAGCATCTGTACAGGGGAGCGCAGTTGGGATGAGTATCAAAACAAGAGCTGTCAGTAATCGCTGGGAATATTCTGGGAAAAAGAGGAATTTCTTACACTCATCTTCTCCCTAGCCAAAAGAGGATGATGTATACCACCAGCCCCCTTGTTTCCCAAAGCTTCTCCCCCATATCTGCTCAGGAATGTTTTGCTGGAAAATTTTTTTTAGGCTGTCATAACTCACAAAAAGGAGTCAGTTTTAGTGAAAATGTGTGTTGAGAAACAGTTCTCCTCCTCCCTGAAAGACAGTATTTTGATAATACTGCCAACAAGTTTCTTTAAGCTGGTGGAAAGGGATTTTGGTATCGCTACTTTCCAAAATAAATCAATGGTTGTTTTAAGGAGTTTTAAGAGGTAAAATAGAGAAAGAAACAATTTTGATTCAGCCTTTTTTTTTTTTCTTGGTTAGCCTAATTTTAAACTTTTTATTTGTTTTATGAACTATTGAAGTTTTAGTTCCTTCTGCCCACCCTGTGTTCCCTCTTAATCTAGGAATGCAAATCACTTTCAATCTGCAAATTTTGCACAATTTGGAAAGCCTTCAATCCCCCCAGCTGCAATGTGGTGCTAACAACCCGTATTCATAGATACCAGAATTCTCTTATGTGAGCTCCAGGAGTAACTCCCTCAGCTAGCACTGAGAGCGTAGTTGCCTTTCCCCAAACACTTCTTCCTATGGACAGGACACTATTTATTAGTGAAGACTTGCCAAATACTGTCCGGCTTGTTCTACAGCCAGACTGAGCTTCTCTGGAGAACACAGCAAGGCATGTATATCACCAGCACACATTTCACTTTGATTTCCTCTATATCTGACCAGCTCACACTGGGATATCCTGCATGACACAGATCCTGGGAAGTGATAAAAAGCCTAGTTTCCATTCCAATCCCATGGAGCTAGGAACCTAAAATGCTTTTGATCGTGATTTTGTGTCTTCTAAAAACTTATGTTTTTTTGGAAATATGCTTTTACATCTTATCATAGAGTCACAGAATAATTTGGGTTGCGAGGGACCTTTAAAGGTCATCTAGTCTAACCCTCCGGCTATGAGCAAGAACATCTTCAACTGGATCATATTGCTCAGAGCCCCGTACAACCTGACCTTGAATGTTTCCAGGGATGGGACATCTACCACCTCTTTGGGCAACATGGTCTAGTGTTTCACCACCCTCACTGCAAAAAATGTCTTCCTTTTATCTCATCTAAATCTACACTCTTGTAGTTCAAAACCATTACTCCTTGTCCTGTCACCACAGGCCCTGCTAAAAATTTTGTCCCCATCTTTCTTGTAAGCCCCTTTTAAGTACTGAAATGCTGCTCTAAGGTTTCCCTGGAGCCTTCCCTTCTCCAGGCTGAACAGCCCCAGCTACGACTTGGTCGCCATCACAGAAACATGGTGGGATGACTTTCATGACTGGAGTGCTCCGATGGATGGCTACAAGCTCTGCAGCAGGTATAGACGAGGAAAGAGAGGCAGTGGGGTGGCTATATATGTTGGGGACTGCTTCAGTTGTATAGAGATTGACAATTGTGATGACAAGGTTGAATGCTTATGGGTAAAGATGAGGGGGAAAGCCAACAAGGCAGACATCCTGCTGGGGGTCTTTTATAGACTTCTGGCAGAAGTCTCACTATCACTACCCCTTGTTCTCAAGGGGGACTTTAACTTACTGGACATCTGCTGGAAATAGAACACAGCAGAGAGGAAACAGTCTAGGAGGTTCCTGGAGTGTGTGGAAGATAACTTCCTGAGGTCTTGGGCTTAGTGACCACAAAAAGATAGAGTTCTCAGTTCAAGATGAAGTTAAGAGGGGGGCCAGCAAAACCACCACCATGGACTTTCAGAGCACAGACTTTGGCCTGTTGAGGACGCTGGTTGAGAGGGTCCCCTGGGAGAAAGTCCTGAAGGGCAAAGGAGTTCAGGAAGGCTGGATATTCTTCAAGGAGGAATTCTTAAAGGAACAGGAGCAGGCTGTCCCCATGTGCCTCAAGACAAACCGACGAGGAACATGACTGGCTTGGCTGAACAGGGAGATCTTGCTGAGACTCAGAAAAAAATGGAGGGTCTACCATCTATGGAAGAAAGGGCAGGCGACTCAAGAGGAGTTCAGGGGTCTCGTTAGGTCATGCAAAGAGGAAATTAAAAAGGCAAAAGCCCAGCTAGAACTCAAGCTGGCCACTGTTGTGAGGGACAACAAAAAAATGTTTTTACAACTACATCAACAGCAAAAAGAGGGCCAAGAAGAGTCTCCATCCCTTATTGGATGCAAGGGGGAATATTGCCAACAAGGATGAGGAAAAGGCTGAGGTACTTAATGCCTTCTTTTTCTCTGTCTTTAATAGTCAGACTAGTTATTCCCAGGGTAGTCAGCCCCCAGTGTTGGAAGACAGGGAAGGAGAGAAAAATAAACATCCGATAATCCATGAGGAAGCAGTTAATGACCTGCTATGCCACCTGGACACTGACAAGTCTATGGAGCTGGATGGGATCCACATGAGAGTGCTGAGGGAACTGGCGGAGGTGCTGGCCAAGCCAGTCTCCATCATTTCTCAGCAGTGAGAAATGGCTGGCTAACAGGGGAGGTCCCAGATGACTGGAGGGTCACCAGTGTAACACTCATCTACAAGAAGGACCAGAAGGAGGATCCTGGGCCTGTCAGCCTGAACTCGGTGCCAGGGAAGATTCTGGAGCGATTCATCCTGAGTGCGCTCCCTGAGCATGTGAAGGACAACCAGGGGATCAGGCCCAGCCAGCGAGGGTTCATGAAAGGCAGGTCCTGCTTGACTAACCTGATCTCCTTCTGTGACCACGTGACATGCCTAGTGGATGAGGGACAGGCCATGGATGTTGTCTACCTGGACTTTAGTAAGGCCTTTGACACTGTTCCCCACAGCATCCTCCTGGAGAAACTAGCTGCCTGTGGTTTGGATGGGTGTACTCTGGATAAAGAACTGGCTGAATGGCCGAGCACGGAGAGTGGTGGTGAATGGAGTTCAATCCAGCCGGCGGACGGTCACGAGTGCTGCTCCCCAGGGCTCAGTTTTGGATCTGGTCTTGTTTAATATCTTTATGAATGATCTGGATCAGGGGATTGAGTGCTCCCTCAGTAAGTTTGCAGATGACACCAATTTGGGTGGGAGTGTTGATCTGCTTGAGGGTAGGAAGGCTCTGCAGAGGGATCTGGACAGACATCATCAATGGGCCAAGGCCAACTGTATAAGGTTCCACAAGGCCAAATGTCAGGTCCCTGCACTTAGGTCACAACAACCCCATGCAACTCTACAGGCTTGGGGAGGAATGGCCGGAGAGCAGACCGGCAGAAAAGGACATTGGCGTGTTGGTCGACAGCTGGCTGAACATGAGCCAGCAGTGTGACCAGGTGGCCAAGTAGGCCAATGGCATCTTGGTTTGTATCGGGAACAGTGTGGCCAGCAGGAGTAGGGAGGTGATCATGCCCGTGTACTTGGCACTGGTGAGGCTGCACCTTGAATACTGTGTTCAGTTTTGGGCCCCTCACTACAAGAAGGACATTGAGTTGCTGGACAAAGGCAACGAGGCTGGTGAACAAGTCCTACGAGGAATGGCTGAGGGAGCTGGGGCTGTTTAGTCTGGAGAAGAGGAGGCTGAGGGGGGACTTTATTGCTCTCTACAACTACCTGAAAGGAGGTTGTAGTGAGGCAGGTGTTGGTCTCTTCTCCCAAGTAACTAGTGATAGGCTGAGAGGCAATGGCCTCAAGTTGCATCAGGAGAGGTTTAGATTGGATATTAAGAAAAATTTCTTTACTGAAAGAGTGATCAGGCATTGGGATAGGCTGCCCAGGGAGGTGTTTGAGTCACCGTCCCTAGAGGTGTTTAAAAAAATATGTAGGTGTGGCGCTTCGGGATATGGTTTAGTAGGCATGTTGTTTTTGGGCGGATGATTGGACTTCATGACCTTAGAAGTCTTTTCCAACCTATGATTCTACAATTTTATGATTCTGTACCTCTCTTAGCCCTTCCTCATAGAAGAGGTGATCCAGCCTCTGATCATTTTTGTGGTCTCCTCTGGATCCGCTCCAGGAGGTTCATGTCTCTTTCCTGTGCTGAGAGCTCTAGAGCTGGACACAGGACTCCCAGTGGGGTCTCACTGGAGTGGAGCAGAGGGGCAGAATCACCTGCCTTGACCTGCTAGCCATGCCTCCTTTGATGAAGCCTAGGATACGGTTGGCCTTCTGGGCTGCAAGTGGACATTGTTGGCTCATGCCCAGCTTTTCATCCACCCTTTTGGCAGAGCTTCTCTCAGTTCCTTCATCCCCCAGCTTTTATTTATAGTGGGGATTGCCCTGACCTATGTTCAGGACCCTGGACTTGGTCTTGCTGAACCTCATTAGGTTCACATGAGCCTGCTTCTCAGTCTTGTCCTGGTCCCTCTGGCTGGCATCCCAGCCCTCCGGCAGGTCAGCTGTACCACTCATCTTGGTGCCAGCTGCAAACTGGCTGAGAGTGCCCTTGATCCTGCTATGTCATTGATGAAAGTATTACACAGCACTGGACCCAATCCAGACCCTGGAGGGATGTCACTTTTCGCTGATCTCCATCTGGACGTTGAGCCATCAACCACCGCCCACTGGAGGTTACCATTTAATCTCACCCACCAAACAGTCCGCCCATCAAATCCATATCCAATTTAGAGAGAAACGTATTGTGGGTGACTGTGCAAAAGGCCTTACAGAAGTCCAGATAGATGACATTTGTATCTCTTCCCTTGTCCACTGATGTAATCACTCTATCATAGAAGGCCACTAGGTTGAGGAGGAAGGACTTGCCCATGGTGAATCAATGCTAGCTGTCTCAAATCACCTCCCTGTCCTCCACGTGCCTTAACATAGCTTCTGGGAGGATCTGCCTGATGATCTTCCCTGGCACAGAGGTGAGGCTGACAGCCCATAGCTCCCAGGGTCCTCTTTTCTATCCTTTTTAAAAATGGACACAATGTTTCCCTTTTTCCAGTCACAGGGGCTTCACCTGACTGCCATGACTTTTCACATCTCAACCTTTTGAGTCTTGTTGTATTACAGCTCCTGGGTCTCAAAAAGAGGGATTCGTCTTGCCTAGCTGTAGGTACCCAGATGTCAAGTATGTGGTGGAAATCATAATCTGTTTGTCGTTATTAATGAATGAGAAGAGGTAGCTATATTTAAGCGGTGACTATCTCTCTCCCTAAGGCCAGTATCTAAGGCACTGGAGATTAATCAATGTCTGAAATAGAGGGGAGAAACTCACCTCCTGGAGGTGCCAGTCTTTTTCCCTTTGTTAAAAAATGGCCCAAGAAAATTAACTTAGATCAGTCTTAACTCTTAAAATTTCATGTAGAAGTCCAGTATATGCAAAAATAATGAGACAGCTGTTTTTATCCAAGCTGTTGTTGCCTTTTAAGAGCTGGATCTAATTTTTTACAGTATTCAGATAGGACAGCCTTTATCCAAAGCTGCCTGGTATCTTTAGTGCCTAAGGTGATAATTTCCCAATGCATTAGATGCAACGCACTGTTGACCAAACAGCATGTCCCCAGGAGGACGCCAAGGATTTGTTCTGTTACCAGCTCACTGCTCCCTGTCCCCCCATCCACAGAGAAGGTATGAAATCATCAGGGATTTCAGTCTAGAAATGTCTCCTCCAGATAATAATTAAGATCTTCCTGCAAATTTTCTGTCTGTTATTCTGGCATACTCCAGCAACCATCAAAACAGAAAGATACCACTTGTATCAGTCTTTATATATATGGCAATATATCAACATATTATTGAATATATATTCATATATATGATTGAACATTTATGCATATTTATATAAAGATCCTTATATCAATTTTTCTTTATATATATTGCAAACTTCAATTTTACAGTAAAAATGTAATGTGATGGATGTGGGTCTCTTTCTGCCCAAAAGATCAATACATATCTCTCAGTATCAATAACACCAGCCATAAAATACATCTCTATAAAATATACTCAGTACTTAGGACTAGATTAAATTAGCAAAATGCATTCAGTTACTTATGGAAAGAAGTTAAAAGGAGTTAACTGTACATTTGGCTCCTTTTTTTCCTTTCTCTTTACCCTGGCAAAGAGATACACATTTCATTTCCCATTGATATATATACCAGCTAGCAAGAACTGGTCTGTAATTTATTGTGAACAGAGTAAGAAATACTGGAGGAGCACTGTCCCTTGTAAAGAAACCCAGTTTGCTGAGAAACATGGCATGCAAACTCGCATAACAGTAATTATTTCCTTTCACCACCTCTAGACACTTTGAGAATATAGGAAATGCCGACCAAAGACCTGCAGTGGGTCACTGGCCCAGTGAAGTGAAGTCCTACACTCTAAACCATGTCTTTCCTGTAGGAGTGGATAGATAATTTCAAACGGTTGAACTATTTTCACTTACGATTGCTCATCATGTGCACGCACCCATGGCCCACTGTAATGGCACAGAAAATCCTTGACCTCTAACTGCCTTAGTGGTGGAGGCCAGGGTAGCAGAGTCAAGAAGCTGTGGTATACTCTGCCATAACTCAAGTGTTGAAAATTGCCTATACACAGCCTCTCTTGGCCTGCCTGTATCTTTGTGATTCTTGAACAACTCACCAGGCCAAGTGTGAAATGTGAGAGGACTTCATGACACTAGTGGGATAAGGCCTACTTAAGCCTGGTGGCAACAAGGCAAGCAGAAAACCTTGACTTGTCTTGCCATTTCCATCTCTGGTAACTGTAAATCCTTTGGGCTAAGGGAGGCAAGGGAGTTTAGGGAGCTGTAGCCCCCCAAGCCACATACGCTGGTGCCTTTACACTCTGCACCAGGCAGATGGATAGGGAGCTTGCACATCACCACTGTCCACACCAGGAGCCATCCCTGCTCTGGACAAAAGAAAGTCACACTGCCCAGGGCAAGTCTGTTTCATACACCTGGAAAGCTAATATGTAAGAAATATGAATCAATAACACTGTCTAATGTGTTAGAGCAGGAACAGGTGAGGTGAAGGTAACTCCACAGAATAATCCTAGCATAAGAGGACAGAGGGACTTTCTCCACACAAAACGATTGTTGGACTCAATTTACAGGCATGTTAATATGCTGACAACAGAAGACTAAGCTGAAATAAGCTGAATCCAATACTTCTGTATCCTGGATAACTGGATCATGCTCTTCATGGGTCCTGATACACATATGTGTTCAAATTCATGTCAGCTCTGCCACTCTGTAAACCTTCAGCCTCTGATACCTCATTACATCAAGACCATGGATGGCATCTGTATAGGATTCAACAGCTGTTGTCTCTTATTGAGCCCTGTTTTCCCTTCATGGCTCATTACAATAAGTTAGATTAGAACTATAGCTAACAGCTATTGCCATAGTAATTTCCAGTAGATGCTGTTACTGTTTGTACATCATGGAGATGGCATAATAACATGTTGTCTTTCCTAATTATATCAGCCAAATAATTCCCACTAAGTACTGTAATAGTATTTTAATTAATATTATTATCCCCATATCTGTCACAATGCTTAAAACTCTGGAACTGGAGAACAACTTTTGCTTCCTTTTGTACCTTCAGAAAAGTTGAGCCTGACAGAAATCTGCCACTCTTGGATCCTTATGCTGTTAAGCAAGAGAGACCAACAGAGCTGGGTTTGATTCTCACCTTCATCAAGGACATAACCGCGGACAAGTGAGTGTGTCTTTTGCTGTCTTTGTGAAAAGGGGAGAGTATATTTAGATTTAGTTTGGCTTTCCTTCTGCGGGTGTCATTTCAAAGAACTCTTAACTTAGAAAATGAGGATTTAGTGAATAGGAATTAGCCAGCAAATTCTCTTTGGTGCTTCAGGTCTAGGTTCACCATCACATAGGTGCCTGAATTAAGAGTTAGGTATTACTGGTTAGTTAAATTAAGATTCAGTTACTCTGGCCCTGTTTGCATGTAAAGGGAAGCAGGAAAGCACCTCTGGAGGTGACCTTGCTCTTTAGTTTGCTGTTTTTCATTTACTTTAATAAGCTTTAAATTTATTCAAAGACTCATTTAAGTGTCTAAAGCTACATGGGACAAAGTGGAGCTCACAGGGTCTTACAGACTGTGATGCAGGACCCATCCACGTATGCATTTTTAGCCCCAGATATAGGCAGGTAGTGTGTGTGTTCCTGTACTCGGAACCCCACTAGTGTCCAGATCAACCTGGCTGCTTTTCCAGACAGAAACTGTGTCATTGGACTTTCAGACCTGGATTATTGCTTTTTGACTTATTGGTCTCAGTCGGAAGTGACAGCAGTGACATCAAAAGCAGAAGGGAACATGGAACTGAACATGATGCCACACTCTGTATATTGAATACTGAGGCTGCTGTGACTCACATTGTGGTAATATATTCACAAAGTGATGGGGAACAGCAAGCTACAGGAGTTTGGTTTTTCACAACTTCACAAGTTTCTGCTTCATAAAAAGGTGGCAATAGTTTTGTCATGTTGTGACCGCTGCAAGATGTGCAGGGGACAGTCTGCATTCAGGGAAGCTGTACTCTGGGTATGAAGTACCCCATGGTTCATTAAGGGGAGTCCTAGAGCCAGCTGGCTTTCTCCGACCTTCGCTGTGCAAAGGTGTATGATTAAGGTGCCTTGTCACCTCTGTAAAATAAGATAATGCATACGTTAAGAAAGAGAGCTAGAGCTGAAGCAAGGATGAGCTGAGGCAGGAGGTGGTGGGTAGGGCAACAACAGGAACAAATTTGAGACAATGCAATGGCTTCTTGCCTCTGTTGACACAGCTATTACCTTGGGCATCACCCCTAGGATCAATACACAGTGGATCACAAACCAGGCCACCCACCTGTGTGTGATGTGTAAGACTGCAGAAAAGACAGAAGCCAAACAGGCACAGGCCTATGCATGAGGAGCTACTGGGCATCTGGCGTCTAATGTAGAGGTCACAGCAAGCCTGATGCTTTATGGAGCTTCTTTGCATTCCTGTCAGCCTACCAAAAGGTGAAGAGGATAAGTCATCATGTTAAACCCGGTCAGATACTAAGCACATCAATGTTACCTTCTGTGATACAGCGAAGGCACTGTTGGCTTACCTTGGAAAAACTGGTTTGGGCATCAGCAGCTTTTTCTAACTCCGGCAAACCCAGAACAACTATAGAATATGCATATATATATATATGTATAATTTAGTTTGTCCCTTAACAGTTTTTAAAGATAGCTTGGATGGTGCAGCATGGTGCTGTAGCCTTCTCAACTCTTCATTCCCATGGGGGACATTTTGCAGGGAGAAAGTAATTAAGTCAAATTCCTGCAGATTATTCAAAAGTCTAGGTCCCTATGAGTGCCAGAACAACACAGAAGTTTAGGGTGAAGTCCTCAGACCAATCACTCGCTTTCAAAACTGGGAAGGGCTGGGCAAAACATAGGGGTCAGCTGGGAAAATGCGTAGGATGATAATACCAGAAAGGAAGTATTTCAAGACATTGATAATTATACCATTAAAATGTCTAGTAAGACTAAATGGTAACCATACATCCAGATTTTGCTGATATATTTATGGTGTTCTGTACAAAGGTGCTTTTGCACTATCTGAATAAACAACATTTAACAAGTTTTATAAAACCCTATTTCAGAAGTTTACCCATCTTACATCAATATCAGATTGAAATAGAATTGGACCTTTGGTGTGAGGAAACTAAAAAATACTACTTCCATTTGACTATCTCTAGGAATATTGGAAGGGTGTCCTGGAGTCACAGCGCTGGTAGGGGTACACTTCCCACATTAAAATAGGTCTCTTGCCACTCAGGAATTTGTCTTCCCTGAGAATACATCATATTCTGTGAATATTTTTCCCTCTCTACCGTAACTTGACAGGCAATGAGTTTTCTGTTTGTTTAGATTTCTTTTTTCACTTTATTTTGAAACTGCCTGAAAGAAAACCAGGTAGTGGCAAGGCATCCTACTACATTTTGGGGCCAAAAGCTTGGGTTAATTCAAACATTTCATTTAACTAAAGCAGAAATGTGTTCCTTTGATTTTTACTTTTTAATTTTGTTCTATATGATTTAACAAAACCTACAGTTAGAGGGAGGGAAAAAATTAGAACAAAAGTAATTTGCAGATGAAGAATGAAAATGTTATCTGCTGGAAAGGTCACAGAGGAAGTTTCAGCAATATTGGAACATTGCACTCTTCTGTTTCCCAAGAGATATTTAATCAAAAATCCACAAAATGTTCCTTCATCAGTGAATCAGCAGGTCATTTCTAACCAATCTACTTAACATGTTCCACTTTCACACCAACACCTGCACTACAATCATGTCACAGGAGGAGGCAACTACTCATTTCTGACTGGGGGGCAGAGCCTAAGCGTTTTTATTGAGGACACTGCTCAGCCAGGATAATAAAATAACTGATTTAGCCAGTTAAGTCTGTTGACATGCATTGGTTTGTCTACACTAGGTTTTATCCTGAACTAGCAGACTCCTTACATTGTCCAGATTTGCTCTTCAGAGAGTTTTGTGACGAGAAGCTAGAAAACGTCTCCCAGGTTGTTACCTGTTCAGATGGCAGCAACTGTGGGGAAGTTTTGCACAATTTTTTTGTGCACAAGGTCTTTGATTGCAATGTGTGACTTCCATTCTAATTTGGTGTTAACCCGCAAAGTGTAATTTGGTAAGTAATCTGCAGTAGAATAAAATTACTGAGACTGGTATTTAACCAGTGAGACTTACAGAGCTCTTGTAAACCCACCATAGAGAGAAGAGATTGGCACTTGCTGTGGTTTCCATCTGCAACTAGTCATTGAAATAGCAGGGCAAAAATGTGGGCTCTTCTGCATAAAGGGAAATACAGAAGACTGAATTTTAACATATTCCCTTGCATCTCCATGTAGCTGTGGGACATGAACAGGATCAGCAAATGATGGCGTTTCCAGGACACTACTTCAACAACTTCAAAGAGCTTGCTGCTACTAGAAAATATATAAAAAAGCTAAACCAGTTCAGTTCTTCCTCATTCTCTTTAACACCCCAAAATCTCTAATACTTTTCTCCATGGGCCAGAGGGTGCTTTAAATCATGCAGAATTCTTACTGCTCCTCAAAAACATCATGGGCCATCACAGGCATTATATTGCAGTTGAAAAAATACTTATTTAAAATCCTTGCATATTGCTAATAAACGAATTGTCTTTCTTTTGCTTTTAGATCGCATAATTCAGGGTCTTTCCAGAATAACTGCAATTTCCTGAGTTTTCTAGTTAAGAAGCTTGCAGAAAAGCTTGGATGAGGTTCCAGTCTCTGCAAAAGCTAAAAATACAGCTGAACAGTGGAACAATGGGACTTCACTTCAGAAAAGAAAGGGAACTCGATGACTGAATGATCACTGCTTGCAGGGATCACAGATTTCAGCTGAAGTGAATAAAGCAGAGCTTTATTCAGTTCAGCCTCAAGAAATTGAAGGCAGAGGTACAGGTTGAAGGACATGCTTCCTGGCCATTCAACAGCCAATGCAGTTGAGACAATACCAAAGAGCATTCCTGTAAACGTCAAATTTTACTTACAGATTTCTGCATGGTCAAGCACATAGTTTATGCAAACACTCACATGCATTTTGGAACTCCAATATCATATTACATACTACAGTAGTAATGTACATTTCTTTGGTCTCCACTAGCATCAGTCAGTGTCAAGAAGGCATTCTTCTTCCATGGAATAATGCTGCACAGGCAGCTATGCTATTTCCAACAGTTGGAACATGGTCCATTTGTGATATTTTCTAAAGGCTGATACAATACACATAGATTCAGGAGATCCGAGTCGTACTCCTAAACCTGTTATCGCTGTTTGGAGATAAACCTGTACAAACCTCTTCAACTCAGTTTGCCCAGACATCAACTGGAGATGATGACACTGACTTTCATATGGCCTCGTAAAAATTGCTGTCAGACAAGCCTGGCAGCTTGCAACCTCCCATGCTGTAATAGCTGAACTGAAAAATAACAGCACCTGTCTCATTTGCCTGAAACAGCCTGAAAAACAGTTATATCAGTGGTTGAGCCAGGAGATCAAAGAGGAAATAATTTCCAGAAGGCTGCACTGAACAGAGGAGTATATACGTCCACCACCTGCATGATAAAGTCCCAGAGAAGATGTCTGTTCACATCTCTTCATGAGAAGATGCCCCCTTCATGTCCATGTCAGCTCCTCTCATGTCAGACAATGCTCAGTCCTCAGGTGTTTCCATCTGAGGCCAGGGGATCAGACTCTGAAGGTTGCAGGCATGGGTTTTCCATCACACTCCACAGAATCAGGAGTAGTTTGTGAATGAAGGGTTGCACTGACTGGGCAAGGGCTGGAGAGACAATGAAGTGGACGGGCTGCGCAAGGACAAAAAAGAAAAGTTGCAGTGGGAAAATCAGAGAATAGAAAAAAAAGAGAAAATAGCAGTGAGGGAAAGAGCTGGGGGAGAAAAGAATTTGCAGAACAAAAAGGAGACCAAAGAAAAAAAAAAAGACTTGAGTGGAGATGAAGGGAAGATGGAAAGTCATAGGTACAGCTGAAAGCAAACTAAATGAGCACAGCAAACTTGGCTAAATGGAGGGAAAAAAGATTGTGCCAATCTAAAATCTTCTCTTTCATCACTAAATTAGTGCTACATTTCACAGCAGGGTTTTTTATCCCTCAACTTAACCTCATCACCTTTTTATTCACAGTAACATTTAATTGACCAGTATAATTTGAAATTAAAAATCCCAGATAATTCAAGCATGTTGACAGTAACCAAGTGAAATGATTCAGCATTTCTGAACCAAAAGTTTTCATTTGCAATATATTGTAATACACTGAAGCGCTGGGACATGTATTAGTTGCCCCTGACTTTCACCCATCTTCATTTTCTCACATTGCTTTGTGGAGGAAACAATTTAGTCATGTAGGCTCAACTACACAAAAAATTGTGGCCATCCTGAGCATCCTCTTTTAAAATAATCTGTATTAATTCATTATCAAATGAAAATATTAATGTGTCTAGAGACACACCTCTATCCAAAGAGCTAAGAAGAGGGATGGAGGTAGTCCTCTTTTGACAGAGATCAATGGCAAGTTTGAAAATCTGATCTTTCAGGACAGTGTCACCTGTTGCAGGGATGTATGTCAAGTTGACTGGTGCTAACTGCAAGGCAGAGCAACATCCACATTTGGTAAAAGCCTCTGAATAGATAATATAGAGTGATAAACAGAATGTAACTGGACTTAAACGGCTGTGTTGGCACTAGCACAGTAAACAGGGCCACAGCAAGGGATGAAGCAGTGGTCCAAATTCCTTGACATCATTTAACTATTAAGATACTTCCTGGCATAGATTTAGTTTGGATCTAATAGCTCTCTCTTGAAAGACAGCCAGATGTAGTTTAGGGGTTAAAACAAGTTGGAAACCTTTCTGGAAAGACAGTTTGGATTGATCCACTCCATCTTCTGGGGAAGAGTTGGGAGGATGGAGTCAGACTGTGCCATCTAAGGTGATTGTGCCCCTGTACTCGGCACTGGTGAGGCCGCACCTGGAGTACTGTGTTCAGTTTTGGGCCCCTCACTACAAGAAGGACATTGAGGGGCTCGAGCATGTCCAAAGAAGGGCAACAAGGCTGGTGAGGGTTCTAGAGAACAAGTCTTACGAGGAGTGCCTGAGGGAGCTGGGGCTGTTTAGTCTGGAGAAGAGGAGGCTGAGGGGAGACCTTCTCGCTCTCTACAACTACCTGAAAGGAGGTTGTAGTGAGGCAGGTGTTGGTCTCTTCTCCCAGGTAACTAGCAATAGGATGAGAGGCAACGGCCTCAAGTTGCGTCAGGAGAGGTTTAGATTGGATATTAAGAAAAATTTCTTTACTGAAAGAGTGGTCAGACATTGGAATAGGCTGCCCAAGGAGGTGGTTGAGTCCCCATCCCTAGAGGTGTTTAAAAAACATGTAGATGTGGCACTCTGGGATGTGGTTTAGTTGGGCGGGTGGTTGGACTTGATGATCTTAGAGGTCTTTTCCAACCTATGATTCTATGATTCTGTGATTCTATGATCTCAATCAGAGTTAGAGCCAGAGAAGAGCTCCAGGCCTTCCAATTTGTTTGTACTGAATAACCAACAGGACATAAATGAAAACAGGTATCCTTCAGGGGAAGGATGCACTTTTTTTTTGCCTGAGGAATATTTCTTCTCTCTACATCTGTGCTGCAGTCCTAGTCCAGACTGTGCATTTTGACCACATTCTGACCCTCGCTCTGAATGAAACTGAGGGGAGGGCACCCCTTTCCCTCCACCCCATGCTCTGCTTTCCTTATGCAGTGAGATGTGGTGTCCTGTTGTAGATGTCTGTAAACGAGGGCAGACTGCCTTGTGGCACAATCTGGTGAGGATGCTGTTGAAAGGTCATCCTTGGAGATGCTTTCAAAGTTAGAATAGCAAAATACTTAGGGAAGAAGTCTTGGTGGAGAACCAGGGTATACACTCCACACTCCAAGTGCTGCTCTTGCAGGAGGAGAGGAACAACAAAATACCTGCTTTGAAGAATCATGTTGTGTTTTCTAATGGGCTTCCGTTTGACCTTCACTTTCAGTCCTCGCTTGTCCAAGCAAGTGATGTTTTTACTAATCCCTGGGGTTGCTGTGGAAATTTAGTTTCACCATGATTACATTTTCAGGCTCCTTGGGGAGCATGGATGCAGGCCAGAACATGGTAGGCTGAATCTCTGTTGGGAGGGAAGCAGTGACCTCCGTTAAGCCAATCTGCATTCTTTGAAGAGCTGCTTCAGGATCCTTGGCACCACCTGGGCTGTGAAAATTTTACAGGGCTAGCAGGCTGCATAGTTGATTATCCACCGTCCCAACTGACATGTAGATGTCATATGCCTCCCCAGGCACTATACAGACAAAACATTAATGTACTTCTCTAGTCGATCACCACACTTTAATTGCCTTTTAGTTTGTTATTGGCTACTTCATTGCTCTCCCACAGAGACAAGTGACTTTTCCAGGAGCAGTATGAGGCAAAAAGTTGCATACTTTTTAAGTCTCCTCTTCCACCTGAACATGGACCCCCATATGAAGGTATTTCCTTAGCCCTTGATGACAAACACAGATGGCCCAGTCCTCCCCAGACAGATCAGAAGAATATATGGTCTTTTCATCTATCTCGGTTTATAACAAGAGCTGAAGATATTTGTGATGTATCACCTCTCACAGTGTGGGACTGTGCCAAATGTCTGCTCCTGTCAATGTGGAGGTACTGGAAGCTTTGCTGTCACAGTCACATTTGGATGCATGACCCAGGCGAGTCTGTGCCATCTGGAAGCACGTCTGTCTCTGGACACATTAGATGGAGAGCGAGATGCACACACAGAAAAAAAATCTTTATCCAAATGAAGAAGGAAAAATCCCATGCCTGCTGTTGATGAAATTGCCATAAGGAATCTGTACAAGCTTCATCAAGATATAATTATGTGCAAGAGCTTGTATAGGAGACGCCATCAGGAACTAAATTCATATGGAACTGTGACCTGGAAGTTTTAAAACATATTGAACAAGCAAGTGGACATGCCCTTACTCACAGTGAATCTGATCTGTTTTAAATTTGCTTTCAGATTGAACAGAGGAGGCTTGAGTTGAGCCCAGTAAATCTGTGAAAGTGAGCTGGTGATCGCATGCAATAATAAAATAATTTTTAGGTCCCAATCTAAGATCTATCTGAGCTGGATTCTAACAGACCATGCAAAGCCACAGGAGAACCTGTGCTAGATATTCCTGAGGTCCGGACTCCTGTGGTAGCAACCAGACTTGAACAGAATTATTTGGCTGTTAGAAGAAAAGTGTAATCATCACTTGGAAATGGATGGAGTGACTTGTTTAACTGGATTACCTTCACAGCGGTGGTAAGAAAAATGCCACATAGTTAGTATGTCTGGATTTATTAGCCCACTTGGGAAATTCATCTGGATTTTCTTAAACTGCCATGCGTGTGTTTTCTAAGCAAAAAAATGCCTGATGTAAATGGCATTAACTGTTAGAGAACTTTTCTCCAAAATTCAAGTCCCCAAATGTTAAAGCCAATAATGACACACTGAAATTTTGCAGAATGATTCCATACCACAGAATTCAATTTGAGAAAATCCATGTGAACTTTTCAACTGGGTTAATGAATCAATTGTTTCCTATATATAAGTATCCAAAGTATATAATCAATGCAGAGTCACTGAAATCTAGGTCATTTACTCTGGTATTTATGAAAAAATTGCCTAGAAGTAATAGAAGTAATAATGGTTAATAGATGGCTTAATACATATTTCGTCGGTTGTTCCTCAGTCCAATTGGCTTCTTGTAACCATGGAGAATAATTGAATACACTGGTTGCTCATGTGTTTATAATATTTCCATTGTTGTAATTAGGTCACTACAGTGCTGAAATGAAATCATGTTTTAAAAAGAAGTTATATACAAATTGGTAAAAGGGAAATCTTGACATCAAACTTCAGCAGAATGTGCTTGTTAAAAATTAAGTAAACAATCTGCATATCATGCTGTTGCCCAATACTTGCACAAGGATATAAGAAATCATAGAATCATAGAATCATAGAAAGTTTTGGGTTGGAAGGGACCACTAGAGGTCATCTAGTCCAACCCCCCCACAGCAAGCAGGGACACCACTAACTAGATCGGGTTGCTCAGAGCCCTGTCCAACCTGGTCTTGAACGTTTCCAGGGATGGGGCCTCCACTACCTCTCTGGGCAACCCATTCCAGTGTTTCACAACCCTCATTGTAAAGAATTTCTTCCTTCCTGCCTGGTGAGGCAGGACTTGCCCTTGGTGAAGCCATGCTGGCTGTCTCGAATCATCTGCCTGGCCTCCATGTGCCTTAGCATATCTTCTAGGAGGATCTGTTCCATGATCTTCCCAGGCACAGAGGTGATGCTGACAGGTCGGTAGTTCCCAGGGTCTTCCTTTCTACCGTTTGGGAAAAGGGGCACAATGTCTCCCTTTTTCCAGTCACTGGGAACTTCCCCTGACTGCCATGACTTTTCAAATATCATGGAGAGTGACTTGGCAACTACATCAGCCAGTTCCCTCAGGACTCTGGGATACATCTCATCAGGTCCCATGGACTTCTGTACATTTCAGTTCTTCAGGAGGTCCCGAACCTGGTCTTCACTTACAGCTGGAGGGATTTTACCCTCCTGGTCTCCTTCATGCCATTCATCGACTCGGGAGGGGTGAGGAGAGAAGTTGCCAGTGAAGACTGAGGCAAAAAAATTGTTGAGTACCTCAGCTTTCTCCTCATCTGCTGTTGCCAGTTCGCTGGTCTCGCTCACGAGCGGGGGTACGTTTTCTTTGACCATCTTTTTCCGGCTGACATACCTGTAGAAGCCCTTCTTGTTATTTTTCACATCCCTTTCCAAGTTCAGCTCCAGCTGTGCCTTGGCCTTCCTGACCCCATCCCTACACAACTGGGCAGCTTCCCTATACTCTTCCCAGGAAGCCAGTCCCTGCTTCCACTGCCTGTGCAGTTCCCTCTTCTTCCTTAGTTTGACCAGCGTCTCTTGCCTCAGCCATGCTGGTCTCTTCCCTTCTCTGCCCGACTTCTTACACTTGGGGATCGAGAGCTCTTGCGCTCTGTGGAATACATCCTTAAAGACCTGCCAGCTCTGTTCTGTTCCCCTGTCCCTGAGGACCGTTTCCCAGGGAGTTCTTCTGACTATCTCCTTGAAGAGCTGGAAGTTTGCCCTCCTAAAATTTAGGGTCCTGACTATGCTCTTTGTTATTCCCATTTCCCTCCGTAGCGTTAGTTCCACCAGCGCGTGGTCACTGCAGCCCAGGCTACCTCCGATCTTGACATCCCCAACGAGCTCACTCGCATTGGTGACCACCAGGTCTAATATTGCATCCCCTCAGGTAGGGGTGCTTATTACCTGGCTTAAGAAGTTGTCTTCAATGCATTCTAGGAACCTGCTGGATTGCCTACAGCTTGCCGTGTTGCTTTTCCAGCAGATGTCAGGGTGGTTGAAGTCCCCCAGTAGGATGAGAGCCTGCGAGCACGAAGCCTCCTGGAGTTGGAGGAAGAACGCTTCGTTTATCAGCTCCTCTTGATCTGGCGGCCTGTAGTAGACACCAACCACTAGGTTCCCTTTGTTGCCTCTCTCTCCCATTCTTACCCATAAGCTTTCGACCTGCTCGTGGCTATTCTTCAGGGACAGCTCTTCACTCTGTAGTATTTTCTTGATGTAAAGGGCAAAGCCCCCGCCCCTCCTTCCTCGTCTGTCCCTTCTGAACAGCCTGTAGCCATCAAGAGCCACATTCCAGTCGTGGGATTCATCCCACCAAGTTTCCGTGATGGCAATCAGGTCGTAGCTTTCCAGCAGCACGACTGCTTCCAGCTCCTCCTGTTTGTTTCCCATGCTGCGTGCATTTGTACAGAGGCATTTCATCTGAGCTGTCGGCCCCGTTACCTTCATAGCAGAGCACTCCTTTTTTCCCCTGGGGTGCTTCATGGTTATTTTCTTGTTGGCACTTGATACCTCAGGGGCCTCCAACTCCCCTCGGCAAGACTTCCACATTGCTACAGTGTCCCTCACCTGCTGCCGGGCAACGGGTTGAGGGCTCCTACTAGCCCCCCATCCCTCTAACCATTGTGTGTCCTCCCTTAGCCTGTCACTGGCAAGCCTGATAGGTTCCCCTTCCCCCTTCACCTCTAGTTTAAAGCCCTATCAATGAACCCCGCAAGCTTTTGGGCAAAGATCCTCTTCCCCCTTTGAGAAAGCTGGTCCCCATTTGAAGCCAGCAAGCTTGGTGCTGTGTATGTCGTCCCATGGTCAAAGAACCCAAAGTTGTGGCGGTGACACCAGTCACGGAGCTATGTGTTGATAGACTGAGTCTGCCTATGTCACTCAACGTCTCTGCCCACCACTGGAAGGAGCGATGAAAAGATAATCTGTGCTCCAGATTCCTTTACTAATCGTCCTAGGGCTTTGAATTCTTTTTTAACTGCCTTCGGGCTACTACTGCAACTTCGTCCGCACCCACATGGAAGAGCAGTAGAGCATAATAGTCTGAGGGTCGGACCAGTCTAGGAAGTTTCCTAGCACAGAATCACAGAATCACAGAATCACAGAATAGTAGGGGTTGGAAGGGACCTCTGTGGGTCATCTAGTCCAACCCCCCTGCCGAAGCAGGGTCAATGTCCTTGACCCGTGCTCCCGGGAGGCAACAGACTTCCCTGAGAGGAGGGTCTGCCCGGCATATTGGACCGTCTGTTCCCCTCAGCTGGGAGTCTCCTACAACTATGACTCTTCTCTTCTTCCTTGTGGAGCTGGTAGTAATACGAGAGGGAGGTCCTTCTGATCTTTGTGCCTCCTCCGATGTGGATGGGTCAACCCCTACACCATCCATCACCTTGTCCTCCATATCTAGAGCCTCATACCTATTATGCAGAGGCACCTGTGGAGATGTGGTGGGCAAGGGAAGGGTTCGCCTCCTGCCCCGATTGTGGACCCGCTTCCACTCGCTGTTTTCCTTTGTGTCCCTTCCTTCAGCCCAATGGGGGGATGTTACTAGTGCCCTTTGGTCCCGGGCCTTTTTTACAAGAAACTACTTATTGGGTCAGACCTCTAGTCATCCTAGCATAGGAGTCCCTTTCCAGCAATGGAATTTGGAATTAAGGGGTAGAAGGTGCCATGCTAGGAGGTAAAAAATCTTGGCCACTTTTTGAAGTCTATTCCCTTGTTGCTCCCCATGCATCCACAGCTGTTGTGTTAGAGAAAGTAGAGGTGAACATCTCTGCCAATACCTTTTTGCATCTGTTTTGAGTAACTAGAACCCTTGAATTTTCTTGTCTGACTCCACTGCCTTGTAGAGCAGTGAGTCCCACATTCTGGCTCCTGGATTAAGAAGCAATTTGACCTGTTTGCTGATCTTCTACTAATTTTATTGAATAAAAGTCCCCCATTTGTTTTATTAGCCATCTTCATGATTTTGTAAACCTCATCCTTATCCTCCACCTCCCCAGCTTTCTTCAGACTTTCCAGACTGAAGAGTCTCTGCAGCCTTTTTAGTCTCTCCTCTAAAGCCAGCTACTCCACCCTCTTGATTATCATACTGTTTTTATCTAGACCTTCTCTTCACCTGCACTGGTGCTTTCCTGAGAAACATAGACAAGAACAGCACAGATTACTCAATATACGAGTGCATCGAAGTTCTGTGTAACAACAAAATTACTCCCTCTGCCTTGTTTTCAGAAACATTCTTGGTGAGGACAAACATTTTGTTAGCATTTTTGGCTGTCGTAGTACACAAAGCCAGTGATTTCAGACGACTCCCAGGGAGGACTCCAGAACATCTTTCCTGAGTTTTAACTGAGAGTTTTGAGTACAGCAGCATGCAGGTATGGTTTAAATTGCTTTTCCCTAGGCATATAACATTTATTTGTACTGATGCTCGTCTGTCACCTTGCTGCCCACTCATGCAGTCCTGTGAGGTACTTCTGGAGCTCATCACCATGGCATTTCTCTCCACTCTTCTGTATGCTACAACGTGACCATTCAGTCCTACTTTTCCTTTTTAACAGATATCAGTCCATGAAAGAAGCTATTCTCCAGTTCCGTGGCATGTTATATTTTTAATAACCCTTTGTATGGAGGCTTTTTGGGTGTTCAAACATAGTTTTCCCATTGGATTTCCAGTGGACTATTACCCTCCCTGGACTGCAGTGGATTTCCCTTTACAGATCTGTGCTGACTCTTTCCTAGCAGTCCATATTTACCATACACTTGGCGTTCTCATTCTTTACTGTAGACTCTACTTGTTTGCCAGGGAGTCACACCTCATAATTAGCAAGACTCTCTGTAGAGTCTACTGCTTATTATCGCATTTTTGTAAAAAGGAATTAGATTCGTTGCCTCACTCTCTGGGAACAGTGGCCAATTGTAAGAAGAGGTTATACACCTTGGCCAAAACTTCATACGCAAGTTCCTTTAAGACTCTAGTCCAGGTTACATTTTGGCATTGAACTGATCTGTTTGATGCACGTATATCAGAAGGTAACCGGTTACCACAGAGGAGAAAGTGGGACTGCGCTTGATCTTTTTCACTATGATCTGCATAACTTCTGGGTTGCTTAGCAAGCTTAAATGCTACAGTCACCTTGGTATTAAGGCAAATACAAGTATATCAGATCTTTGGTAGACATAAACCTGGCTATGAATTCATCCAGAGTGAACACGGGGATTTTCTTTTTTCATTTCAGTACATAATAGTTCCAAATAAAAATAAATTTTAGAGTAATGAAAATCTTAACAGAATTAGGTTGAATTTAGCAGGCTTTTTAGCCAAAAATTGTGAAAAAGTAATGTGGGAATATTTTTAAAATGTCAGTATATTTACCTTTGACATTTTCTAAACAAAATGTTTCATTTTGGAAATGCCAAACTCCTTTGTTTTGACATTTTTCTGAGTTCAACCTTTTCACCCTTAATTTCAAAATGGCATTTTTTGATTTGAAAAATTGACCTCCATGTAAAATAAATGGTCGATCTTTTTATACTTTAAGTAACTTGAAGATAATCCAAGCACTTCATTCTGAGTCAAAAGAAATAGTTTAGATCTACGTGATGTGCTGTTTTACTATTTTTTTCCCCTAGGGAGGGAGCAGTGGTGATGGAGGTTTGGTGTTTTTTGTCACACTGATTTTTTTTTTTCAATTCTTAGGTGCATTAAGTACTCTGTTTTACCTGCAGTATACAGGCAGCAGAGTTTAAATGAAGTCCCTCTGGAAATCCCAAGCAAAGTAAATGACATAACACTACTGAGATTGCCAAGAGAAGAGTGATACACAAAAGCCTAATTAGGGGGTCATTGTGGCTCCAGACATCTACATATAGAACCATAGAATCATAGAATCATAGAATAGTGTGGGTTTGAGGGGTCTTTAAAGGCCGTCTAGTCCAACCACCTGCAATGAGCAGGGCATCATTAAGGGTAAAAGCAAGGCTGGCTGGAGGAGCTGCAGAATCTTCACCTCCTCACTGACACCTTTTTCTGGACTTCTGTCAGTGCAAATGAGCTGCTTACAGCTGAAACAGTTCCTATTGTAAAGCCAGCTCGCCCTCATAATTTTTCTTTCCATGTCATTCATATGTTAATACCACATAAGGGGAACTGTGGGCTTAATTAGCTGTTGAGGTGTGCAGCTAGTAATAACCACTCCTGTAACATCAACTCTCTGACGCTGAGCTTCCTGCTCCTCTGTTTTCATCACAGGTGATTGCAGAGTGGGCTACCAACTAATTGGGAGTGTCTCTCTTACTATATTTTAACAATCATGTACCTCCTACTCCCACCTGACTCATTTCCAAAGGCAGCCCGCTTCTGCGACAGCTCTCCATTTCCGGGGGGAAGGACTCTGATGCTGAAACGTCTCTCTTGTGGTGAGTCAGAGAAGAGGAAGGGTTGGAAGAGGAAGGGGCTGAATTTCTTCTCTTCACCTTTAGTTAAGGGAGAAAACAGTAAAGGAATTGCCGAAAGACGCAATTTCAGAAAGGTATTAGTCATAGAGAGGTGGTTTATTTAGATGTTTTGCTTAGAAAACATGCACTGCTGAAGTAGGAACTACCTCCAGGAATGCCTGATGTACTTATCTTCCTATAATGTCTCCAAAAGGAAAGCAACAAAACAGTTGCAAAGGCAGCCAAACCTGCCCAGGGCTGGGTTTCTATCACCTGACTTCAGATCTCAGCACGCCACGCTGAGCTGCCTACTGTAATAACCTCCAGAGGGCAAGTTAACAGAGTGTAGGACTTTGTTTGTCTCATCCAGCGTAGGTGATGAGTGGAGATTTTGTCCTGAATTTCACTGACCCCATTGCCTTTCTCTTAGTAGATGGAGCAAAGAGCCTCCAGTGATTTTTTTCAGATGGAAGCACGTTCATTAGAAACATGCACCCTAAATCAGAAAAACCCACCCTTGGTTTCCTGAGGATATCTGTCTTGGGGTTTAGCAACTATATGGATACTCTGATATCAGGTCAGGGTTATGAAGGCATGACCCAGCTCACATCTCTCTCTTTTCTCTTTTCTTTGAGCCACGCAATTTACTGAAAGTTAGGAGTACTTTAATAATTCTTTCTCCTGACTAATGAGGTTGAAATTGTCTGCTGGTTGTATAAGTTATTAAGGAGGAACTTATGAATGGGGAGAAAATAAAAAAAGAAGAATACAAGAAATTAAACACGCATTGCAGGTGATCATCAATAGTTTAAACATAGTTTTCTTAGGAATTCAGGTAGGAACGAGTAAACAGAGGATGACTTTCTTTGAAGTATCTAGTTGAAATAGTTTAGCTTTTTCAGAGGGGAAAAAATAGTATTTAGTTTATAGTTATGGTATTAATTTTGACTTAATTATTTGATTAATCCTTGTCCTTTCCCTTAAAAAAATGAATAGAAATGAAAGAAGTAGGATTGGTAAAATGCAATAAAAATCTCTTTAATTTCACTTCTCTTTTCTTGAATTTTCATGGCAAAATGACAGGCAGCATGAAGTTAAAAAGTGAGAAAATCAACTTCTCAAAGAGAAGTGAAAATGTACTGCTTTTTGAAAGTAAAAACAAGCTGCAAAAATCTTCATTAAATTGCTGGTTGAAATGTTTTTCATAACGAAATGGGAAATGTCACTGAAATGAGTGTGATTTATCTAAATGTTTACATTTTGATGGAACTTGCTTTTTTCAATGATCAAAAAATCCATTCCACTGTTTTCTGTTAGCAAGTGTAATAATAAGACTAAACCCTCTAGAAATCCAAGAGTGGGAGTGGGGCAGTCTGCTTCAGAGAAGATCTTACACACTGCAGGAGGAATTGAGAGGCATTCCTCAAATTACACCATCTGCAAAATATGCTTGCTTCTTACACTTTGCTGACAAAATAAAGCTTGTTATAAGAAAAAAGATTTAATCTAGAAGAAGATAATATGGTATAAAAAAATTGCCCATTTTTTTTTCGGCAGGAAACTAAAAGGAAGGGAAGCAGCCAAAACCAGGCGTGTGTTCTGGTAGACGTAAAATAGAAATTTTGATCAAAGGACGTCATGGAAAATGGGCAAATAAGTCTGGTTGTGTCGCCTCAATATCGTGTGATATTGAGTACCTGAACCTGGAATTAAGCAAACACGTTTTCTCAAAGAGGCAATTATACCTTGAGAGGAGCTAGAAAAATGTATTTGTTTTTTTTTTTATTATTATTATTATTTATGCCTTTATTTTTGTTTCTGAAATAGCAATGCCGATGGAGAGAATAGAGGAATAACATTCAGGTTACACAAGCAAACTCCATCTGATATTAACCAAAAGAATTTCCAGATCATCCAATGAGAGAGACATTTAGCAGAGAGTTTGATTCAGCTGAGGAGAGAGTTTATCATTAAATGCATCACTAATAATATGCTTTGGTGTTCTATATTTTTGTAACTCATCCCCATGCTGCAAATCTATTGAGTGCCTTAGAAACAACTGTTAGACTACTAAATCTCCCTAGTGATAAAGCTGATTTGAGCCATCAGACACACAACAAGGCATCCCTCACCAAAGTGTGTGGGTCATATATAGAGAGATACAGATGATGGTGCATTTCTCCTCCTAATCCTCAAGGTCTCCATCTTCAGCTAACTATTCCACACTAAAAGGTCAAAAAGAGAAGCGGCTCTCCAAGGAAACTCTTTTTGATCATGTTATAGTTTGTCTGCATCCACGTTTACCTCCAGTGAGTAAAAAGTCTGCTTCTATTACTATGGTTATTAGGCAGTGGGAATTAAAGACGTGGATATGTGTCTGTCTGAAGGTGTCAGCCTACCATGTTGAGTAACCCACCCATGGACAGTCAATGCTGCAGAGTATGAAGTGGCTGTAACTCATTTTCAGTGTGATAAATAAGGCAGCTGAGCTAAGGATGCTTGCTGGACTTTTGGGCTAGGTCCCCACCCATCCAAGCCAAGGTGTTATTAGCACATCTAGGGCTTTAACTGATGTCGCTGGAAGCCACTACTGTTTGAAACATCCTTTCCCTACAGAAGCTAAGCATAGGAAATGCTCAGTTCAAGTGCCTATTAGCAGAACACAAAAAGAAATTTCTGCTGCTATCTGTGCTTTGCTTTCCTTCTTGGCAGACACAGGCATTAAGTTCCTGGAATCTTCAGTTCAGACACCCACAGAACAGGAAATGAGGGAAAAAGGTGAGATTTTTTTTTTTTCCTTCTCTCTCATCTCTTGGAAGAGGTGTACAAGCTGCTAAAGGAACCTACTTCTTCAAAATGTCGAACCAGATTTGGGAGTTCTATGGCAACATGCTAGCTAGATCTGTAATTCATTCAGACAAACCCATTTGCAATGGAAAACTAGATCCATAAGTGAGAAAAAAAGGCTCCTACTTCATACTGGTTGTTGGGCAATGTCAGGATGGTTGCCACTTTCCCCATTGACTGTCAGTACCAAATCTTGGAAAAATCACATAAGAGTTCCGCACCTTTGCTGCCTATCATTAAAATAGGGATAACAAAGTTTCCTTTTCTCTTATCCTTCATCTGCTTTCTCTTCCTCATTTGTAAATGCTTGGACATACTGACAGTCTTTGACAATATATATGGACAATGTTTAACATCAGACCCTTTTCAATTTTCCTTGATGTATTCTAGATGCTATTTAATTTTATGATGGTCAGTTTTGAGTCAATGCAAAGGAGTATGATGGCCCTCTGATATCTGATAAGGATTATGCTCACTCAAAAAGAATCTTTACAGTGGAAGACATCAATATTCTTGGGAAAATCTGCCTCCTTGTCAGATGCAGGTGACTATTGGTCAGATGATTATTTGTATGGTTATACATATGTGCAAAATAGTTACCTAAGTTTGTTTCCTGAGGAAACCAGGCTGGAAAAGCATCTCTTGATGTATCACGTAGCCTTCATCCATTGACCTGAAGTCTTCAGGAGACAGGAGTTTCACTGGAGAATCACTGAGATTCATTAAAGCTGCCTAAAGTTCATTATTGGGTTTTTTTTCCATTGACCAGGTTGTAGATAGAGCTCTTCTATACACTGGTGAAGATTAGATATAAGCCAAAGTTAAAAGGAGAAAAAAGTGTGTCAAAAGAAACCTGTGCTGGAAATTAAATATCCTATCATCTCAGTAAATGATATCCATTAAATCTCTGGCCAAGATATTGGACAAAACAATAAAAATACCAATCTTTACATTCTGGGGGGCTCAGTGCAATCAGGAAATCCATCAGAGGAACTGTTTTCTCATCTCCTGCTGTCTTGTTGCACATAAAAGCTCATATTTCTACTGTCTGGTGTTACATCATGCCCAGCATCCCTATACCTGATGATCAACCAATTAAACCTCAGAGTGTTTTTCCTTCTTTCTGGCTAATACATTGCTGTTCTGCTAATTGCTCTTTTTTGTCTGGTAGTAGGCTGGTTTGTTTAAAGATTTTGTTGGACATGTTCGTTTAAATCATTATTTGCCAGGTTTTTGGAAGGGATTATGTGTTTGGTTGATTTTGTTGTTGTTGATTTTCAGGCTGCTAGATTTCCTTCTAGTGTACTTACTGTCTGTCATCAACAAACAAACTTTCTCATAAGATATTTTTCAGTTAGGTTTCTTAGGAAGGCTAGGACTAGGTAATGGGAAATTAAGAAAAAAGAAAAAAAGATGAGAGTTTTACATGAATAAACATAACTCAGCAGCTATACTAGTTGAGAAAAATAAATTACGAGTACACCTCCTACCTCATTTGGGATGCAGGACGAATGTCACACTGTAACTAAGGAAACTCACAAAGAAGTTGCAAAGAGGTTGATTTTACATGTGTTCTGGGAGGTCACTAACCCTGTCACTGACAGAAACAAGCTATTAGGTTAAAAGGGCTGATCGTCTGCTCCATGGTAGGAACACCGTCGTCTTCCTGGCAATTCTGCCTGTCTTGGAAGGATAATAAGTAATCAAGTAATCAAGTATTTAAGTAAATAAGCAAGCAGTTTCCCCAGGCAAATTGCTCGCAATCCAGACAGTAGGCAGTGCATTGCGCCCTTCTCATTATATGTTAAATGTTGTTTGTTCTTATAAGGATGTTTCCCTGTTGACACAGAGGAGACTGGAGTCTTCCCTTTCAGAAAGGAATGAGGAGAGAAAGAAGAGAGTATGTTATACTATTTATTTATTGTCTTTTTTCTTTTTCTACTGTATTAAACAAAACATGAGACAGAAGGAGTGATCAAGACCTCAGCCTCTGAATGCAGTTGGTGCTCTGAGCAGCCACTAGACTCCTCTCTCATGTCCTCTGAATATGCCCTAACAACTCTGTGAGCTCAGCATGGGAGAAGGAACAAGCCAGTTAACACAAAAGTGCTCTCAAGTCCAAGTCAGCCTTTGGATGCCCAGAAAATGTGAACAAGATGACACTGTCATTGATACCCCAATCACTGGGCCACGATCTTTTGTAGAAATCCACAAACACAGTCAGACCTAATCACTGCAAAAGATTTAGTGGTTCAGATTTATGTGAGCTGCACAGTGCTGCACTTCAATGGAGTAAACACTGTGTTGTGAGTCATATTTTGTAAAAACTGAAGGCTTGAATGCTTCATTACACTGTGAATGATTCTGTCTCCAGCAAACCTCACAAGTCAGGATGCTTCTTTGACATTGCTTAAATTGTCTGGACATCTCAGGTCCACCAAGATGGTGTTCAGGTGTAGTGTGAATGCAAATTCTGAGATATATTTTTACTCCTGCTGCAGAAAAGACCATAGGAATGCAAGCTTTACCATGCTACATCTGCTTGCATAAATGAAAGATAAAGAAATAAATAATACAAGTGTGAAAAATCACATTGCATTCATGCATAAAAGTGAAAAGAGGAGACTGTAGACAAGTAGGTATCTTAATTGTGAACAAAATCCCACCTTCACTCTGGAATGGCCACTGGTCTATGAGTTTAAGGGGAGCAAATCACCATCACTATTATTTTTCATCTATGCCATTGCTTATTAGGTAAAGAAAATAGAACATCAAAGCACTGAATGGATCGTGAAAGTCACAGCCTGGTCTTCCACTGGGGTATGACCTACAGAGCATGAGAAGGGAGCAGAGAAGAGAGGTCAGTTCTGGATGGGGAGCTTTGGCCATCTTGAATCAGGACAGATTCAGCCCTCAGTGTTTCCAGCTCAGCGTTTTAAGTATAGCCCATTTGCTTTCACAAGGACTATGTATCTGCTGCCTCATGACTGACATAATACCAAGCCTGATGTGATCCATGGAAATCTGTGAGCAGAGTGATTCTGTCACAAGTTTGCCATTTCTACAGGGTTATTTTTCCCTGCAGTTATGTCTCTCTTCATTCTAATTCAATGCCAGAGTTGCTTTGGCTTTGCCAGGCATCTTAAGAATATCCCAGAACGGTTATTCACCACTGAAACCAAAGTTGCTCTGTGTGGTCTGTCACAACATTTTCTTTTTCTGGGAACACCCTGGGAGGCAGCTGGTTGCACAGTTACAAAACAAACAAATAACAACAACAAAAAACACTCCACCAAAAAAAGAAAAAAAACAGCGAAAAACCCTGAGCCTGTTTTCCAGGAGCAGATACTGTTCCCTTGATATTTTCCTCAGGAAGCTTTTCTCACATTGTACTCAGGCTAAGGATATACGATTAAGGGAACACATGGTATAGAACTATCTAATCTGGCTTTAAAATCAAGATTCATCAGCTCACAAGATATGACCTGACTCTGTATGTAGTTGGACTTGTACTGATAACTGAGAAAAACCCTCCTATTTCTTGTTCCTACTTAAGTAAAGGTGTGAATTTACTGTGAACTCCTTAAAGAAACTGAGCCTCCACTTATACCTAGACATTGCATCTTAATACCTCTTAGCTTTTGTAATTTGAATTCACTTTTTCCCACCAATGGTTTGGTAATGAGTTTTGGGTCTGAGATTGCCAGAAGGCTTCAGTGAGGACAACCCATCTGGCATCCCTCCATAATGTCTCTTCTCCAGAGACCTGGAGGAACACTGACCTTCACGGGATGCTGTAAATGGCAACAGTGGAATCCTGTAGGAATGATTCTATATTGCCAATGTCCTGGTTTTAGCTGGGACAGACTTAATTTCCCTCTCAGTAGCTACTGTGTTTTGGAGTTAGTATGAGAAGAATGTTGATAACGCTGATATTTTCCACTGTCACTAAGAAATCAAGGATTTTTCTCCAGTCTCCCATATTCAGTTAATGAGCAGTTGTGCAGGAGCTGAGAGGGAGCATAGCAGTACAGACATATAGACATGTTGGCCAATGGAAATATTCCATACCATAGATGTCATGCTCAGTTTATGAATGGGGAAGGAAATTATCAGCTCTTCTTGTGTCTGTGAGCTCGAATCCTCTCTTGCCTGGGAGTCTGATTCTTTTTGGTAATTTAATGATATTAGGGGTTTCTGGGGTTCTGTTCTGTTGCTCGGGGAATGTCTGCAAATCAGTCCTCAGGTGGTGAGAAAAACTGTATTGTATAGAGTTTGTTTTGCATATTCATTATTATAATTATTGTTATCATTACTAGTAGTAGTAGTATTTCCTTTGTTGCCTTATGAAACTGTCTTTATCTCAACCCACAAATTTCCCCTTTTGTCCATTTCTCCTCCCCATTCCACTGGGGGGGGCAAAGGGAGAGGTGGGCAAGCAGCTGTCTAGTGTTTAATTGTCAGCTGCCTGGTTAAACTACGACAGCCAGGCAAGAGCACAACACTATGGCACGCCATATGTGGTTAAACGATCCAATAAAGGCCAAAGTTGAATGAAGCCATACAGCTTTCTCAGACTCAGTCTCCTTTACTAATTTTTTCCGGTTACCTGCTCACAGATTTTTTTATGTAACAAGCTTAATTGAAGAATATGGATATCTAAATTTTACCTTTAATTGTCTGTTCAGGTCATTTCTAGTTCAGCATCCTAAAAACCCATCTTCATTTGTCCATTCACTAGTGAGATTACTAGCACAGATTAAATGAATCATGATTGTAAAGAGCAGGCTACAGAAGAATGATGGCACATAACTGCTTTATTCTTTCCTTGACTCTTCCATATGGCTTTCCATTCCTTCTAAAGCTTTTCCATGTACCCTGAATGCTCCATAGCAATGCCTCTAAGTCCTGTCATCCTCCTCTTTTACATAGAAACATACTCTAATCTACTTATGGCCTCTTTCTACTCTGTGTGACACCAACCAACAGAGCAAACCACTGCCTGTGCTGCAGCCAGTCAGCTCTCCACTATGTTTAAAGACCAGCTGGGCCCTGTCTTTTGGTTGCGAATCATGCCAGTAGTATCCATTGTATCATAGTTTCAAGTAGACAAAGCCAAAAGCGTTTAGAGGAGATGCACATAATCTACCGAAACTATCAATTGTAGTATTTAAATACTTTGAAGTCTTCTACTAGTCTAGCAAATTTAGTTGAATTTGGCAAGTGGATGCAAAGCTATTTGGGGGGGATGGAGGATGATGCAGATAGATGCACAGCAATATGGTACAACATCGGGAAATCAAACTAAAGATTAAGAGATAAAGGGATTAGAAGGAACATAGATCTTCATGCTGCGAGGGATAAAACTCTTCCTTCAGGAAAATACTATACTTAGGGGGGGATACATTATTTAAGAACTATTTCTAGTTCAGTCCTGTAACCTTTCAGCTGAGAAATCTGGATCCAGTCACCACAAAGAAAAAGAGGACATGGAAGGTTGGATGGAATAAATTCACTAAACCCTGGGCTCCTAGTTTTTGCCAAGGTTTTGTTTGACTTCAAAACCAGGTGGGTTCCAAATTTATGCCAGAGGAAACTGTTGCAGTTTATCACTCCTTGAAACCAATATGGGATGCTGATAATGAGAATCATCATTTGATGATGCTAAGTATCAGTCAGCTGCTTTCCTCCAAGGAAGTAGAGCAGGTTGAGACATACCATGAATTTTATGCCAGAGTCTCCACACGGATCTGTAGCATGGCACAGACCAGTGTGAGGACAAAGAGTCGGCTTGCTGACAGTGCATTGCCTCTGCTCCCCATGAACTCCAACTGCATAATAGGATGACATTCTCCTTCCTCTGGCTCACCTAACTTCATCTCATTCCTGATGCATCTGCAATCAGCTTTAAAAACTCCTGGAGTTTGTCAAAGGACACCTGACTGTCGGATTCTCTAAGAGAAGTAACTTGCAGATGATTATGCTGACATTTGACAGAAGAAACAACCCCTCAGTACCCTTCCTGTGGTGCTTCTGTTCACATTTGGACATTCCCAGGAATGGATTGATTCAGAAAAATGCACTCATAGGAAACATTTTCACAAGGGAGGGATCAAGGCCTGTTGCTGTAGCCCTCAGCCATGCTGAGTAGTGTGGCCCAATGTGTTTTGCCTGGAGATGTAGATGCTGAGTGGAAGATTATATCTGGAAATCTTTCTTCCCCAGAGGTAATGAATTACTGTGTAAAAGTTAAAGAAGACTTCTTAGCTGTTTAGACTCCCACTTTATCTCCGCAGAGCATTACACACTTTCCTCAGACTCACTTTAAAGTATCTCCAGTAACATGCTTTCACCCTCGCTCCTGAGAAACATCCTTTTGGCCAAAAGTAAAAATGTTCTTGATACTGCCCAGGTATGGGAAGTTTGCATGGATAAAACCATCCAGTTCAGTCATTTTAAGAGAGTCCAGGAGAAAAGCTTTGCAATAATTGTTTGATGGACCACAATTTTTTTGTATATTAGTATGTGTTAGCAGTGCAAGCAAGTCCTGCTGGCTGTTTGACACTGCAAACATTATCAGCAGAGCCACCACCTTTGTGCCCCACATCATGAGAAGCTCACAGTTCTAGTCAGCAGACATGTTATACATGAATAGCTTAACGTGAAAAAGATTTGTTCGGTGCCTAGGAAAAAAGCTCAAGCTTTAAACAAGCCAAGCTCATTTTCTTGCTAGAAGAAATTTGTGTAAGTCAAAGTCAGGTATATATTTATTTGAGGTTCACCATATAATTCAGGTCTAGTGATCAGGCACCTTTTTACAACTACAGTGAGCTGAAGTGCTACTGAACAATGCTTGACTTCACGTCTTGGTCAAGGTGGAGCTGACCTTCTTGTTAGCTTCATAACTTTACCTTGTCATTACTCAACTACATAGAGTAAAACTCTTGTTTTGAGTATGCTTGTGACAACTGATGAGTTAACTATGCATTTCAAGCTAGAAATAAAGCATTGACAAGGTGGGGTTTTTTTTCTGCAGTCAGTGAAAAAGCCACAAACATGGTGACTATCACTAGAAATCCTGTATGGAGTGACAGACCAGCTGGTCAGCTTTTTGAGTTAACCTATTCATTTAACTCATGTCTTGTACATCATTCTCTGAAAAGCCTAGATAGGAGTCTCAGAAGTCATTGGGCAGTCTCTGTCAAAAATAATCCAAAGACATTTCTGTAGAAGTCACTGAATGCTTCCAAAAGCCATATTGTCACAGTCAGATTTTGTCCCATGGACCTGTTAGACTACTAGAAGTCTTCCAGTGAGCAAGATCATAGAATCATAGAAAGGTTTGGGTTGGAAGAGACCATAAAGATCATCCAGTTCCAACCCCCATGCCATGGGCAGGGACACCTTCCACCAGACCAGGTTGCTCAAAGCCCCATCCAACCTGGCCTTGAACACTTCCAGGAAGGGGGAAATCAGCTTCTTTGGGCAACCTCTTCCAGTGCCTCACCATCCTCAGAGTAAAAAAATTTTAGTTTAAATGTAATCTAAATCTACCCTCTTTCAGTTTAAAACCATTCCCCCTTCTCCTATCACTGCATGACCCTGTCAAAATTCTCTCTCCAGTTTTCTTGTAGGCCCCCTTTGAGTACTGAAAGGCTGCTATAAGGTCTCTCTGGAGCCTTCTCTTCTCAAGGCTGAACAGCCTCAACTCTCTCAGCCTTTCCTCATAGGAGAGGTGTTCCATCTTATTTTTGTGTCCTCCTCTGGACCCACTCCAACTGGTCCGTGTCTGTCCTGTGCTGAGGGCTCCAGAGCTGGGTGCAGTACTCCAGGTGGACTCTCAAGAGAGGAACAAGTTACTTCAGAATTCACGAACCTCACACTTTAAGAAACAGTTGATGTTTCTACCTTGCTACAGCATCCTTAACACATCTTTGCATAGGCTACTGCAACTGTATGACAAAAAAATCAAAGGTAAATAAGGAAGGTACTGGATGCAATAAAATGGGTGACTGATGCTGGAAAAGCTTAGAGGCTTAGTAATATTTCCCGTCAGCTCCTGAAAGACAGGAAAACATGAGCAGATAATCAGCTAGCAGATAGGTAGTCTTTCTTCTAAGAAAGCAGACCAGAGCTAGAGGTATAGGGACAGGATTAATCTTAGGGACATCGATGAGTAATGGCCCCCTATCTTTGATAGGATGTAAATTCACACCCTTGCATAGTGTATTGAGCATCAGATGCACTAATGGAGTTGTAAAAGCCTACAGCATGTGTTCTCTGGTCAGGAACTGGCATTTAGCACGTATATCTGTTTTGCTGGTGTTAGTATTAGGTTTGCCTAATACTCATGTAATAAAATGTCATATAGGTTTAATAAATATGCCTCCTTATTTTTGCATTGTGAGCTGTCATGATGTGGAACTGCTGCTGAGCAATTCCAGGTTTCATCCTGAAAAGAACTACAGTCTCAAAGATAGTGATCTGCCTTGGGGCTCGGGTTTACCCCTGCTCTTCTTGACTTCTTCACAAAATTACTTTCTCAATTCTTGATTTCTTGAGTAGCAGTCAACTATTGACAATGGACAAAGGGGCCAAGTGCACTACTTTACAAAGTAATTAAGGTTAACAATGATGTTCATTAGCATAGAACTAGTCATTCAGCACTTTTGGAAGAAAGAAAGGAGAAGAAGAATAATAAGCCTGAATTAGCAACCTTGTTTAATTTCCTACACCTCTTCCCAAAAGAGTTGAGGACCAAATCTGCTTAGGGTGGACTAGCTGTTTGCTGACAAATGTTGACAATTACCCAAGTTTCTGAAAGATACTGCAGGAGGACGGACCATCCCTCAAGACTACTTTGCCTGGGAAGGTCCTATGTATTGCAGTTGTTGAAGGATAGCTTTAATTTGGATAGTGTTTACAAGATCTGCGTGTTTTTCCCCAGGCTGTTTTATGTGACAATCCAGTAAGGTTTCATTAGGTCTCCTGTATAAAAATACAGAACAAGAGAAGGAGATTCCAGGGGAAGTCTTTTCAAGTAAACATGGGTAACGGTACAATGACTGTACATTACTGTAGCTGATTGCATGACCAGCGTGATGCTAAAAAAATAAAGCGCAATGATGTATTGAAAAGATCTGGGTCAGATGACACAATTTCAGGAAATTAATTTATGCTGAAGGAAACTGTCGCATAAAAGAGAGAAATCACGAACATAGACTAGACAGAGCAGCCCAAAGCCTGAGCTTTCATCTTAACACCCAAAGAGATGTTTTTCAGATGCTTCTACCCCAGCAACGTAAAATCTTGCAAATATCTTTGTAATTTTGTGAAGTGGCACAGGATGAACCCAAGCGATGTCATGGATGTATGGCTGAAAGGTGATGCGAACTATCTGCCTTCTCAGATTTTATTTCCTAGGATATCTGGGGATAATTCTGCATATTTCTAGGATAATCTGGGGATTATTCTTGCCTTTACTGTTATAACCACATATCAACTATAGTCAAAAATCATTGGGATGAGGAGGCTGTTTCCCGTTTCCCTTCTGGATATCTTCAGAAAGCCTCATTTTGTTACTGAATGGCTAAAATTTTTAATTCACATGCTTGACTTGACTACGTGTATGAGCAGAATTGCTTAATGTAAGTGTGCACCTGTGAGTGTGCGTATAAAGAAGATCTGGAAGGATCGTAGCATGAGACGTAATATATAGTAGGACCCAGGAGAATGAAAGAAAACTGCCTGAAATTGAAAACATGCTCATTTGAATCTTTTTCTATAAGACTGCTTATGCTGTTGAGTCCTCATCCAACCATTACTTGACTTCACTTTAAAAGATCACATCTTTTTTTCTACATTATTAAGTCTAATTAAAAGGAATTAGTCACAAGAGTGACAAATTTTAAGCTAACTACAGAATTATTTCATGTAGCATTTATTAGATAAGTCAAACATGGCAAGAGTTTTAGGCAAACTGGCAAAATCAGCAAAAGTAATGTCTTGGCATCAAAATTCTTTCTTAAAATCAAGTAATTTTTTATTAGGGGTATTATTTTCTTTTTCTCAACTTCTTTTTCTGTACTTTCTTTTTGTTAGGACTGGAGAATAAAGAAATTGTATAATAGTGGGTAATAAAATCTGTCATTCTTGTGAGTAATGCTTTGTAATTAGAAGAAATAAAAGTAAAGTAAGTACGATGGCGTGTGGTTTGCTAGGCTGGGGGTGTATCATTGCGTTCAAAGGTTTTTATATTAATAACGAACTTTAAATGCTTGAAGATTCTGCTTGAATTAGCATCAAAAGGGACAGAGGTTTATCTGTACTTTCAGTTCCACATGCTGCCACAGCTATATAAATCTTTCACACAAAAAGAGCCGGGATGAACCCAAATCTTTCAACACTAAAGCTGCAAGCTGCAAGCATGAGAGCTTTGGGAAGAAAACCCCATCAGCTGCTAAAACTCAGACTGTCTTTGCAATTCAGACGCTAGATGGCTGAGTTCCCCTCTCATATGCTTGTGTACACCAGGTCATGCTCTGAAACAGGGACCTGTGGGATTTACTGTTTCCCTCTTCGGGACCAGCAATTCCCCACAAATGACCTTGCTGCTCTTATTGTGCTTCTTTTGCAGCAGAACCACATGAAAATAGCAGTCCAGTGGACTGGACAGATATGGTAATATTTCAGGTCCCAGGAACTTTGATCAAGTCCAAGGCTATGTTTCAGTGGACTGGCTGACACTGTGTTCTCAGAGTCATGAATGCTGTTTTCCTGTTTGTCCTTTGCTGGATTTATCCAGAGCCGGGTGTTTCAGCTGCTGTACCCTCTCTGGCTCTGGAGCAGATGGTTCTGATAGGGCTGCCCCAGAGCTGAGGATTTTGGAAGATGGATATTTCCGAGCCTTGGGCAGTGAGAAGGAAGATCTGCCCCAGAACTCTGTGTGCTGGGACCCACCTGCAGCTGCTCAATGAACTTACCATTCTTATTAACTAGCATTTAATGAGTTTGCTAATTGCCAGCTAGCAATGCAATGCACAAGAGTGTCAGATTTTCTGAGCAACTACTGGGATCTGGGAGCTTCCAGTTCCATGGAAATGTGGATGATTTTTGCTTTCTTCCTCATTTAGACAAATAACATCTCTTTCAAAAAGACCAGTGAAATGTAAATGCTGATTTTCAGTTAACTCTTCTGTCTAGTCCTGTCTCCGAGATTCCAGGAAATGTTGAGTCCACCACCTCCACATTTAAATTATCCTGAAGTGTAAGTACTGCCATTTTTTTGAAATCCTGTCATATTTCAAGGCTAAATGCAACTAGCTTCATTTTCCAGTTATTTAATTCAGGAATACCTTTCACTTGCAAGTCTTGAAACTACAAAAGTTGCCCTCCTTGGTATTCCGTTAAAATATGAAAAACTACACAAGAAATCTACTTCTTATCCACTTTAATGAACTGATGTGATTTTTCACCTTGAAGTTCATATAATGTAGCCCTTTCTTTGAAAACCCTATCTTGGCCTCTTTTAACAATTTTCTTCAAGTGAGGGTGGGACTTCGTATTTTAGTAGTAGCTTTCATTGTACAGCATGCAGAGACATAATTTCAGTAAACAATAAATCAAATAAATAGATTTTTTCAGGATTGCCTTTGTACTTTTATTAGAGGATTTCTTTAAGAACTTGTCGTACATCTGTTTTGATGATTTCTAGGACCTACTCATCTTCCTAATCCCTTCAGTTTCTCTGTTACAAAAGGTAAAAAAACCTTCTACTTGTTTCTCTTCAGTGCACTTTGACCACTCGGCGTGGTGTTTGGTATCTTTGTAATGGTAACTTGTCCTCTTTATTATTGACTCCATAATCATTTTTATGCTGCATACCAACTTTCACTAAAATAAACCAATAAAAAGTAGCATTTATATATCAGTGGAAAAAAGTATTCAACAATGTTTGCTCAAAACCTGTTTTTATGGTGGTTGCAACAGAAAGACACATTCCTTTCCTCTAAAATCAAAATAATGCTTAATGTACTGAGATAGCTTTTAATCGGTGTAGGAGAAGTGGGCCTGTGTGAACCTCATGAGGCTCAACAAGGCCAAGTGCATGGTCCTGCATCTGGGTGGGGGCAACCCCTGCTATCGATACAGGCTGGGGAATGAAGGGATTGAGACCAGCCCCACTGAGAAGGACTTGGGGGTTCTGGTGGATGAAAAGCTTGACATGAGTCACAACGTGTGCCCGCAGCCCAGAAGGTCAACCGTATTCTGGGCTGTATCAAGAGAAGCGTGGCCAACAGGTCAAGTGAGATGATTCTGCCTTTCTACTCTGCTCTGGTGAGACCCCACCTGGAGTACTGCGTCCAGCTCTGGAGCCCTCAGTGCAAAAAGGACATGGAGCTGTTGGAGTGGGTCCAGAGGAGGGCCACACCAAGGATCAGAGGGCTGGAGCACCTCTCTTTTGAGGGAAGGCTGAGAGCTGCGGCTGTTTGGCCTGGAGAAGCGAAGGCTGTAGGGACACTTATAAGGTCTCTGCTGCTGCTGAAAGCAGCCTTTCAGTATCGGAAGGTGGCCTATAGGAAAAATGGGGAAAATCTTTTCAGCAGGGTTAGTTGAGATAGTACAAGGAGCAATGGCTTTAAACTAAGGGACTAGATTTAGATTAGATACAAGGAAGAAACTTATTACCTTTAGGGTGGTGAAACAATGGAACAGGGTGCGAAGAGCAGTAGTGGAGGTCCCATCCCTGGAAACATTTAAGGCTAGGTTGGACAAGGCTCTGAGCAACCTGGTCTCGTTGAAGATATCCGTGCTCACTGCAGTGGGGTTGGGCTGGATGACCTCTAAAGGTCCCTCCAACCCAAAGCATTCTATGATTCTATGATTCTATGATTTTATATGTCTTATTGTTTCTTTATATGGCAGCAGCTTCATTGCAGAAGGCATGTGGTTACAATTTCGTGAAACCAAAGTAGGTTATATCATCGTGACTTTCTTTATCAACCAGACGTGAAATCTGCCGGAAAACATAGCAGGTTTCTTTGATGAGACCTACTTTTCAGGGAACAATGTCATCTGGTGCAGTAGCGATATTTTTAACTTTGAATTATCTTTGTTACTTCTGACTTAACAGTGATTTTGCTTGCTGAGGATCTGTCTTTACAGTCCAGCATCTAACTCCATTGAGTGTCCACAAGCCCTTAAGTCCCTTGAAAGGTCTCCAGTTCTCCAAGTTGTGTTATAATTTATGCAACCCCAAAACAGTGTCGAACACTCAGTAAGTTTTGGAGTATGAAGTTATATGCTGCAGTAGTTCTCAAATATTTCGTTGCAACATCTGTAGCCTCATTTGCTAGAAATGCTTTTAGGTCAGCTTGACTCTATTTGGACATTTACTGTCACAATGTGACATGCTAATATGGGTGCACCGGGAATGTTACAACACTCCATGTGTACGCAGCTGATGTATTTTGGCTGTAGGCCTGGGGATCACAAATGACGGGAGAGTTTTTCTGCATCGAGGTATTATAGCCCTTCTTCTTCTATGCAGAGGAATTTATGGCTGCATTTTGTCAGACCAAGTGTGTGTCTAGGCAGTACTCTGTCTCAAATAGTGGCCCACACATCATGTCCAGTAAAATGTAAAAGATAAAAATATACTGTTCTTTTCATTGTATGTTCTCTAGAGACGGGTGGCTGAGGAAATGCAGCAGCCAGAATACTTGAATGTACTGTGCAAAATCGGAAGAGAGTGGTTATTTTCTACTCCCATGTACACATGATCCAGGAAGCAGAGCAAAGTTTGGCTGCTGTGCTCCTTTTACTCCTGTTGCTACGGCGTGTGCAGAGAGACTCAATTTTCTTATTGGCACATTGGAGCTCTGAATTCCTTAATCTATTTGCCCTTTCTGCAGCCATACCTCCATTTGGTAAATAGCCTGGGGAGGTGAGCAATGGAAGTAGTGAGGTAAAGCAAAGTTATTATGAACCTGCTGAAAAGAATGAAAGGACTAAAATGAGCAATGGGAGAGAAAAAGAAAACAGAATGTCCCAAGGGGACATTTCATTGCTCAGTGGGCATCAGGTTGAAGAAGTTACAAATAAATTGTCATCTTAAGAGCTACCAGACACTGACGCAAACAGAAACCTTAAACAACAGCTCCTTGAATGTTATAGGCAGCAGCTTATGGTGCTTTACTGCATTTGCAGTCCTGAAATTCAAGTTGAGCCTGTGTATTAGCAGTGACTTTGCTGCTAGATGTTTAATGTTTTGCCTTTTTATTTATTTTTTTTTTTTAATCTCAGCGGTCTCTGTTCTATCTGTACTGGGATATACTGGCTCAAAGAGATTTCCACAAGACTATTGATGGTACACTTGGAGTCAAGGAAGGTCAGCCTAACATGAACCTGCTTGTGGTGACCATCCACACTGTTTACACATAAGCAAATATGGATTTGTCCAAGCTCTGAAAAGACAGAATCAAACTGCAAGTTGCAGGGATATTGCAGGGAGGTGTCACTCCATACAAACCTGTTTTTACACTCATCCCTGTGTGCTTACTATCTGCTACTGCTGTGATGTTTTCTTCTCCAGTGACACCATTATCTTCTCTAGTAACAAATTTCCAGCCTTCAGCAAAAGTTCCTCCTTAAGTATGCATGTGAACACAGGCACAGGCATAAATCATATTTAACCTTAAGCTTTTAAATGCAGTCCTTTGTCAGCTCCTTTCAGTATCTGGCCAAGGGCTGAACTTCAGCTTGGCTTGCTCAGGAACACAGAGCTTGCTATACTCTAATACCTTATGCACCAACACAATATGCACCAATACCTAGCTCTAGAGAGCTGTATATTTTGGCTGTATAGGAGATTTCTTCCTAAGTTCAGGAATAAGATTCGACAACCTGAAGTGTAGAGGGATCACAGCATTCATGGTTCCAAGGTCCTTTTCATCGAACATACCATTATTGAACCTGGGAGTGGGAAAAATGGAACTGATGGGCTTGTTTCAAGACCTATAATGCCATGGTTCAGGCAGTTCAGGCAGCACATTTGATCTAGTTCTCCAGGCTGGTTATATTTGCAATGTAGAAGTAGTTTCAAGTGGATAAAGAATATACACTGGCTTATATACTTGCTAGCACAAAGGAATAAGTTGTTCTTTTTGATTGTGGTAGGGACCACAAGAAGCCGAGGGTTTACCCTGCAGCAAGAAAGACATTTGGGAAAAAGTTTCACAATGTAAAGGTTAGTGAAACAGTGAAGTAAATTGCCCAGGAACTGCAGTCTTCATGACCAAAGGTCTCTGAGATCAGGTTAGACTGACATCTTCCAGGAATGAGAAAGGCCATGTAAACAAGGAAGAAAAGTCAAGCACCTTCATAGTTTTCAGCTCACAGTTTTCATAGAATCATAGAATCATAGAAATTTTGGGTTGGAAGGGACCTGGAGAGGTCATCATCACTCAGTCGGTGAGATAGGCAGCGGCAGCGATGGTAAGTTCCACGGCTGGGCACTCGACCGAGGCAGATAGGGGTGTTCCCGGAGCCAGAGAAACCCGAGGGAAGAGCAGTGAGACCCGCGAGGAGCCGGCAGCTCTTGTGAGCGAGCAAGGCTGACGTTGGCGTGGGCATTGCCAGCATCAACCACGGGAAATTTAAACAGCACTTCAGGAGCGCCAGCGACCAGAAGCGCGGCGAACAGAGTGGGCAAACAGGGCGTAGCACACCAGTCGGGGCATGGCACGGCAGTTTGCTCAGCAGTTCAAGCAGCCAGGGCACGCAGGAAGGGCCTTACAACCTGACTGTAGACCACAGCCGAAGGGAGAGCTCTAGGTTTCTGCCATAATGGTGCACATTAGCCTCAGAGCTAGAACCAGAGCTCCCACAGTGGGCAGCCTTGTGACGTCTGATGCCTCCACCCAGAAGGAATTGGTAACAAAGGAGACTTCAGTACGGGATGGAGCTTGCAGCGAGTGCCCAGACTCTTCTTCTGGAGTGCTGGTAAGTGCCTGCACAAGATGCAGGCAGGTTGAGGATCTGATAGGTCAGGTGGCTGAGCCGCAAGAAACAGTTAAAAGGCTACGCGGTATCAGAGGAACTGAGATAGAGATAGATACATGCTTGCAGAACCATGCTCCTGTGGAGGCCACCAATGAGAATGAGGCACCTTGGACCCTGGTGACCCGCAAAAGCAGGACTCCACTCGAGCCTCTGCCCTCCAGCATAACTACCAAAACCAAATATGAGACTTTAACAACCATAGATACCCAGGAGCAAGGTCTGCAAGAGGAAACTACACCAGCAGCACACAGCGGGTACCGTAGAAAGAAACGACGGTTACATGAGGTGGGTGACTCCCTGTTAAAGGGCACTGAGGTGCCCATCTGCTGACCTGACAGGGAGGCACTCGAGGTGTGCTTCCTTCTGGGATCTAAGGTATGAGACACAGCTGAGAGGGTGCCACAAATTGTAAAGGACACAGACTACTATGAGCTGCTACTCTTTCAAGTAGGCACAAATGACACTGCAAGTTGGAACCTTGGCAGAATTAAGGAAGACTTCAAAGCCCTGGGGGTGAAAGCAAAATGGTTTGGTGCCCAAGTTATCTTTTCCTCCATTTTACCAGTTGGAGGAAAGGGATCAGCTAGAAACAGACACATTCTGAATATCATAACAAGTTGAGAGCTTATGGATTAGAATTAAGGGACAGCCTCATATGGGCAACAATGTTGTGGGTGTGTACTACAGGCCACCTGATCAGGAAGAAGAAGTTGATGAGGCCTCTACAGGCAGCTGAAAGTAGTCTTACAGTCACAGGCCCTGGTTCTCATGGGGGACTTCAACCACCCTGACATCTGCTGGGAAGACTACACAGCCAGGCACACGCAGTCCAGGAGGTTCCTGCAGAGCATCTAACTTTCTGACACAAGTGGTAGAGGAGCCATTGAGGACAGGCTGCTGCTGGACCTTGTACTAACGAACAAAGAGGGACTGGTTGAGCATGTGAAAGCTGGAGGCAGCCTCGGCTGCTGTGACCATGAAATGGTGGAGTTCAGGACACTGCCTGGAGGAAGCAGGGCGATAAGCAGGATCAAAACATTGGACTTCAGGAGAAATAATTTTGGCCTCTTCAAGGACTGCTTGGAGGAATCTCATGGGTCAGGGCTCTAGAAGGCAGAGGGGTCCAAGAGAGCTCGTCACTGTTTCAGCATCCCTTCCTTCATGTTCAGGATCCGTGCATCCCCCTGAATAAGAAATCTAGAAAAGGAGGCAGGAGATCCGCATGGACGAGCAAGGAGATTCTAGCCGAGTTCAGATGGAAGAGGAAGGTCGATGGAATGTTGGAAGAGGGACAGGCCACTTGGGAAGAGTACAGGAATGCTATCAAAGCATGCAGAGATGCAACGAGGAAGGCTAAGGTCCACCTGGAATTAAATCTGGCAAGGGATGTCAAAGACAACAAGAAGGGCTTCTTCAAGCACATCAGCAGCAAATGGAAGACTAGGACTAATGTGGGGCAGCTGCTGAAAGAGGTGGGTGTCCTGGTGATGGAGGATTCAGAGAAGGCGGAGTTACTGAATGTCTTCTTTGCCTCAGTCTTTAGTGCTAAGGCTGGGTCTCAGGTATCCCAGTCCCCGGCACTAAGAGAGGAAGCCTGCAGAAACAATGACCTTCCCTTGGTCAAGGAGGATTGTGTGAGAGATCATTTAAGCAATCTGGATGCCCACAAATCCATGGGACCCAATGGAATGCACCCAAGAGTGCCGAGGGAGCTGGCAGATGTCATTGCTGAGCCACTCTCCATCGTCTTTGAAAGGTCCTGGACGACAGGAGAGATGCCCAAGGACTGGAGAAAAGCCAATGTCACTCCAATCTTCAAAAAGGGTAAGAAGGAGGATCCAGGGAACTACAGGCCAGTCAGCCTCACCTCCATCCCAGGAAAGATGATGGAGCAGCTCATTGTGGAGATCATCATCAAGCCAGTGGAGGAAAAGAAGGTTATCAGGAGTAGTCAACATGGATTCACCAAGGGGAAATCATGCTTGACCAGTCTGATGACAGCTTTCTAAGATGATATGACTGGCTGGGTAGATGAGAAGAGAGCAGTGGATATTGTCTACCTAGACTTCAGCAAGGCTTTTGATGCTGTCTCTGATAACATCCTCCTAGGGAAGCTCAGGAAGTGTGGGCTAGATGAGTCATCAGTGAGGTGAATTGAGTTCTGGCTGAATGACAGAGCTCAGAAGGTTGTCATCAGTGGCACTGAGTCTAGTTTGAGACCTGTAACTAGTGGTGTCCCTCAGGGGTCAGTATTCAGCCCAGTCTTGTTTAACATCTTCATCAATGATCTGGATGAAGAGACAGAGTATACCATCAGCAAGTTTGCTGATGACTCTGTTCTGGTTTGGCTGCAGCCGGCAACAAAAGTGCCGCGCAGCCACCCCTCCTCCCGCTGGGGTGCGAAGGAGAATGGAAAGAAACAGGCAGAAGCTAGTGGGTCGGGATAAGGGCAGTTTAACAGAACAGCAAACAAAGGGAACAATAACAACAATACAGATTAGGAGAATACACAACACAAATCGAAGAACAGAGAGCCGCTCTCCACGACCACTGCCCCACGCTCCTGAGCTGCGAGTGAGTTCCCGCTGTGCAGCTCCCCCCTCAACCTGAACCCAGCATGACGGCACATGGTATGGAATACTCTGCTCTGTTTGGCCAGGTTGGGTCAGCCCGCCCAGCTCTGTCCCTTCCTGGATTCCAGTGAGACCTGGACAGTCTGGAGAGTTGGGCGCAGAGGAACCTCATGAAGTTCAACAAGGGCAAGGGCAGCGTCCTGCACCTGGGGAGGAACAACCCCATGCACCAGAACAGGCTTGGGGCTGGAGAGCAGCTCTTTAGAGAGGGACCTGGGAATGCTGGTGAAAGACAGGTTAACCGTGAGCCAGCAGTGTGCCCTGGCTACCAAGAAGGCCAATGGGATCCTGGGGTGCACTAAGAGGACTGTGGCCAGCAGGTCGAGGAAGGCTTTCCTCTTCCTCTACTTTGCCCTAGTGAAGCCCCATCTGGAGTACTGCATCCAGTTCTGGGTTCCCAGTTCAAGAAAGATGAGGAGCTACTGGAGACAGTCCAGCGGAGGGCTACAAGGATGATGAGGGGACTGGAGCATCTCTCCTATGAGAAAAGGCTGAAGGAGCTGGGCTTGTTTAAGCTGAAAGAGAGAAGGCTGAGAGGGGACTTCATAAATGCTTATAAATATCTGAAGGGTGAGTATCAGGAGGATGGGGCCAGACTCTTTTCAGTGGTGCCCAGTGACAGGACAAGGGGCAATGGGCACAAACTGAAGCACAGGAAGTTCCGTCTGAACATGAGGAAGGACTTCTTCACTCTGAGGCTGACAGAGTACTGGAACAGGTTGCCAAGGGAGGCTGTGGAGTCTCCTTCTCTGGAGATATTCAAAACTCACCTGGACAAGGTCCTGTGTAACCTGCTCTAGGTGACTCTGCTTTGACAGCGGTGTTGGACTAGATGACCCACAGAGGTCCCTTCCAACCCCGAGCATTCTGCAATTCTGTGATCTAGTTCAACCCCCTGCAGTAAGCAGGGACATCTTCAACTATTTTAGGTTACCCAAAGCCCCATCCAACCTGGCCTTGAGCGTTTCCAGTGATGGGGCCTCTATTAACTCTCTGGGCATCTTGCTCCAGTGTTTCACCACTCTTTTGGTAAAAAATCTCTTCCTTATATCTAATCTAAATCTACCCTCCCTTACTTTAAAGCCATTGCTCCTTGTCCTATCGCAACAGGTCCTTGTGAAGAGATTTTCCCCTTCTTTCCTATAGGCCCCCTTCAGATACTGAAAGGTTGCTATAACGTCTCCTTGCAGCCTTCTTTTCTGGAGGACAAACAACCCCAGCTCTCTCAGCCATTCCTCATAGGAGAGATGCTTCAGCCCTCTGGTTATCTTTGTGGCCCTCCTCTGTGCCCTCTACATCAGCTCTGCTTTCTTCTTGTGCTAGGCTACTTTCAGATGAAAACCATTCTGCAAAACAGAGTTGTCTCTCACTTGTCATTTATTGGGCCTGAATAAAAGGACTAGACCACCATCAAACAAAACCTTCAAGGTTAAGTCTAATGTGACAGGTACCACCGATAACAACAAGGTTTTGTCTTGTCTATCATTTCATAGTGCATTATAGGCACAAATTTTGTTTTCTTATCTGAAACACAGAACAGAAGTTACCCTTTTGGGTCTAAAATCCCCCTACCCAAGAAAATATATTCTTCCCCCCAAAAACATGATCTGAGGCTCATAAAGACCAAATAACCACATCCAGATAGCCCTCAGGAATCTATTTTCCATTAATGATGTGGATACCTATTCTTAGCTATTTTCATATACATTTTAATATGCAAACAAATCCCTTCCCATCTCCTCAGATGAAATTCTGACATTACTTAGTTTGCCTGGATATTTTTTTGTCCCTCGTGTGATGCACAGTGTACAGTGAGTGGTCTACTTAGAAGGGAAGCAGAAAGACAGGTGTGTGTGCACACCTGTAAATCTGCTTTTAGAAGGCAGAAATCACAGTTTCTTAAGCACCTTCAAGTCCAGTCCATAAATCTCTGCTGGGAATATTATATTCACAGAGCACAACTTTCGAAATTATGCACGTATTGAGGAACTTGCTGAAAAAGTGGGCAACCCAGTGTTCTTTTAAAATGTCTTCTTCAAACCTTACTGACTTGCTATCATATTTTCTGCACCTTTCACATCATGTTAGCTGACCAGACAATTTATTAAGGACGGTGTGGGGAATACTGAGATGAATGGCTAACCGCTCTGAATAGTGATGTTGGAGGGAGTAATAGGCTTCCGAACAATTTCTGGAAGTGGGGAACTTTATCAGAGTATGTATAAAAGTAACGTGAACTCCATTCAGATCCTGTGTCTTCATTTCTGATAAACACATTATGCAACACAGATATTAACCTCCTTAACATGAGAGCTGTGGGGAAAATTGATTTGTTATTTTTCTTGTGGTCTGCAGCATTTGTGGGAAAGAAAAAGCCCAATAGCAAATTTTGCATAGAGTCTGATCACACATTGTTTTTCTCCGGTAAACTGAAAAGTAGATAATGCTTTCACTTAAAGGGAATGTTTTACTTCAGTGTTCGGTTTGTGACTTCTGTTAGAAAATACTCCTGGTTGAACAAATGTCATTTCCAATCAGAAAGTAAAAAGATTTTATTTTTAAATGAGCTGCTTTATCTCCTACAGATTTTATGCTTCCTGCTAAGTTTTTTGTTTGTCTGTCTGACACCCAATAATTTGTGAAACTAACATAAACACAGTAATAATTTTGAATTAACCCAACAGACATTTTTCATCTGTTATCAGCCCAAGAATTTAGATTTAGTGGAATTCTTTAGTGGGAAGTGTGCCTGTGAGCTGGATACTAAGTGCTCTTCAGAGCTGTGACCTCCACATCAATCTGTCTGGCATATAGTTTTGAGAATTCAAGAGCTACTATGTTATCAGTAATAATAAAAAAACCTACCCTCTATTAATTGCCATTAAAGTATGTCATAGTTAAATTTCTTACCATGTTAAATTGGATCAAGGAACGAAAATCTGCAATCTGTGCTCTGCCGTTAGTAAGATCCAGTAGGCCTCTGGTGCCTACATAAGAAATCTTGCTGCAGCATATTCTTCATCCAGCCATTTCTCTGCTAAATTTGTTTTTTTAATTACGAGTTTCTTCATTTGGGGAGGTGTAAATGGGCACTCAGTTACTGCTCTGCAAGAACTGACGGGCGAAGATAGGGCAAAAGAATAGACAAGACTGTACTTTGCACAGACATGATGTCCCAAGGATCGTGTATACTCAAGCTATAGTCCAGAGACACAATGTGACTCTTGAAGATCTGTCTGATTCACATTTAAGCCAGATGACTGAACTCACAGTAGCAAGTTGGCTTCACTGTCACGAACTTCAGCATCAGGACCATGAGTAAACAGCCTGTACTCCATTCAGTGAACTAAAGTCTGCACCTTAAACCTAGCTTTTGCCACTACTTGTGTTCCCTACACTGCCTTTCTAGTTAAATGTGCCCTTAGCTCTATCTGTGTCAAATGAGATAATGACAAAGAAGGGTCATGTGAAGTTTCTTCTAAATGCAAATTATCTTCTGTTCCAGCTTTAATAAAGATCCTGTCATCTGAATTAGAATTTGATTGCATTAAACAGAACGGACTCAAATCCACTGCCCCTTACCCAAATCATTTCTACAAGCGGAAAGGACATATCAAGTTGAAGAAACAGCCTTCAAGCTGCCTTGTTGAAATGCTTGGAGCTCTCCCTTTTTAAATTCCAGGAGGAATATTTCCCTGAGCGAAATAATGACTATCACTGTTTCTTGGTAGTTTTGTGGTGCCTTCTCTGGAAAAAGAGGACTTCTCCAGAAACAGAACTGTCCCCCAAGATCTTGGTGTCCTGAAATATGTCTGATTTTTTACAGGCGAGCTTATAGCACCAGACTTCTGTCCAGTTACAGGAAAGAAAGGCAGTCACTGCGGTTACTTACTAGCACCTGCCTGACAGGAACTGTGCACCCTAAGCAACTGTAAGTGAAGGTGGTGGTGAAGGTGTCTCCAGATCACTAACTCCAAGGGGCAGAGGTATGTTGAAAACACTCTTCAATGGGGAGGAATTCATTGTTTACTTGAAGCCATCCAACTGCTTTGTGTTTATCCTGTGCTGATCATCTGGACTGCCTCTTCAGTCAGCAGAGAGACGTGGATCTGTGGGATGAGCAACACTTTCCTATCAATGGAGTCCAAGCTGACCAATATTTGCACATTCTAGGTGCCAGTCCTTTCCCATCAAAAGCAGTAGCTCAGTGGTTAAAGCACCAATGGGGCTTTTTTTTGTCTAGAATAGAGGAGTTGCTACACTTTTAGTTATTTCCAGAAACATTTGGACTTGGACACCCAAATCACCATCTAGAACTTACCCATCTTGAATGGGCTAAGGCACACCATGAGCTTTATTTCCTTGTGCCTGATGATTCCCAACAACTAGATATTTGGGTAGTTCTTGGTATGGGATGTGGAGCTCTATATGGTCTCACTAGCACCCAATGAAAAAAAACTCTAGGAGAGAGCAGGATGTGGGTGAGGTAGGCAGGTGGGAAAGATCTAGCACCAAAGGAAAAAAGTGTGGGTCAAGCTGCAATCAGTCAAGATACGCTTCCTTTTTTTTTTTTTTAATTTTTATTAGGAGCATTATCACCTATAAATCCTGAAAACTTTTCATTCAGTGATGAACTCTTATTTTCAAGGACTTTATTGCTGTGTGTGCAACAGTTCAGTATTTGGCCCCGATTCACTATGGCAGATAAGAGAAACGAAGATGCATAGGTGCAGATAGTCACATCAGGCATTTGCATATCCTTAGTTTTATAGCCAGGCTATCAAACAGATAACAACGACGGGACATTGCAGACATTACTCACTGGTCAAGAGTTTTAAACACTTTGGGCTTGGCAGAGGGCTGTGACATCCATCTTGGAACTTCTCAGGCCAGGTGGGTTTCACGCATCTCAGTCCTGTCTTGGTTTGCATCCAGCCTGCATAGCAGGCCCTGAGAAAGAAATGGGGAGTGGGGGGCACTTTTCTATCTTTAGGGAAGATCATGGCTTATCTGCCTTCTTGGCCTTTTATGTCTGGGCAGTCATACTCTTAAACAGGAACAGACAGGAGCAGGACCCTCATGGATGGAAATCCTGTAACTATGGGACTCAATGCTGCTGTCTGAGCAGGCGTCTGGCACCTTCTCAGAGGTGCTATTGCATGTCCATAGTATAATGCAAGAATTAGGATGGACTGTGTTCCCTGAAATTAGTAGCTTAGAGACCCTTGGATTGGGATCAAACTCATCTCACCTTGAAGAACTCCACCTGAGCTGGTCACATTCAGTCCCCTTTCTAATAGAATCATAGAATCATAAGATGGTTTGGGCTGGAAGGGACCTGTAAAAGCCATCTAGTCCAAACCCTCTGCAGTGAGCAGGGACATCTTCAGCTAGATCAGGTTGCTCAGAGCCCTGTCCAACCTGACCCTGAATATTTCCAGGGATGGGGCGTCTGCCACCTCTCTGGGCAACACGGTCCAGTGTTTTACCACCCTATTCACAAAATATTTCTTCCTTACATCCAGTCTAAATCTCCCCTCTTTTAGTTTAAAACCACTACCCCTTGTCCTGTCACAGCAGGCCCTGCTAAAAAGTTTGTCCCTATCTTTCTTATAAGCCCCCTTTAAGTACTGAAAGGCCACAATAAGGTGTCTCCAGAGCCTTCTCTTCTCCGGGCCGAACAGCTCCAACTCTCTCAGCCTTTCCTCTAGGAGAGCTGTTCCATCCCTCTGAAAGAATAAGACGAGAGAAAATTCTAGGGTGTGATTCCTCTAACCTACATTAGGTATCTGCTGCAAGAAGAGATAAATTGTGACCTCAGCCTTGTGGCATCTCTTCCCGCGAATTGTGCAGGGAGTTGAGAGTGACTAACTCAGATGGAGAAACCCACCTTGTGTGAGAACAGAGCTGAGATCGCTTTGCCTGCAGTTATCCCAGAATTGGGGAGGTGAGAGGATGTTGTCCAGAATTAAAGAGTGATGTACCTGCCTTAGCTTGGTCAAGGAGAGAGTCATCCTATGGCTAGTTATCACTTTAAGAGAGCTATAATGTGTTGAAGAGCTCTGCCCCAGAGGCCAGCTAATGCACCCACAACCTGGGAGAATGAGTCTACAGTGCTGTACTGCCCTGGCTGTCCTTACCAGCACACATCCCCAGACCTGGGCATCTTCTACAAGTGCTCTGTTTCACCATTGGTCTATAACCAAAATCCACCTGTGGGTTTCCAGTTGCATTAATGCCTTTCTGAATGCACCAGTGAAAGCATTTAGCTATGGAAAATATTTCCCCCATCATGATTCAGGCTGTTGGCACGCTGGGAATCATATAGACTGCTCCGTATCCTGACCCTGAAATGTTCTTGCTCCAGAATGACCTGAAGAAAAGGTTTAGGCAAGCACTGGAAGGAATCCTTGCTCCAATTTCTCTCCCAGTTCTGAGTTTTATAGACTCATGTCTTTGTTTCTTGTCCTAACACACTGGGTACAATTAGACAACCTCAGAGCTAACAGTGTCTGCTAGACTTGCTGAAGATGTAGAGGGAAACACTTGTCAGTCACCCACCAGTAATGTTGCCCTCGCAAAGCAAAGCGGTGTGCCATGACCTACATCGCATGCACTCGCCTACACCATTTGTGGGCTTAGTCTTCTCCTGGGGGAAGCCCAGCAGCTGTGTGTGGGTATTATTCCAATTAGTTTTCACGTTGTCAGTGTAAGTGCGATACGGAGACATGCTGGCATGTCCTGCATGACAGCGTTCTGCCAACAAAAGCGACTCCCCCGGCTACTGGGAAAATATCATCTATATCTGCAAATCTGTCCACAGCTTTACAGATATTTGTGTTGTTCATGAGAAGTGTAATTTTTATTTTAGAAATATATATCTGCTTCTAAGCACGTGTATCTATATCCCTCTCTACCTACAATAATTGGCTGGCATTTTTCAACTCAGCTACTTAAGCAACAGAAGGTTGTTTTTTTAATCCCTGTGTGTCATTAGCTAAGAGCCTGTATCCTTCCATCTTAACGAGGAAAAAGCTCTCATATGAAACCCCAGTCCCTTTCTCACAGGCTGAGTCAGCAGGAGATTGTTATTTTTGTATTGCTGGAAAGCAAGTGAAGGGTGAGAGTGGACTCGCACTTCCCACACCACCCAGAAGGAGTGGCAAATGCTCCGCAGATTCCAAGGCATCCTTCCTAGGTATGGTGGGTCACACCCAGAACTGCAGAAACAACACCCTGCTGAGGATGTGGCCTGAAATCCCCAATAGAGTTGTTCTGGGTTTGTGGGTTTTACCCTTAGGCTTCACCATCCAGGGGAGATGGCAGCTGTTGTTGATCTGACAAGTCTTCTGGCTCCTAGTGCCTTAATGGGCACCACGACTACCCCCTGCAACTCACTTTTGTTTGCATTTAGGATGGTGGGAAAATTATGGGCTTTCTACATCCTGGAGAGATGTTAAAAAAAAGAAAGTCTGGCTAAAAACAACTAGGCTGTATATTTGGAGCCAAAATCTGCAGTTAGCTGGATCCTGTTACTTAAGACTGTGAGAACAGGGTGAAATACAACAGTAAATGCAATTACTGCTATGGAGAGGAGCAGATGGGGAAGACATAGCAAACATAGAGTTTGCTTGTTTTCAAAACTTTTCAGCAACATCTTTTTTTCTTTTTTTTCTTTTTTTCTTTCCCCTATGGCTGTTGCTGGATGATCGGTAGTTACATGTCTGGAATAACTTTAAAATGTAATAAACACACAGTCTGAAACTAGTGTGGGTTTTGAGACCTGGTCATTTTTCCTTCTGTCCTGTTAACCACCAGGAGGACCTGTATTTGGGTTATAACTAAAGTTCACCCTTTGATCTAGAGCAGAATACTTTGCGAACTGAAATACAGGTTTTGGTCCTGAAATAATGTGCAAATTCAGACTGAGGGCAAAACCTCTTTCTTTACCACAGCTTCATATATATTAAATGATAAAGAAACCCTTTGCTTCCAGCCTTATGTTTAGACTCCTCTTCCTGGCTGTGGGAACCCTTAGGTCAAGTATTTTTTTTTTACGGAAGGGGTGAGGCTCTGAATTCCCATGTGATAAAAAAACAGCCTTTTCCACCATAAGTATTAAAGTAGGCATAAAATAAGCCAGGGAGCAATAGTGAAGGACAAAGATTATTCACAGATTTAGTTAAGCCTATTTGCTTAATAGGTCTCAGCAATATTGGTCTGTAGCTAAATCCCTGAAATCTGCTCCTCACAGAACTCTTGGGGTGAGCACTGATCCTGAAATAATTTCTGTATAGGTGAAAGCTGTCGATGTATCAGGAGGTCTGACCACCCTCCCACAAACCTCAGGTGGCTCAGATATTCAGCATCCCCAAAAGGACTCAAGATCACAGCCTTCCCAGAGCTACAGGGAGGATTATGGGGGCTTCTCCCCCACGTTTTGCCCCTCTAAAGCTGCTGTACCTTGTTGGAATAAAATACCCTTTAAATGTCAGATGAGTAGAAGCTGGCAGGTGGCTTTACCTCACTCCTCGGGGACATTTCTGACTTTTCCTGGGCTCCTGACTCACAGGCAGTGCCTGGGGGACTGCACTACCCACCTCCTCAGCGGGGGAAGGCAGGTGGGCAAGGCAGAGCCCCAGCCCCGCGGGGAGAGAGATGATTTTTGCTGTGACTCATCTGTGTGCTGCCTTCGGAGGGAGAGGCAGCAGCTTCGGTGAGTAGGAGTCGCTCTGCTATTTTCTGTTTACAGGTTTTTCTCGCTGTCTTTTCCCACCTGGGGGACAATGGTTTTGAAAGCCAAAGTGCAGTCTTTTTGTGGCTAGAACTTTTTTTTTTCCTTTCCTCATGAAGACTGAAAGTTTGGTGTTTGCAGGAGAAACTGGAAAATGGAGAAGGGGGGAGAGAGGGAAGGAAAAACTTATTTTGGGCAGGGATGGGCTATGCACAGGATACCCTTTTTCATCCCAGAATCCAACTTGTCTGGAAGTTTTAATGGTGCTGAAGGGTGGTAACATATCAACTTGAGACATATGGGAGGAAGAACAAGGTTTCTTTGTCTCCAGATCTTGGATGGATGTTTGATCCTGGACACCACAGCCAATGTCAGTCCTGCCACACAGGACCCAGATAAGCTACCATGAGTCCGTTTGAGTTAATGCTTCTCCCCATCAAGCCTGTCAATCTTCGCATCAAACTCGGTTGTCACTCAGGCCCATTTCACACTGGATGCATTAGCTGTGGTGAATCAATTGCATAGCTTGGGGCTGGGTGATTAATGCCATTATCTTGTTTACTGCTTGTGGATCTCCCTAGCTTCAAATGCCCTTCTAACAGCCTTGTAAAAGAGAAGGTCAATTATTCCCATGTTCCACATGTCAAAATGACGATGGAGAGATGGATTCACTAAAGGCCTTTGTTCTGCCATGCTTATGTTGTCTGCAGGGCTTGAATCAGTCCACACTCTCTGGGAATACCCTCCAGCCTGGGCCTCTCTCTGTTACAAGAGAAAGGCTCTGACACACAGCAGCCAAAGGCCAGTATCACTCAAAACTTCCAAGGCTCAAGCCTTGCCCAGAAAGCTAACTCATTTGTCAGAAACAACTGGATGGAAACAACTAGGCAAGGATAGAGGATATCCTGCACCGGACTGAGATCCTTCCTGTTGAAGCTCTGGAACAAGTGATGAGGTGGATTTGAATTGCCAGGAAACCCTTGTATTAGCCCATAGCTGTCCATGAAGTAAAAGTCCTATCATGGGAACTCCACTAAAAAAGCTCATGAAATAGCTTTGTCCCCAAACCTATTGTTTGGCTATCTCTGGCATCAAGATAAAGCTCTACACAGAGAGCTTGGGTTTAAAGCTTGACGTGACGAATGGGTGTTTAATAACGGTGAACCAGCTTTAGTCAGCCAAGCTGAAGTTCTCTAGGATACATAGAGCCTGGCAAGCAGACCGTGAGTCTTGGTTCTGAAAGTTCTGGTCTTCTCAAATGGACTGGAGATTTGAACCTGCATCTCTTCCCTCTCTGCAAAGTGCAATAGCCAATGTACTTCACATATATCTCAAACAGCAAAGTTTTGTGAGAGTAGGCTTGCCTAGCCACATTCCTTCAGGAGAGGTTTCCAGGCCTGGATCCTAAGTGAAGACCTCCCAACAGCCTGTTAGCTACCTGAATTCCAAACAGATTTGAAGCTCATGTTTCCCCCTCCCCAACATATTCTGTGAAATACCTCCAGCTGGCACACAGTCTCAGTTCTTGGCAGGAAATGTCTGTCTGTCCAAGAAAGCTTATTGTGCACTTGCAGGAGATGCAAAAATTAGCAGCTGAGTACATGTACAGCTGCTAATGTACATGTACATTAGAAGAATTCTGGAGGAGGAACTCTAAAAAGATACAGCATGCAACTCCTCTGTGAAAGCGGTAGGTACCTGGAGAAGTCTCCCAAGGTTACAGAAACGCTCTGCAATGCTGAGAGATGGCGGTACATGTTTCCAGCCTTCAGGGTGATGTGGGAAATAGATGTTTAGTTCGATTTTGCTATAATTTTAGTTTGATTTTGTTATATAGCTTTGCAGCCATTAAACCTCTGACATTTAGTTTGGTCCTATTCTTTGTAATCTTGCTAACAAGGACTGCTGTGAGCTCAAATGTAGATAAGAAAGACTGGTTCGAGACAGGTAAAAGAGACAGGGACTGATAAGCACTGATAACCAGAAGAAGCCCCCCTCAAGCTGAAACTGGTTTGGCAGCTTGGAACTCAGCCAACACAGACAATTCATCAGTTTTGGGCCAAAGATGAAAAGTACACAGCGAGGAAGACTATGAGCCTTCGCGAGGAAGACTACGAGCCTTCATCCAGAAGACCCCCACAGATGACCACCAAATGATATTGTGCAGGCGCTAAAGAGTGGTGGAGTATGAGAATGTATTCCTGGAAATAATTGTAATAATCACACCTATTCCCAGAACTAATTGTAATAATCCAGTCCACTTAGATAAACTTTGTAATAAATAGGTGCATGTTTTGTGACTCGGTGTGCAAGTTAGGACGAACGATACCCCTTGCACCCGGCACCGTAATAAACATACTTGCTTTATAACTCTCTGTGAGTTGTTGAGTTTGTTTCCGCACATCAAGGGATGGGTCAGAGTTGCGATACCCACGAGGATGCAGAATGTCTCATCCTCCAGATCACACATTTCATTGCTGCATACCATAGCCCCTTTCTATCTTGCATGTCCATTTTTTTTTTCCTTGTCATAGAGATTGCCTGTTTTGTATGGGCAAAGAGTAAAGCGGAATCATGCATCCAAACTTACGATGGGGTAAAGTTTTGAATCCCACTATGGAAACAGCCAGACGCTAATGGGAAGAGGGATTCTTGCAAAGAATGATGGCCTTCAACTGCATGAGGTTACTGTGGAGGGAGCTAAAGGTGCTCCAGCCCTTTCCCCATCTCCACGTGCTTGCTCTGAAGAATTGCAAGACCCTGGTATAAACTTAAGTAAACTTTCTGGTGGCTCTGCCTTACCTTCTGGGTTGATGGAAGCCAAGTATAGCCAGAGGGTGTCACATCTTGGTGATATCCATTGCCTACATTCCCAGATCCTTCCTCACTCTACATGCAGCATGTAGCTTTTGCCAGTGCTTTGGATGAGGGCCCTTTCCATGTGTTCTCTGAAAGAGCCCCTGCACAAGGACTGATCGTGAAGCTGGGGCTGGTTTAATGAACAGTAGCATAACCAAACAACATACACTATGTTCTTTGCAGTTTTGGGAACTGTGATTATAAGTTAAGTTGCTAAAGAATAACATTTAGATTTGGGAATTTTTTTTTATTTTTTTTTGTCCCAAACCCTTTACATTTAAGCACAGATATACCCTCCAATCATTTTCAGCTGCCTTTCTATTTAAAATAATTGAAGACAGAGAAAAATACGTCCCACTAGGTGCATACTGTGGAACATAACTCTTTTATTTATTTAAGAGGCAGCGAAAAGCCACATATGTTACACAATTATATAGAAGATAACAAGATTGCTGTGTTTTGGAATAAAAAAACTGTCAGCATTTGGAGAGAAGAGAGATAATTTGAGGTAATTTATATAGTTTAGAGTGATTTAAGTCTAGTTAAACAATTGCACATCATGGTACAATATATGACATAATAGGCCAAGAGAATTGAAAAGTTTTCCAGTCTGTTTTCTATGCCAGCTTCCCATCTGGTGCTCCACCAAAGAAACCTTGGAGGTCTGTCATGGGGGGAGAGGCCGCCTCTGGCCTGGGCTTTCCTGATGTTAGTTGTCTCTTGTTTTGCTGTGCAGTCATTCAGTCACCCCATGATGTGTTCTCCAGGAGTCTGAGGGGGATCTGCATGAGCCATTAAGCAAACCACTAGATAAGCTGATCTTACTGACAATCCCATCTCAGCTTCTTCAAGTGTCTGACCAGAAGTCCTTTATTTTTACATTTTCACTGTCCACAGGTTTTCCTGTAAGTGGAACTCTGGGCAGACTGTGTTTAACAGGCTAGAGGTAAGAGGAGCTGGGAAAGGGTGCTTAGGAAGAGATGTTAATGTTTTGGGACTTCAGTGCCTATCAGCATTAAGGTCACTTATGTGTTTGAGGTTTGAGGCGCTTTGGAGAAAAGAACCACTTCTTGCTCATACTGAGCGGTGACAGCTCTGATCTGAGAACTGAGCACTTTCCAGCCTCAAATGCTTGAGAGCTCTTACTTGCTAGAACAGAGAGAGGGTCATTTTATTGATGAGGGAACTGAGGTTTGAGGGAAATGATGGGTTTATTTTTTTCATGCTAGTTTTACGGAGGTGCTGCTCAGCACTTCTGGAAAAAAACACAGTAGATTCCAAATTGGCTCCTGGAATCATTTCTTCTTACTTTAACCATCAGGAACATCACTGATTTCTATTATAAAGGCAGGAGATCCCCTCCCAAAAATCTTAATCCAGAAAGGGAGAGAGAGTTGTGACTTTGAAAGAGCTCCCTCTCCACATGCACATTCAGTTCAGGAAAGGCAGCGGAGCTAAGCAATGCAACTCTGAAATGGTAAACATGCACCTGTATGGCTTGCATGATATATGGATGGGAACAGAATGGAAGGGGTGAAATCAGGGTAGGCTGTGAGCTAAAGGATCTCAAAACATGAAAGTTCAAGCAAGCCACAGGAGTGTTAGCAGGATCTCCCCAGGGAAGGGCAATGGGCTGAATGGCTTCAGGTTGAGGGGCAGGGATGCAGGGAAATAAGACTCTTCAGTTACTCTGCTGTAAGTGACTAACGCTGTGATTGCAGCAGAAGCGGGTGACACCCACTGGTATCATCCTGCCTGAAATGGCAGCCAGGGTGCAGGGGAACAGCCTCTGGACACTAATGCAAGATGACATGGACTTACGAATGGTCTCCCTTGACAGAGACTCCTCCTTTCCTTTAGCAGAGGTGTTTGGAGGAACTTAACTTTAGACATGGTTGCCTTTTGCTGTGGTGGGAGTTTTTGGAGACACAGGGTTAAGCAGCCCACTGTTTGGGCAGATACAAGAGCACGTTAGCCCTGCTGCAAACTCCAGCTAATGATCCCCACATCTGATAAAGAAACCCCCATCTTTCCAGGCTGCACTTGTCTTGGCTTGCAGGGTCCCATCCACAGCACCAGACATTCACCCTCTCCTCTGAAGCTAGCCAGTGCAGTAAGGTCTGTGGGCAGAATGTAGATAGAAGGTGCTCGGTTCACCTTCCCCAGTACCACACAGTTCCCAGACTGGAGGAAAGAGCCAGAGGAAGGTACTCCTCAAGCTAAATCCTGACTGCAGTCTACCTATGCGACAACGAAGAGCCTTGAACTTGTCCGGTCTTGTCATTCCTGTACACACATCTTGCACCCTCATTCCCATACCTGGGGTCAGTATGCCTCTGGTGATGTTTTTAGGAGTTTGAATACTCCTGGAGTCACTACACAGTGAAGCATTGGGAAAAAAAAAGGGAGCACAGCAAGCTAAAGTGAGAGCTGGATCTATCTTTCCATGATTCTCACACACCTTATGATCACTCCTCCACGGCATGCTGGGGCTCAGCCCTTTATTGCCCAACTCCTCAGGGTGCTTCTGCAAAGCCCTGAGCATCATGCCTTGGACCTACAGACTTCCCAGCCATAACACTCCTACAGTTTAACCCCTTTCTTGTTGCTGGAACTCTTGGGTTCGATGCAACAGATATGAAAAGAAAAGTCACTGGAAATTGCCTGAGCTCTGAAGACAATTACTGGTGCCTGGCCACCTCTGCCAGGTAGCGCTCAAGGCTTCAAGCAGCACCAGCCACAGCTGCAGAGTCATCGTTACGAGCAGAGCCTAGCTCCTTGCTAGAATTCATGATTTGAGCCTGCTTAATTGCAGTTTTCTCCCCTTTGCCCTAAATGTTAATCCCTTCTTCAGCCATGAAATTGCACAGGGTTTTTGTGAGCTGCTATCTTGCCTCTAAAGGTGGTGTTTCAGCTCAGTGAGGCACTGTAAAGTGGGATCAGATCGCCCGATACCTCCCCTCACACCCTTTCCCCAGGACCAGCAGAACATCACATAATCTTCTTCAGTGGTTTTGGATTCCTATAAGAACTACCAGCCCTTGCAAACATCTTCATCCCAGGAAAAAATCAGAAAGAATCTTGGAAATGTGTTTTGAACCTCAGAGAAACTTAAGTAAATAAAGCCTGACTGAGACAGCTTAAAATGTATGATTCATCGATGGCAGAGCTGAGATGAGATCTGAGAAAGACCAAGACCCTGCTCTAACCACAACACACTCCTGCAAACTGGTGGCAGCACCCGTGCCACGGTGAGCGAGATTGTCGTAAGGAAATGAGTGTAGGTGCTGGGAAGACAACACAGGGAATATAAAGATCCCTTGAGACTTGGGCAGGCTTCACAGCTTGTTCTTGCCCGCTCTTGTGATTACTTATCATGCGAAGTGGCTGCAGGGGGTTGTTGCCATGTGGGAACTTCTGTCAGGTGCTGCTTTTGAGACACTGTCTCTGCTTTTACAGAGCCACAATCTGATTCCAGACGCTGATGAACTGCAACAGTGCATGGAGGCTGCAATGCGGAAAACCTGTTTCACCACTCATTTGCAAAATGCATAACTAAGGAGAAAACCCACAGAGCCCTGGTCCCTCCCTGGCAGTCCTTCATCCCCTGTTGTTTTGTGCTTGGCTCCATAATATTTAAATCTGGGATAATTTCATCTGCAGACAGACTCTGAGTATCAAGAAGGCAAAAACTGCTGCGGTAGCTTCAGGGATTGCTGAAAGTGAATTTAAGCAGGAAGCAGAATGACTTTTCCGGGGCGGTCTCATATGTGTGGCTCAGGCACTGGTGAAAAGGGAATAGACTGACGGAGGGATAGTCGTAAAGCAGCAGAAGAGAGAGACTTACATCAGAGCTACTGATTTCCATCTCTGCGTCACCTAGCAACACTCCAATTAAGGACTTCACTTCCGAGAAATTGATTCCCTGGGAATTTTCCCATTAGGTGGCACCACTGGCCTTGAGAAGGTTTTCCTCCCTCTGATCTGGCTCCTTCATGCCTGACAGATCTAAATCCCAATGCATAAATCGCCCTATCCCAAAAGCTCAGGAAGAGCTGAAAGATGAATAGGATTTGTGCAGACCCAAAAGTGACATAGGCTGTCAGTTCTAATTAAATTTGGAGAGAAACTTTAGATAAGACCCAGCCTATCTTTGCAAGATAAATGTAATAACGTAACAGAGATTCCAGAAAACCCCATGGAGTGACTCCATGACCTGGCTTCTCTGGGCAAAGAGTGTTATGGTTTCATTAAAACAGTACAAAAGCTACTGAGCTGGTCCCTGGTCCCTGAGCCATGCAGTATGCTCCAGGACAACTCATGCAGACTATGACTTTCTGGCAGCTGGTGGACAGCAAACCAAAATGCTCATGTGGTGACACCACCACCCTCCCAGTGACCCTCATACCACACAGTGTCACAGACAGTGTATGTGCAAGGGTAATTTCTAGGGAAAGCCAATGCTTCAGCTGAACTCAGTAGCAGAAATACCTTTTCTCCTTGTCACTGGGTACTGTAATATCTGGCGTGGCTGCAGAGAGCTGAATGGTAACTCACAACAATGCTGTTCTTGTTGCGTATATGAACTGCTGCTGGAAAGGGGACGCTCAGTTTTGCCAGATTCACATGCTGATAATGTCTGAGGTGTCATATAGAGCCCCCCAGAGTTGACAGTCAAAGGTTTTGTTTTGTTTCAGTTTGATTTGGTTTGATTGAGTTTTGAAGGGAGATTCAATTTGGGAACCCAGCACCGGTGTTCCCATTTCTATGATCTCTGTGTAGTGATTAGGTCAGTTTTGAGATTTGCTTTGTTGGTGTTAAAGTCAGGTGAGATGAATTTCACCCCAGGAACCTTTTCCAAACTGCTGAGATTTGCAGAAAAGAGTCCTGCCAGGCTCAGCAGGTCTGTTCTTCAGGTGTTTGTTACCTATCATAGTCATGTTCCCATCTGGCCTTCTAGGAATTTGGTAATCATCATCAGTACTAGTAATGCTAAATAGCTCACTGCTCTTAAGGGAAGAGAAAATAATGCTCTTTCAACAGATTCACAGGCACCGATGTTTCAAAATAGCCAGAGTCTTTGAAGAAAACAAAAGTGAAGCAGGTCCACACTCCAGACATTAGTAACCCTTCAATGTAAAGATTTACATATGAGTAAACTCTTACGATAGAACCCACAATAATCATCTAACAAATCATCGGGCTTTGCAATCCTTTTCTCACTTCTTTCAGCATCCACATGAGGGAAAATATACCAGAAAGTGTTTTGTGTTCCTGCAGGCTGATCCAAGCTGTATTTGTAGGATTTTTAGTCACTGAGCTGAAGAAATTGCTGCTGTAAGCATCTTCCATAGATAAATATAACTAGGCCAGCTCCTAACAGAGCCTTGGTTTAAGCGTGACATTGGAAGGCCAGATTCCTATTACACTAGCAGTGAAGGAGGAGGGGGAACATATCAGGCTTGCTGGTGACAAACTATGGGATGATACATAGTGGTTGGAGGGACAGGGTGCTAGTACAGACCCTCAGCCTGTTGCCCAAAGGCATGCTGGGGACACTGCAGCATAGCCAAAGTCTTGCAGAGATGATCTGGGATCTCCTGAGGCAGTAGGAGCCAACAAGGAAGCTTCTGTGATACACCCTAAGGGAAACAAGGGATGTTCCTCTATAAAGGTGACAAGGTCAATAGCCCAGACGAAGTGCCTCTACATAAATGCATGCAGCATGGGAAACAAACAGGAAGAGCTGGAAGCTAGTGTGCTGCTAGCAAGCTATGATCTGATTGCCCTTACTGAAATTTGGTGGGATGAATCCCACGACTGGAGTGTGGCTATCAATGGCTACAGGCAGTTCAGAAGGGACAGGTGGGAAAAGAGGGATGGAAGTGTTGCCCTCTACATCAAGAAATCAATACAGTGTGAAGAGCTATCCCTGAAGAATAGCCACAAGCAGGTCGAAAGCCTATGGGTAAGAATCAGAGACAGAGGCAACAAAGGGAACCTGGTCATGGGTGTCAACTACAGGCCGCCAGATCAAGAGGAGCCTCCAGATCCAGGAGGCTTCGCACTCGCAGTCTCTCATCCTGCCAGGGGACTTCAACCACCCAAACATGAGGTGGATTGAGAACTGGCTGAATGGCAGAACTCAAAGGGTTGTTGGCAGCGGAGCTGAGTCTAGTTGGAGGCCGGTAACTAGTGGTGTCCCTCAGGAGTCAGTACTGGGCTCAGTCTTGTTTAACTTCTTTATCAGCGACCTGGATGAAGAGTTAGAACGTACCCTCAGCAAGTTTGCTGATGGCAACAAACTGGGAGGAGTGATAGATACACCGGAAGGCTGTGCTGCCATTCAGCGTGACCTGGACAGGCAGGTTCAACAAGGGCAAATGAAGGGTCCTGCACCTGGGGACGAACAACCCCATGCATCAGTACAGGCTTGGGGTGGACCTGCTGCAGAGCAGCTCTGCGGAGAGGGACCTGGGTGTCCTGGTGGACGACAGGTTAACCATGAGCCAGCAGTGTGCCCTGGCTGCCAAGAAAGCCAATGGCATTCTGGGATGCATTAGGAGGAGTGTGGCCAGCAGGTCGAGGGAGGTTCTCCTTCCCCTCTACACTGCCCTGGTGAGGCCTCATCTGGAGTACTGTGTCCAGTTCTGGTCTCCCCAGTTCAAGAAAGATGAAGAGCTAGTGGAGAGAGTCCAGTGAAGGGCTACAAGGATGGTGAGGGGACTGGAACATCTCTCCTACAAGGGGAGGCTGAGGGAGCTGGGCTTGTTCGGCCTGAAGAAGAGAAGGCTGTGAAGGGACCTAATATATACTTACAAATATCTGAAGGGTGGGTGTCAGGAGTATGGGGCCAAGCTCTTTTCAGTAGTGCCCAGCAACAGGACAAGGGGCAATGGGCACAAACTGAAGCACAGGAAGTTCCAGCTGAACATAAGGAAGAACTTCTTCACTCTAAGGGTGATGGAGCACTGGAACAGGCTGCCCAGGGAGGTTGTGGAGTCTCCTTCTCTGGAGATATTCAAGACCCGCCTGGACAAGGTCCTCTACAACCTAGTGTAGGTGACCCTGCTTCGGCAGGAGGGTTGGACTAGATGACCCACAGAGGTCCCTTCCAACCCCTACTATTCTGTGATTCTGTGAACATCTGCTTGAAAAGTAGCACAGTGAGAGGCAGGCAATCCAGGAGATTCCTAGAGTACATCGAGGATAATTTTTTAAGCCAGGTAATTGACACCCCTACCTGAGGGCATACAATGCTGGACCTGATGCTCACCAGTGCAAATGGGCTCATTGATGGCATCAAGATGGGAGGCAGCCTGGGCTGCAGTGATCATGCTTTGGTGGAGCTCACAGTCCTGAGGGATATGGGATAGGAGACAAGTATAGTCAGGACCCTAAATTTTAGGAAAGCCAGCTTCCAGCTCTTCACGGAGTTAGTCAGTAGGACCCCCTGATATATGGTCCTTAGGGACAGGGAAGCAGAACAGAGCTATCAGATCTTTAAGGACACTTTCCATAGAGCGCAGGACCTTTCAGTCCCCATGTGTAAGAAGTCAGGGAAGGAAGGGAAGAGACTGGCATGGCAGAGTCGAGACCTGCTGGTCAAACTAAAGGGCAAGAGGGAACTGCACAGGCAGTGGAAGCAGGACAGGTTTCTTCGGAAGAGTATAGGGATGCTGCCTGGTTATGTAGGGATGGGGCCAGGAGTGCCAAGGCGCAGCTGGAACTGAACTTGGCAAGGAATGCTAAGAATAATAAGAAGGGCTTCTACAAGTATGTGAACCAGAAAAGGAAGGTTAGAGAAAGCGTATCCCCCTAATGAACAAGAATGGCAGCCTCATACCAACAGATGAGGAGAAAGGTGAGGTACTCAACAACTTTTTTGCCTCAGTCTTTACTGGCAACCTCTCTCCTTGCCCCTCCCCAGTAGATGGACTGCAAGATCGGGACCAGAGGGGCAAAGCCCCTCCCACTGTAAGGGAAGACAAGGTTCGGGACCACCTGAGGAACCTGAATGTACATAAATCTGTGGGACTTGACGAGATGTATCCCAGAGTCCTGAGGGAACTGGCTGATTTCATTGCCAAGCCACTCCCCATGATATTTGAAAGGTCATGGCAGTCAGGTGAAGTCCCTTGTGACTGGAGGAAGGGAAACATTCTGCCCATTTTTTGTGAGAGAGGAATCATTTTTTATGTTGGGTTGTCTGGTGGCCATGGTCTTCAGCAATGCCCTGGATTTGTTACATGCATCTGTTCTCGCCACTGTAGAGCTTTCAAGGCCTGGATTTGACATGTTTCTAGGGAAGCAGAAACTCTGTAGCAGTGGTCAGCTGTCCAAAAGGTCCCCACCTCATAAGCACAGAGATGCTGAGACCCTCAGCCACGCATGTGTGATCAGCTCCTCTATGGTAGTTGGTAGGATGACCATTGGAATCCTGAGGTGGAAGCGGTTTTGCAGAAAGGAAGCCCACTTAGGGTACTGTCCTGATGGATGGATATTGCAAGAAGTTCCATAGCCTAGTTTGGGAGCCTTAGATATCAGGAACTCTTATCTCATAAACCTTTGCGAAGAAATATCTGCTGCTGTTGAGCTGTATATTCAAACCCAGATTAAACGTATTTTTGACACCTTTTACTACCAGTTTTTTAGCAGTCATTGAAAACTTACTATGCATTTCACATATGTATTTTTGGGAGATGTGAATCTGGAGCTGGTGAAATATGGTAGATTGTCTGTATGGGGAGTGAAAGTCCTCTATTTGTAGAATAAGTTGGTGGTCTGGGCAAATATCTTCTGTATCACTGCATGAATATGCCTGGCTCCCATTCCCTAGCTGAAGAGAGACAGATTGATGTGAAAGGAGTAGCCAAGTTCCACGAATAACTCCAGATCCTTCAGCGGGTTCTGTGAAAAGATGTTAGAAATGTCTGTTCTATGCTTATGCTCTTGGCTGGTCCTCGGGTAAAGGTTGCTGTTTAACACCAGATTTTAGCTATGTTTTGTGGTATGGACCTTAGACTTTAGGTACAACAGGGAGCTCCATTTTCTTATTTCTTACCAGCACACTCAAACCTCTCCCTTCAGAGAAGGAGTTTTGATATTTTGGATATGTCAGACCAGTTTGGAAAAGCAACCAGCACATTCTCTCTGATGCTGTTATTTGGTTTATTCACAGGGGTGCAAACACCTCTGTGTTCCACCCTGTGTTTATCTCTACTCTGCTATCAGCAGCATGTGCCATGGACCAAACAATGGCTGTGGCATCCCAGACAAATCTAACCCTGTGAAAGAGAACCACATTAATCAACACAACAGATATCCAAGTCTGACACCTTAAAGAGCACTAAAAATGAAGACGGTTTGAGTAATGAGAGAAGATGGCCTCTTCAGCACCAGAAGCATAGAGAAAGCAGTCTATGTCTGCTTGTCCCTTTTACACTTTTTCCGTTCACAGTCATCTGTTGAGCCCTCCCTACGATCAATCTGTCTTTCTCTTCATCCTCCATCACCCTTGTCACTTCACATTCAGCTTCCTCATCTGTAGCTTTCTGTCTGTGGAGAGACCTAGCTCCATCTCTTTATTTTCCTTGCAATGATTTGTGAGTGACAGAGCTCTTCTCTAATCTAAAAGTAACTCTACTCCTCTGTCAGCCTTTCAGGAACATCTGTTTTGTTTCCCTGCTCCACTTCCATATACCCTCAAGAATCATGCTGTTATGAAAGTCATACACGTATACAGAGGTGATGTACATTGACAAGGAGCCTGTGTTGGTGCACTGGGTCATTGCTTTTGAGCCCAGTCTGTCTGTATCCTGTTCCCTGAAACAGCTTCTTTGACTCACAAGCTAACATCAGCTAATGTTGTCTGAAAAAGCTGAAAGATAATTGTGTTCCAACAGGTTTTGTGAAAACCAATGCCAGGACAGGGCTGAAGTAGCTCAGCTGGGAGAGCGTTAGACTGAAGATCTAAAGGTCCCTGGTTCAATCCCGGGCTTCAGCAGTGTTTTCATGTAGTTTTTTGTGCCCAGTGCTGGGCTCTTCAGTACAAGATAGACATGGAGTTATTGAATAGACGTAGAGTTACTGAATAGAGTCCAGCAAAAGGCCAGGAAGATGATGAAGGGTCTGGAGCGTCTCTCATACGAAGATGGGATGAGAGGCCTGGGACTGGTGGCTCTGAGATGTTGTAGAGTCTCCATTCCTAGAAATGTTCAAAAGCCACCTGGATGTGGTCCTGGATGACTGGCTCTAGGTGGCTCTGCTAAAGTAGCGAGTTGGACCAGATGACATCCAGAGATCCCTTCCAACCATTCTGTCTGCAGAGGAGAAAGACACAAGTTTATTTCTACAGCAGAGAAAAGCAAGATTAGTGTCACCCTCATATATTTCCATTAGCAGTAGCCATCTGGCCAATCAGCATAACCATCCGGGCTGACCAACCAGTCAACAAATAGCTGTGATTAAGATTAGGGCATCTGAAGAACCAGACCTACATATAAATAAAAGAAGGTTTATACATTCCTGTCCTTACAGAACCGTTTATTGAGTTCAACTTTCTCTTTTATTTTTCTTTTTTTTTTCTGACAAGCTAATAGCAATGTGGACAGCGACTGCTTCAAAATTATCTCATCACCCGTTCTGAAATCCTAGTGTCTGTCATCTGTTGCAAGATCTGCAACTCTACGTCATGCGCAGAGCCCCCAAATAAACTTCCGTTCTCATTTAAGACACCATCTGTGTCCCATTTCTGCAGCGCTTGGCAGAAATCGCTTCCCTTCTATGGTATATTTGTTCCCCTCGCTGAGCTGCAGTCTTCTTTGAAGGTGGGAATGTCAGCGGGTGGAAGGGATGCCAGCTCTGTGCAAATGGAGATCAGTTTGCTGTGACAATGTCCTTGGGTAGCAGGGTGCTTTTGGTGTTCAGCCTTGCTCAGGTGGTCCCAGAGCAGACTCAAGGGCAACCCACAGCAGGTCTAAAGCCAATACTAGGTCATATTTTGCTACAAAAAGCAGAAGAGGCTTGGCTGGGATATAGGCTGTTAATGAGGGCAAGGGCAGTGCGATGAGAAAGAGCCAAGTAGGGGATGTCATGAATCAGTCCAAACACACCAGAACGTCCAATTGCTGTGGTTCCTTTTATGAAGTAATTGATGGAGTTCATAGTCTTGTCTTCCTATTACGCTATTAAACTAAGCTTTACTGAAAAATTCAGAGAGCAATCGACCAAAAAGCATAAACAGCCTGGGCTTAGGCTCTCTGTCAAACCAGCTGCATGATCTGTGCAAATTGCATCTCTGTGCCTCAGTTTCCTGAACTGTAGAAGTGACACCTGCCTTCCCTTACCTTCCCAAAGTGTGGTGAGAGTTAACTTTCAGGTGAAAGTACTCTGTGTTCTCAGCTTGGTTTTGTGTGTTATCCCAGCACGTGTCCCCACAGATGATGCTGTATTACTCACACACCTCTCAAGTCCTCTTTTTCTCTGACTCCTTTTATTTGCAAGAACTACGAACAGTCATGCTATCCAGGAAAACACAGCCTTCATAATGCTGGCATCAGCGTCACGGAGCTGTGCTCAAGAGACTGTTCCTTAGGAACTCATATGACTTTCAGGTGAATTTACCTCAAACTTGATCGGAAATGAGGAGGGAGGAGAGACAAGAAAGAAAAGGACAGCTCATCTCAGAAGAACAATGAAAGATGAGGTAAATAACGAGGAAACAGTGCAGGAAAGAGGATTATGGACTGGGGATGATGTCAGAGACTACAGAAGCGTAGGACACCTTTGATTGAGACAATTTTAAACAGCCAAGAAGGACTTCCAGGGCTCAGTTTTGGGTCCCGTCTTGTTTAACATCTTTACCAATGATCTTGATCAGGGGATTGAGTGCTCCCTCAGTAAGTTTGCGGATGACACCAAGTTGGGCAGGAGTGTCGATCTGCTTGAGGGTAGAAGGGCTCTGCAGAGGGATCTGGACAGACTGCATCAATATGCAATAGCCAATTGTATAAGTTTCAACAAAGCCTACTGCTGGGTCCTGCAGTTTGGTTACAACAATCCCATGCAATGCTACAGGCATGGGAAGGAGTGGCTGGAGAGCTGCCCAGCGGAAAAGGATCTTGGGGTGTTGGTTGACAGCTGAATGAACATGAGCCAGCTGCGTGCCCAGGTGGCCAAGAAGGCCAACGGCATCCTGGCTTGTATTGGGAACAGTGTGGCCAGCAGGAGTAGGGAGGTGATCGTGCCCCTGTACTCGGTACTGGTGAGGCCGCACCTCGAGTACTGTGTTCGGTTTTGGGCCCCTCACTACAAGCAGGACATTGAGTTATTGGAGCATGTCCAGAGAAGAGCAATGAGGCTGATGAAGGCTCTAGAGAACAAATCTTACAAGGAGCGGCTGAGGGAGCTGGGGCTGTTTAGTCTGGAGAAGAAGAGGCTGAGGGGAGACCGTATCGCTCTCTGCAACTACCTGAAAGGAGGGTGTAGTGAGGCAGGTGTTAGTGTCTTCTCCCAGGCAACCAGCTATAGGATGACAGGAAATGGCCTCAGATTCTGTCAGGGGAGATTTAGACTGGATATTAGGAAAAATTTCTTCATTTCTTTCTCTTTATTCTAAGAGTGGTCAGACATTGGAATAGGCTGCCCAGCGAAGTGGTTGAGTCACCATCCCTGGAGGTGTTAAAAAAATGTGTAAATGTGGCACTTCAGGACATGGTTTAGCAGGCATCGTGGTGATGTGTTGACAATTGGACTTGATGATCTTAAAGGTCTTTTCCAACCTTAATGATTCTAAGATTCTATCATTCTATGACTTTGGGATTCATCTGGAAAGGGAAAACCTGTCATATAAATGGAGATGAGAAAAACTGGGAATAATTTGCCTATCACGGCAAAGGCTAGGAGAGATTGAGTGTTGTCTGTGTGTATCTGGAGGAGACTAACAGATGGAGCATATGTGATTGAGCTAGAAGGCAGTGTGGAAGGAATGGGTTTAAACTGGTTAAGGATGTGCGGTACCAGTAAATTGAAAAGTTTCTACCAGTCAGTATACAGCAGCAATACTGTCGCTGAAAGAGCTCTTCTTTCTTCAGGAAGAGCAACAGCTGCTAGAAAAGTCTTGTAGTGGGTCTTCTAGGAAAGGGGTTTTACCACATGTGGTGGCTGGGAACTAACTTCCCATCCCTAATTTTCATTTTGCTGCACAACTGCCCCTGTTGCCACAGTGGCTAATCACAGAATCACAGAATCACAGAATAGTAGGGGTTGGAAGGGACCTCTGTGGGTCATCTAGTTCAACCCTCCTGCTGAAGCAGGGTCACCTACAGCAGGCAATCACAGTGAAGATACTCAGGTTTCATTAGACATAGCAAAGTGGGTGAAGAAGGCATGGTGAATCAAACCTGTCTCTTCTCCAGTCTCCTTCCCCAAGTAATTTTTAAAATTTTTTTGGAAGAAAAGCTGAGATCTTGTATAAGCCACAAAATCCAGGGGAAATATCTAGGTTTTAGCCTGCTTTTGGAAATGTTGTATTCCTCTTCTCTTTTGAGGCTGTAGCCCAAAACTCCCCTTGGATACTGCTGGCTTAGGTTTAAGCATCCAGCAGCACAGCTTCCATAAACTAATCAATGTCACGTGAAGACTGCTATGTCATCAACCCTCGAAAACAATGAAAGATCAGGAGAACAAGAGCAGCCACAGGTGACATAGGAAGGTAGGACCAAAGAGGGATGTTATTGTCTATAGAGTTTTTGTCTCACTTAGAAGACACTGTCATACCTGACTCTCACTGGCATCGCCCCATGACCACGGTAGACAGTGATATGGGATGGATGTGTGGGTTACATCAAAGATCTCCATCTCTACCAAGTAAGTATAATTCTGGCTAAAAACAGCTGTCAGGAGGGAGTCAGATCCCACAAGCAAGTTGAACAGGGAAGGAGATAGCTCTGACCTTGCCCTTCACCTCCAGATAGCTATTTCTAAGGAGGGCAAAGTGAGAAACAATACTAGGTCTCATTACTCACTAGGATGCAAGCTTTTTTTGCAGTTGTGTTCTCCAACCATTCCACCTCTCCAATTGGTAACAAAACATTGAAAGAGAAAACTTTGACTTTGCAGGAGTGGAGTGGATGGCCACGGGTCCGTCAAACCCTGGGTCAATCAGCAGAGGGTGGTTTGAGAAAATCTCTGATGTAGAGAGCTATGGAACAACCTTTCCTTTGGTTATCCCAGCTGCCAAAATGAGAGGTGCTGAGACATCTACAGCTATCACTTGCCTTAGTGCTACTATGTTTAATAACCCTGATGCATCTGTCCACAAAAATTTGTCTAAAATGATTAAAACTCTCGATCATTTTGGTGATTATTGGTTGATGAGTTCTGTTACTGGTTGCAGACACTTCTGGTGCCTTTTCTCGTTTTGGCGAGAGAAGTGGCCATCACATGGAAGCAGGGACAAGATAGAAGTTCACCCAAACCAATCTCCAGCAAGTTGAATTGATTCAAGGCTGTCTTTCTTCCCTTCCTGTATTCACATAAAGACCCACATTCACTCGAATCCCAGTTGTGCGCATGCTGACTGGACCGGCTGTGTGTGTGTGTGCAGCTGGTCTGCTCTCAGACTAGCCTGTGGAAAGTTTAATTAAAAGCGAGCAGTTTCATGAGAAGACATAACAGAGAGGGAAAAAGAACAGTAATCTCATTTTTCAGCTTTTCGTCAACTCTGCATTGGACTGTCCTCAACCCTTTCCCAACTGCTCTTTTCCTGTCCCCCCCAACAATAAAACAGGCTGGCAAAGGTGGCTTCCATTGGGCAGGTGGACAAGGGAAGGGAAGTCTTGGCCCCCAGGAGTGACAACAGAAAGAGAATCACAGAATGACAGAATGGCAGAGGTTGAAAGGGACCTCTGGGGATCATCTAGTCCAACCCCCCTGCCAAAGCATGGTCACCTAAAGAAAGTTGTGCAGGACCTCGTCCAGGCAGGTTTTGAATATCTCCAGAGAAGGAGAATCCAGAACCCCTTTGGGCAGCCTGTGCCAGTGCTCTGTCACCCTCGAAGTAAACAAGTTCATTGTTTCGTTCAGCTGGAATTTCCTATATTTCAGTTTGTGCCCATTGCCCCTTGTCCTGTCGCTGGGCACCACTGAAAAGAGTCTGGCCCCGTCCTCCTGACACCTACCCTTAAGATATTTAGAGCATTTATAAGGTCTCCTCTTGGCCTTCTCTTCTTCAGGCTAAACAAGCCCAGCTCCCTCAGCCTTTCCTCATATGAGAGGTGCTCCAGTCCCCTCACCATCCTTGTAGCCCTCCACTGGACTTTGTCCAGTAGCTCCTCATCTTTCTTTAACTGGGGAGTCGAGAAATGGATTCAGTACTCCAGATGGGGCCTCACTAGGGCAGAGTAGAGGGGAAGGAGAACATCCCTCGACCTGCTGGCCACACTATTCTTAATGCATCCCAGGATCCCATTGGCCTTCTTGGCAATGAGGGCACACTGCTGGCTCACGGTTAACTTGTCATCTACCAGCACTCCCAGGTCCCTCTCTGCAGAGCTGCTTTCCAGCAGGTTGGCCCCAAGCCTGTACTGGTGCAGGGGGTAAAGCCCTCTAGCAGGGAATAGAAATAACTAGTAACACATTTCCAGAGCGCCGAGTTGCTTGCTGTCTGTGCCGCCGCCTCCTCAGCTTGGCTGCCCTGCCAGCTCCAGGCTGAGTACACCCACCTGCAAGAGTGAGCCAGCCTGAAAAGCAGCTAGGGAAAAGTTCACCTGGAGGGGAAAGCAAGCTCTCCCTGGAGGAGGTGAGAGGAGGACGGGTGATCCTGTGAAATACCATGGCTGCATTTTGAGATGGACTTTCTGGGAGTATGTAAGCTGGGTGAATGGGGAGGCAAGGGGTGCTTGAAGAGGTGTGTTACCACCCTTACTGAGGGGTATAGAGGGGAAGAGTTCATCCAGAAAGTTCAGCTCATTTAGATTAATGAATCTATTGCGTATTCCTCAGGAAATCTCTCTTCTACATTTGCAAACACTGCTTGACTTGGCTGCAATGTGTAAGACCATCTTTTAACTACATTTTTAGACAGCCGCCAGCTCTGGAATTGGACAAATCCCCCAGCACTGCTGGAGGGTTAATGCTGCAGAAGTCTGTAGTCATATTTGGAGGTGCTGAGATGTTTGTGGTGTTTTGTATCCTTCTGCATCTCCTGCCTTGTTTATGTTCGATCTCCAAGAGGACATGTCTGATCCACCTGGGGAGGTCATGACTCACTTCACACACCGTTACTCACAGCTGAGTCTCTCACCTGTCATGCTGGGAATGCTGGCACCTGATTCCTACATGTGTTGCTTGGGTTCCTTATCAGCTCATGTACAAGCTGGTAAATCAGGTTTTTAGAGTTATGGTGTCTTGACGTCAGATACAGCTCCCTTGGAAAATCATCTCTGGGAAGGTCCTACCATGCAGCTCCAGGCTCCTGCAGCCCTGCCGTGCTGTGTCACTGTGTTTCCCCTGTCGCGCACCAACGCAGGAACCTTTACAGGGCTGGCAGGAAAAAGATTTTCTATATTGCCACTTCCCAGCCACAACTGAGAAAACTGAAGGAAAGAAAAACTCCTATATACTGGTGGGTGACCACAAGCTGTCCATGAATTTGGTGAGGATTTGGTCCTGAGTTAGGAGCAAATACTCTCTCTGCCCTGTTGTGGACTCGATGTCTGGTGCCGGCCAGGATTGAGAGAGATGAAAGCCTGATTTTAGAAGCTCACCTCCTGAAGTGATTTCAGTTCCAGAGAGTTATCAGAGGCTCAGGATCTATTTTCCTAGATGCCAAGACCCTTTCCTAAGGACTGTGTAGGTATAACTATGCAAAGTTTACAAGCAAAGCACTCAGACACACAAGCAGAGCTGTGCGCATATGAATTGCTGTCTGTAACAAACCCAAGATAATTCGTGTTGCCTGAGCACATGGAGGGGTTAAGGTTCTGTACAGGTACCTCACATTTGCTCCAGAAATATCAGACAGGTGAGAGGTGCTAATCTACTCAGTGGGGAAAGCCAACTGCCTCTCCAAATCCTAAACTAACAAGTCTCTCCCCAGAGAAGCACTGAAGTTGCAAAGGAGCTGATTTTTATCTCTACTGACTATGTTGAGAGGCTGAGAAAAAAAAAAAAAAAAGGAGCTCTTAACTTAGAAACTTCAGTTAAATGTTTAAAGCTATAGGTGATGATCTGAGAAATTAAGGCTTAAAAATCCTCAGGCTGAAAAAAACCTGCATCCTCAGTGGCTTTACAAGCCTTGTAGCCCTGGTTTTATTTACATATGCTTTTTATTTTTTCTTATTGGCTTCAGCACTAGCGAGATTAGACGGCAAATTTGAAGGCAAGGTAAAGTCTGAAGTCTGGTTTTGTCATGTTTCGGGTTGGAGCTGTAGCTGCAAAACTAGCTTTCCTCAAGCAACAGGCATTCCAGCACATCTGCGGCCACCCATCAAGATCTTTAATGGGGTGGCATTAAAATCAGCAGGCAACTGTACTGCCTCTCACTCAGTCCGAGTAAAGCAAAGCTGCCGCCGTTTTCTATGCTAATTTTATGGTTTTCAAAAGCCTGTTTCATTTCTCCTCCTCCTGCATGTACTTCTCTCTCTCTCCCTCTCTCTCGCTTCTCCTGTGGAGGTGCCAAAGCATCCTCCGTCAATTTGTGAGAACTTCTGCTTGAAAACTAGAGCAGAGAATCACCCACGTAACCAGGCTGGCATGAAAACATCGGAGGCAGAGACACTGACTCAAAATGACTCGAGGAGTTTCCCCGTGTCAGGGTGAAAGAAATGGGAGCCTGGAATCGACTCCACCAAAATCCTTGGGGGACGAGAGACCTGTCCAGCATCTTCTGACCGTGGCCAGTGAACATGGTTGTTGGGAAGGCGTTTTTGCATTTGTTTCTACAGTCTGTTCATTTTTAATTTTATGTGTTTGCTGCTTGCCTGGGATTTGTAGTGTTCCCAGCTCTGCTTTCTTTTTCCTTAAAAAAAAACTCAGCAGGGCAGGCTTTCTTCTAGACATTTCCACTTTCTTGTAATGAGGGATCACAGGGCATAGCTGAATTTCCACAGACCAATGCAAAAGAGAAGTTTCCAGCCCCTGTGACAAAAGTAAAGTAGCTTGAAAAGATGGTTTAAGTGTAGCTTAAAGTCTTACCTACTATCTAGTAATTAAAATCACTTCTGTACTGGATTCTCATACTTTTTCATTAACTACTTTCTTGAATTTGCAGAGCTTTGCTGAGGATGTTTTCTGTACTGCAAATGCTTGTTGGGAACCAAACTGAAATCCACCCACCCTTCTGCATGGACTACCCAGCTCTCCCTAATCTGTCACCTCCTGGGTGCTGCCACAGGCTGACAGAAGAATATTCACTCTTGCCCCAGACTGAATCCCGCCCTGGGCAGGGAAATGAAAAAATCTCCGTATCTCATATGCAACAGCAGGAGCTCCGCAGCCCTCTTTCTCTGGGCTTCTTTGAAAACAATTTGCATATTTAAATAGCCTAGTTCCACTTGTAATGAGCAGTGCTTCATGTTCTTTCCTTTTGCTCCACTAGCACCCTGCAGTCACAAATAAAATTAGGCTTCTCTACGCAAACTGAATATAAAGGATAGCCCATTGCTCCAAAAGTTAACAGCCCAAATACTTAACAGCCTGCATAAAGATCTGAATTGCAACTAATTAATCAGCCATAGATAATAAAGCCAAGACCCTTCAAAGGTATTTTGACTGTCTGTTTACTTCAGTACCTCTGAAGATCTGAGCTGGAGCCAAAAAATATTTTACTATTCTCCAGTTATAGCGTTCAGTGTTCAGAGCAGATCTTGGACAGTTGCTGCACCTGCAAGAGGAATTTTTGTCTTTTTCCTTTTTTTTTTCTGGCAAGACACATGATCAAACCCCATTTTAGGAGACTATTTAGACAAAGAGAACAAATCCTAACTCTAAATTTTCCAAAGGGTTTTTAGATAACCTGAATGGAAGAACTGCCCTGATGGTCATATCTGCCATCTAAAGACCAACACTGCATGAGTCACGCACAACATATCCTTCACCAGGTGAACCAGGACCCTGTGCAGTACAAAATCCAAACAGCTCCCACTGTAAAAGACAGGCAGGGATTGATTTGTGACTCTAAGCTCTGTGTTTTGATAAGCTGACTGTTCACCTGAGCTCTTAGGAACAGCTGGACTCCCCTGTGGATGGTGAAGTGTTAGCTCCCAGGTTGAGGACTGCTGCCCAAGGCTCCTTGGTGCAAACCTCTCAGTTTTAGGTATTTAATGCAGGAAAGACCTTGGTTACCCCAGGCTCCTCCTAAAGTCAGTGGCGAGAGGTGGTGCCTCAGAACACGATTCAGATTGCTGCTGCCAAGATGTTAGAGGCCAGACTCACTGGCTCTGATGGAATGAGAAAGGGCAGGGCTGAACATGCACAGACCTAATTTGCCGTCAGAGTAACTGGATAGCAGCTCCTGTGCACCAACTGCCACAAGGACAGCAGGATGCACAGCTTAAAGTGAGCATGGATGGTCTTCATCAGAATCTGGACTCTACACAGGTGCACAAAAGTGTGCGTTACCTTTACAACCGCACACAAGTTATCTGTTGATGGCACAGTTCAGCTACACCTCCAAGAGCTCTGCACTGCAGCACAAACCGAGCCTTAATGTCTTTATGCCTGGAGTAGTAATCACAGGATTATTGCTCCCATGGCACGCAAATAATAATCCTTTCTTTTCCTCATCTTGTAGCTGCCATGTAATTTAGAAAATTAATCTTCAGGGCTGGGAGTGTCTTTTATTGTCTGTGTGTGCTGTCTGCCTCTATCTCCATTACGGCTAGCTCTTCCTGTCAGATCTCAGAGCACTTTCCAAAGAGACGCTGGGGTACTTTGCCCCATTTTCTGATGGGTGAAACTGAGGCACGAATAAAAGAATTGTCTTCTCTTCAAGCTATCCAGTGGCAGAGCAAGGGATAAAGGAGACTTGCAGTCCAATTAGCCTGTATATTACAGAATCACAGAATCACAAAATCACAGAATGGTAGGGGTTGGAAGGGACCTCTGTGGGTCATCTAGTCCAACCCTCCTGCCGAAGCAGGGTCACCTACAGTAGGTTGTAGAGGACCTTGTCCAGGCGGGTCTTGAATATCTCCAGAGAAGGAGACTCCACAACCTCCCTGGGTAGCCTGTTCCAGTGCTCCGTCACCCTCAGAAGGAAGAAGTTCTTCCTCATGTTCAGATGGAACTTCCTATGCTTCAGTTTACAGTAGGTCCTACATGAACATAAAAAGAAAGCAATAGCAAAAGCACTCCATGGGAATGCAAACTATCACAAAAAAAAACAGTAAAATAGAGTACACGATGCTCAAAGCGTGCCTGCCTCACCACGTGATCTTTTCTTCCGGGTGGTTGTATTGACACTGCAGCAGTGCTTCACGGTGACTCCAAATCAGAGGTCTGGGGGTCTTCTGTCCAACCCCATAAAACACAAATGAGAAAGCACTGCATATGCAGTAACCCCTGGTGTGATCTGCATTCAGTAGTTTCAGTGGGAGCTTTCCCAGGCATACTAACAGATCCAGTCATGCTCCTACACTGACCACATGCCTTACAGGCGTTTTTTCCTGTTTACCTTATTTTTTTTTTTCTGGAGAATTTTTAAGCTCCTGTTGAGGATTTCCTGTTTACTCAGCTGGCTGATCTTTCAGTGCAGTGAGATATAGCTCTGGTGCTGTGCGGTCAGGGTGGATGCGCGCAGACTGACCCATGCCAACGCTCTTGGCGGGGAAAGGTGGAGAGAGGTCTCATCAGGATGGGGGAGAAGGAGAGCAGCAGCAAAGCAGGGCTGAAGGGATAAAGAGAAAGAGGCAGAGATCACTAGAAAAAGCAGAAAATCAGAGCTGAAGGGCACCGGCAGAGCCGTGAGTATTTGTGGGGGAGAGCTGTGGGCTGGAGCAGCACTGCACAGGGGCTCAGGAAAAGACGGTTATCGGGATCTGATGTGCACTGATGGATCAGTGTGGGGGCTCCCGTGCCGAAGGGGACTGAAAAGTGGTGAGAGGAGGGAGCTGCATGTGTGTGGGCTGGGTGAAGGTGCTGGCAGGGCAGCCACCCCCGCGCTGCCTGCCGCCCACTCCAGTTATTCATCCTGCACCTTCCCTCACCGCCTCCCAGTGAGCACGCACCACCGAGCAGCACGGGGCCGCTTTTAACCCTTCTTTGAGCCAAACACAGGGAAACTTGGCAACTTCTGGCACTGAGGCTTGAGCTGAAGCTGTTTCGGTGGGGAGGGGGCCGGGTCGTTGGGAGAATGAGCAGAAAAATAAGCTGCTCTCATCACTTCTGGCAGCACTGCACTATAGACTCTGGGGATTCCTTTATGTCCTGCAGTGTGAACATGGGGGCCTGATTGCTAGCATCAGTGGGAGCCTTTCCTTTGCCTTCCCACAGCTGTGGATTACGCTTCAAAGAAATATGATTGCAGGTACCTCCTTGTGCTGGACTGCAGCTGTGTTAGAGCTGAACAAGCCCAGTGGTCACTGGCACCTCTGTGACAACAGCAGTGCTGGCTCAGATCACAGAATCACAGAATGGTAGGGGTTGGAAGGGACCTCTGGGGACCATCTAGTCCAACCCCCCTGCCGAAGCAGGGTCACCCACAGCAGGCTGCACAGGATCTTGTCCAGGTGGGTCTTGAATATCTCCAGAGAAGGAGACTCCACAACACATCTGGGCAGCCTATGCCAGTGCTCTGTCACCCTTAAAGTAAAGAAATTCTTCCTCGTGTTCAGCTGGAACTTCCTCTGCTTCAGTTTGTGCCCGTTGCTCCTTGTCCTGTCGCTGGGCACCACTGAAAAGAGTCTGGCCCCGTCCTCCTGGCACACACCCTTCAGATATTTCAAAGCATTTATTAGGTCCCCTTGCAGCCTTCTTTTCTTCAGGCTAAACAAGCCCAGCTCCCTCAGCCTTTCCTCGTAGCAGAGATGCTCAAGTCCCCTCATCATCCTCGCAGCTCTCCACTGGACTCTCTACAGTAGCTCTTCATCTTTCTTGAACTGGGGAGCCCAGAACTGGACTCAGTACTGCAGATGGGGCCTCACTAGGGCAGAGTAGAGGGAGAGGAGAACCTCCCTCGACCTGCTGGCCACACTATTCTTAATGCACCCCAGGATTCCATTGGCCTTTTTGGCAGCCAGGGCACACTGCTGGCTCATGGTTAACCTGTCGTCCACCAGGACATCCTGGTCCCTCTCCGCAGAGCTGCTCTCCAGCAGATCAGCCCCTAGCCTACATTGCTGCATGGGGTTATTCCTCCCCAGGTGCAGGACCCTGCATTTGCCCTTGTTGAACTTCATCAGGTTCCTCTCCACCTTACTCTCCAGCCTGTCCAGGTCACACTGAATGGCAGCACAGCCTTCTGGTGTATCAGCCACTCCTCCCAGCTCTGTGTCATTAGCAAACATCCGCCAATACTTTCCATGAGCAGATACTGAGTGAGGAGTAAGAACAGGGCAAATGCACACAACATCAGGCACCTCAAATCTCTTCCACCTCTAAATATCTCTCCCACTATTTGGCTGTTTTCACCTCGGGGGATTTCCTCAATAGGCTGTGGTTTATCAGTTCAGTTGGGCAGAGAGGAACCCGATGAGGATCAACAAGGACAAATGAAGTGTCCTGCACCTGGGGAGGAACAACCCCATGCATCAGTACAGGCTTGGGGCGGACCTGCTGCAGAGCAGCTCTACGGAGAGGGACCTGGGTGTCCTGGTGGACGACAGGTTAACCATGAGCCAGCAGTGTGCCCTGGCTGCCAAGAAAGCCAATGGGATCCTGGGGTGCATCAAGAAGAGTGTGGCCAGCAGGTCGAGGGAGGTTCTCCTTCCCCTCTACACTGCCCTGGTGAGGCCTCATCTGGAGTGCTGTGTCCAGTTCTGGGCTCCCCAGTTCAAGACAGATGAAGAGCTACTGGAGAGAGTCCAGCGGAGGGCTACAAGGATGGTGAGGGGACAGGAACTTCTCTCCTACGAGCACAGGCTGAGGGAGCTGGGCTTGTTCAGCCTGAAGAAGAGAAGGCTGAGAGGGGACCTAATATATACTTACAAATATCTGAAGGGTGGACGTCAGGAGGATGAGACCAAGCTCTTTTCAGTGGTGCCCAGTGACAGGACAAGGGGCAATGGGCACAAATTGAAGCAGAGGAAGTTCCATCTGAACATGAGAAAGAATTTCTTCCCTCTGAGGGTGACGGAGCACTGGAACAGGCTGCCCAGGGAGGTTGTGGAGTCTCCTTCTCTGGAGCAAGACCCACCTGGACAAGGTCCTCTACAACCTACCGTAGGTGACCCTGCTTGGGCAGGAGGGTTGGACTAGATGACCCACAGAGGTCCCTTCCAACCCCTGCCATTCTGTGTGATTCAGCACCCCATCATAAAGCTCTACTCCAAATACTTATCTGCATTGTGGCAGGCCCATCGAGAGGGTCTGAGATCAGGGTGCCGCTGGCACACCAAGGAGAGAGTTGAGGGGGATACAAAGTCCTCAGTAGGGAGAGATATAGTGTCAAAAGCAAATACAACTGGTCTGTCCTACTCTGTGGGACTAAGGCCATCTGGTAGGTCACATCTCTCATGGTGCTATAAGCTCTTCCCTCCACCGCCTCAACAGAAATATGCTCATTATGTCCAGACCACGTCTTGGGAATGGCTCCTGCCCCCTGCTGTCCCCTGAACAGTGTCTGGACATTGACTGGGAGTGCACAAGTAGGCACACTTAAGTAGTGTGGAGGAGCACTGGGCAGTGCTCGAGCCTAAGCACAGGCCTTATTTAGATTTCCAGCACACTCGTTAAACCATGAGTATTGCACCAGCGCAAAATATTTTTTAGCGGGACTGCTTGAATACTAAACCTGTGCCATCCCACTGTTCTCTGACTCATGATCTGTGTGTGTGGTATCTGATTTACTTCTGCCCTTAGGGCCCAAGGCTGCATTTCTCTAGTGTGGTAGATGAGGTCAGAGCAGTTCAGCATAGCCACAGTGTGTAAGCTGCTCTTAAACCTGAGGACAATGCCTGGGATGTACATACACAACCGTCTGATGTCTGTTTTCATAACAAAATGAGGCCCCGGACGTATACTGAATTTGATATAATTTAATCCTGCACACAGACCATGCAGGGGGCTCTGACCTACTGTCATCCAGTTCGGGGACCAGGAAGCTCATTCCCAATTTAGATGCAGACATGGACAGTAAAGGGTCAAAGGGAAAGTATTTTCTGCCTGATACATCCCCGAGCCAGAGGATCCTGCCTGAGTACATCATGTCTGCAAAAGGTAGTGATGGGTGAGGAGCTGTTATATTTCCTGAGCGATGCAGGAGGGCAATGTATGTTCCGGCCCCATCTGCTAGAGAGTGGTGGCTGTTGATATAGAGGCATTTGCCCATCAGCACCCATGGTATCTCTTCAAGGCACAACCAGGTTATGATGTTGTGGAGTTATGCATAAGTTGAAATTCACACCCTGATCAGGGAAGTAATGTCCTGGAAGTGCTGCAGGATCTCATAAGCTTACGCTCAGAGGTTAAAGTGCACCACCAGAATGAAAGGGAGAAAGAAGAAGTCTCTGCCCTATTATGGAGGAGAGACTGGATGAGTATTGGTGTTGATGTTTGAGAAATCAATAGTAAAAGGTTCACTGCTTCTCACTTCCTTTTTTTTTTGGACAACTGGCAATTCAGGTCTTGTCTCTGCTGTTTGCCTGAAGGACTCCACAGATCAAGAGTTAGTCAGAAAGGGATGGAGAACAAAACTCAAAACACTGTTACTTGGCTGTAGAACAATTTGGGGTGCTCACATAGTGAATATTATTCTTTTACAAAGGTCAATGTAATAGTAGAAAAGGTTCAGGAAACGGTAGAAAGCTTCATCAGAGATCTGGAGCTGTTTCCTTATGAGCAATAGGTAGACACACTAGAACTCTTCAACCTGGAAAAAGACAAATTTTGGGGAGAGGAATTTCTTCAAGGTCAGTTGTAATTGAGACTAAAATTAACTCTTTTTGGCAGGGTATTTTTCCTTTTGCCATACCACAGCTTTGATTTCCTGCATGGTCCTATGCACCAGTGGGTCAACATTACTACCTCTTTATGGGGCACTCCATGACATAGGACTAGGAACAGGCAGTTGAAGGTTGCGGGAAAAAAAAAACCCTTTACACCACTGTTTTTGCTGAAGCCCTTGAATTGTAAAACTGTGTTTCTGTTTCATAGACTCAGTATAGAGGAGGTTGGAAGATATCTCTGGAGGTCATCTGGCCCTACCTTCCTGCTCCAGCAGGGCCACCTACAACCAGTTGTCTAGGACTGTGTCCAGGCAGCTTTAGAATATCCACAAGGATGAAGACTCCAGAACCTTTCTGGGCAACCTGTGCCAGTACTCAGTCACTTGCACAGTAAAAAACATTTCCTAATATTCAGAGGGAACCTCCTGTGTTGAGTTTTGTGCCCTTTGCCTCTGGGGACCACTGAAAAGAGGTTAGCTCTGTCCTCTTTGCACCTTCACTTCAGGTATCCATATACGTTGATAGGATACCCCCTGATACTTTTCATCTCCAGGCTGAACAACCGTCTCAGTCTTTCCTCATAGGAGAGATGCTCCAGCCGCTTCATCTTCATGGACCTTTGCTGGACTCTCTTTAGCAGCTCCATATCTCTGTAGAGCCCAGCACAGGGCACAAAAATCTACAGGAAAATACTGCTGAAGCCCGGGATTGAACCAGGGACCTTTAGATCTTCAGTCTAACGCTCTCCCAGCTGAGCTACTTCAGCTCTGTTATAGTACTAATTTTCACAAAAACTGTTGGACCATTACTATCTTTCAGCTTTTTAACATTCACGTTGGACACTTGACTCTTGTCTTGTCACTGAAAGCCACTGGGAATAGCCTGACTTCAGTTTCTTTACACCGTGCCTTTAGATATTTATATACACTGGTGAGATTGCCCTGTGTCTTCTCCTCTCCATCATTCCACGGGACTTTGTGCATGGCTGAACTACAAAGGGTTTCAGAAGCAATGAGAGAAATGCAGAAAGTGAGTTTCATTAAAAAGTGCTACACACAAGTTACCCTAAAACCTTTCTTCTTCCAAGTTTGGGAAGTCTTTAGTCTGCAGATTGCTAGGAGCTGGGAGAATACAGTAGAGACACTATTCTGTGATTTTCTTCCTGACATTGTAGATGTTTGTCCCAAGTTCACTGCTGTCCCAGACTCCTTTCTCAGTCTGTTATGCAGAAGCAATGTGCCTACAAATAAAACAGCCAGTGACTAGTGATATCTGGAGTAGGGAAACCCCTCAAAGCTTTTGGGATCTGTGTGGAGTTTGACCTGCCTATTGTCCTACAGGCAAATGAACCATGCCTTTCGTCTCAAATACAATCCCACCACAAGAACTCCATTCAGGTTGCCTAAATATACATAATCATTACTATTTGTGATACCTTAGTCTATACCAGCTATCCCACAGCTCCTACTCCAGAGGACTGTAGGCTTTCTTCATGACCCATCTCAAATCTTTCAGCCTTTTGATGATGGCTTGAATGCTCTTGGGCCACCTAAAAAGCCCCTAGCACCTAGGAATATAGTGTGCCCTCTAGGGTAGGTTAATTGTCCATCTAGTCCAGTTCTCTGCCTCTGAAAATGGCACAGGGAGATGCTCCATAGAAGATCACGTGAGTGTGGCTGCAGTCCATTCCCCTTGAACCATATTCAAGAGGCTGGAAAAAACATCTCCATCTTGTCTTTCAGCATCAGCTATGGATCTATCACCAATGTTTAAGCCTATGTTTAAACACCTGGCCCAAACATAAATTATCAGAGACCAATAAGGTGAAAAAATAACCAAGACTGTTGAATGAGAATGGCTTTGTTGAATAAATGCACGAGATGGGAATAAGTCTTGCACCCACATTTCTAATAGTAAGACCCTTTCAAACAAATTTACTCAGAGGTTGGACTAAGCTGTCGGTCTGTAGAGCCCACATCATCCATGCCCTGTTGGCTGTGAGTAGGTGACAAGGAGCCATCTGTAGGTTTCTCGCTGGGAAAGGGAGACGTGACAGGTAAGTTTTTGTGGAAGCCTGGCTCACCCTTGACTTAGCTCTGCCCCTCCAGCTGACCCATTTTTGCTTCACTGGCTTTCTCCTTGTCAAGGAAAGCAACTGTAGAAACCAAAGCAGTTCTGTTTCTCACCAGCTTTCCTCAGACAGGAAAAAATGATCCCAGCATGGAAACTGTGGTATTTGACAACCCACTCTGCCTTGCTGGAAATACTCAAGCTTCAGCTGGGTACAAATTTCCTGCTGAAAGAAGAGCTATGTTACCACTTTGCAGATGCTAGCAGTGCTGGTGGAAATTACGAAGTGAAGGATCTGATAAAAAACCAGCCTTGAAGGAAGTGCTATATTGCAGCTAAATTAAAAATTTGAGAAGCTGGGAAGCTGGCTTATTCAAATGGTAAAACATTGTAAGTAAAAGTCTATGAGCAAAGTCATCAGAAGGAAGACTTGCGTTGCCAATTTAACATGTCAGATGGAAGAAATTGGAAGCTTAGACTTTTCTTCATTGAAAAGGAGGAAATGAAACCTGTCCTTCTGGCTCATTTCAGACCTAGAGGCTGGAGCTCCGTAGACAGCTGTACTAAGGACAGTGAATGAAGTGGGAGGAGTGAAGTTGGGGTGACCGCTCTAGCTGCCTTGTGGGCAGGTCAAAAGTGCTGCTTTTAGCAGATGCTGTTTTTTTGAGCCAGAGCTGAGGACATCGCACCCTGCCACACACATGTCCAGCTCAGTGTTGCACTGTGTAAATGCAGAGATTTGGGAAAACTGTTTTGGCAGCCTATCCACTGTCATGAAAGAGAGACAGACAGCCACCATGATCTCCTGCTGGAAAAATACCCTGTCCCCATGACACTTATTTCCCTCAGTGACACTGTGCCGGTTTCCATCTGTCCCCAACTTTGTTCTCCTGTGCCAGACACTTGCTAACAGGTAGCCTTCACCTTTGATTTCCTTCTGGTGGTTTCCTCAGGTCACTTGTGTGTCCTTTGCACCAGGGGGTCTGTAGAGTGTGGGTTCCCCAACTCCAGGGTCCCTGTTGTTGTCTCTCACCTGTCCTCATTACCCCTGCAAAAACTCGTGTTTCATTCACATGTTGAATACTGTCTGTTTTGTTTTGGTGTCCCCATCCCAGGAAGGATGTGAAAAAACCTAACCCATGAAAGAGGTAATAAAGTCACTTCCACATAGGGAGTTACTGTGTAAATCATGTTTATTTCGTCTGGAAAAGGAAAGGGTAAAATGAAGGATATTATAGGATCTAGAGAAAAGTCATTAGGGGTTGATTGGTTACTATGTCTTCTGATGAAGGGTTATCAGTTGAAATGACCAAATACCAAGCTCAAAGCAAAGAAAAAGGAGGAGTTTCTTCATACAATATCTTGTTATTTGTGCAACTCACTGATGCAGGGTATTACGGATCCCTGAAGTACACAGACATTCAAAAGGTGACTGAGCAGAATAATGGAAGGAAAAAAATTCCTTGAAGAGTGCAGATATGAAGATTTGGTTCATGCATTTCCTGAGCCACATATCTCTGGAGAGTAGGAGAGTATTTCATAATATAATATCACATTCTTTTTTCTGTTATACTCTTCTATAGGCATTAACTCATGGAAAATTTTGCAGAGTGGGTTTTGAGCTAGATGTTCTGTACATCATCTCTGGTACCTTCCTATACTCATGCCCTGGTTCTTGAGACATCAGGAAAGTGTCAGCCTGTTAAATCACTTTGGCACGATGGGCAGAGATATGTTGGAGGTGTCATTTCATCAACCAACTGTTTAATCTGCCACTCCCACACATGTGCTTGAGGCTTTGGTCATGTCAAACAGATGACAGAAGATCCCTCTGTCCCCACTTTCCTTCCTCTCATTCTTCCACTCTTCCTGTCACTCAAGGCTGATCTGCCTGTGCTTTTTAAAATATCCATCTGGCGTCAGCCAGATGCAGCTTTCAAAAGTTATCTCATTACATCCCTGTAAAAAGCTGCCACTGAATACTTAGCCCAACAGCTGATTTACCTGGCCATGCTGAGAGGCATGAAGCTGGCCTTTGTGGGCCAGCGTGGGTTCATCATCCCTTACTGAGTGCACTCTCTTTTTTAATTGGGGGTCAATGCATCAAACAGATGTAGTTGTAGACAGCTGACCTTTTCTACCCAACTCAGCACATCAGATTTGTCATAAATTTTAGTTTTCATTGCAGACTTCCTGGCACCAAGCTATGGCAGTGGTGGGATTTTGTCCTATTTCTTCACTCTTAATCTAGCTCTCTGCACCAGGAGAGTGACAGACAACTGCAGGGTTGAGATGCTATCGCTTTTCACATACTGACTTGGCTTTGATGTGTCAAATACAGCACGTGTTCCTCCTTTCGGTTTCCTGAAATCTTCCCTCTCATTACACTGAGTGGGCTTCTGGTTTACTTGAAAAAGCGGTTTTAGTGATTATCTCTATTTTGCTGTCACTATTTTCTCTTCTTTCTCTTTTTCCAGACTTTTCTGAAAATGATCTCATTAAGAACATAGAACTCCTGTTTCTGAAAAAGGTTCCTTGAGGTTTGCAAAGGTCTTCTAGCAGGAAGATTGCTTGTCTCCATTTTCCCTGCAGTTTAACAGACCCCCAAGTGAGCCCATTAGCAAAAATGGACTGCTTGAAAAAATTCTACAAAATATGCAATGGCATCAGCAATAGGTCTGAAATGTAAGGCTCCAGTAGGCAACAAACTGTGTTTGCAAACCTCATCTTTGATGACATTTAATATGTTAGGGAAAGAATGAGATAATGGCACAAAGGGGACTGTGGGTGCTTGCTACCTACTGCAATAGCTGTGAGGGGATGTACTAAACAGGATGGAATACAGGGCCTGAGATAACTCAGTTGTTATTCTGACGAGATAAATACGTCTTTGAAAAACAGAGTTAATGAAAGCCGACTGCCAAACTATGCTTTCCTCTGTAACTCTGATGTCTAAAAGATGATGAGATTGTTAGTCCATCCTGCAAGGGGTGGGGGGGTGTCACTAGGGGTTCTTTAAAATTCTCGTTTAAGTTTTGGCTCTTGGGAATCCAGGCTATGAATAACAACACTGCTGACCTTATGTGCAGAATCACTGTGCTTGAAGCATGTACCTTGGATGGAGGGATGCTGGCGGTGGTCCTGCTGTTCCCTATGAGAAATTATCTGTGTTCAGATTAATATTTTCAGTCTGCCCTGTAGTGAAATACTCACATACTCACTGGTAGGGAGGCACAGCGAGAACAAACCCCAGACCAGGCACTGAAGTTCTCCCCAAGTCTAAGTCACTCTTTTCTGAGAAAACTATGTTTCAGTGTTTGCTCTAGTGACTCTGTTCTACAGAGACTTGAGAGATCTTGGATGTGTTTGACTCAGAGTGATGGGGCATTTTGAAAAAGCAGAGGTCTATGTTCATCAGATCCGTGTTTCCAATCAGACAAAGGAAGGTACTTGAGGTAGAACTCTCTGAACTTTATGAAGGTACCTCAGCTACTGTGCAGAAAAGAGAGGGCAATGCCCTTGTCCTTTGTTGTGCCCTGCATGGACCCAAGCCGACCAGACAGCAGGAGAACTCCTAGTCTAGGAGTTTTTTCTTGGAGCTAAGCACTGAGAGACACAAGTCTCAGCCTAAATTTGTTTTGTGCCAATTAGTGAATATTGCAATCCTGCAGTTACTCTCAGCATAGAAGTCCTGTTGCTTTTCCCAGGCTTAATAACATTAGCAGATCCTGCTCTGCCTGCACAAACTCACAATGCACTATGCCTTCCCCAGGTCTTGCTTTCAAGATGGATCACCTGCTCCGATTTCAACCCATCAAAACTTCATTTTTAGAAGGGTAAACCAAATGCATTTGGGAATCACTTTTTTAATAACTGTCAATAGACCAGAGCAATAAAATGGGTACTAAGAAGGCAGAAAAACAGCACCAAGAAAACCCTTGTAAAACTAACAGGTGCATTGAAGTGTGTGGGTATGTAGCTATATTTGTAAGACAATAATACATAAACCAGGTGGCATATTACCTCATTAGCAATCCACTTGTCTTGCCAAACAGGGTTTGGTCAGATTCCCTGAGAGGTTTCCCAGAAACACATAAAATAAGTAGTAAACAACCCTTCCCGGGGTTTGGGAAATATCCCAGCCGCCTTCTGAAGTTTTTCTCTGTTTTGCAAAACACCTAGAAGTTATTGGGAGAAAAATTAGGGAACAAAGGAGAGGGAATAAGAAGAGTATAGGCAGAATCCACGGTTATCAGCTTCACATTGAAAAGCATAAGAATGATTGCTTGGACAGTGATGGTGTCTTGATGTATAAATGGGTTTGTTACTTAACTCTGGTGATTCATGCTGTCAGGCACAGGGATGAGGCAGCTGCCAAATTTGATGCTGGAAAGGAATTTTCTCTCCCAGAACAGACTGTCAGGGACTTTGTAAATCTAAGGGGTCAGTAAAAAGGGACAGCTACTGATACAATGAACATGTGGACAGGCAGGGGAAATATCCCAGAGCACAGCAACACTAGGATGTTGCTACCTCACGGTAACAAGCATGCCCCCAGAATTGGAGAACGACCCTTTAGCCCTTTCTCTCACAGCTCCTGTAGACCTGTAATCTGCAAAGGGATGACTCTGGTGGACTAGGCGAGTAAGACTACTCTTCTGTTTCCTGTGGATGAAGACTGGATGAAAAGTATTTTTCACATCACCTATTTCATCCACATTTCTAAATAAAGCCTAACTGAAATTATAGGAGTCTTAGCTGTTGGGTGTTTGGGATAGGTTTTTTTATTCTTTTGTTTTTAAAGAATGTCTAAAGAACTTGTTCCAGTTGTCTGGAAGGAAAGAGACAGAAAGAAAAAGAGAACAAAGGGAAAGAGTAGAGATATTTGAGATAATTTTAGCTATTCTAAATGCCACAGGCAACCTGCACAAATATTTGGAGAGAGGAGATGGGGAAGGAAGAAGGAAAAAGTTCTGTGCTGGTTATTCAGTCTCCAAATTAAGGGGAGGAAGGTGTCTTTTCAGAGACCTATCAGGATCTTACCTGGTAGCTCTTGAGTAATTGCTTTTTGAGCCTCTAAGGTCTTTTCTGCACTCTACCAGGCCACAACACAAACTCATGCAGAGCTAATAGGGCCTGATGGGGAAACACTTTGTTTAGAGAGCCAAGAAAAGAAATAAGACACTCTCAGGCTGGGTGAATAGGGGTGGCCAACATGGATGATGTGAATTCAGGTCCCTTCTTGGTCCGGATTCTTGTGTCCTAGGTGAACACCTGAGGAGGTACTGCTGGACTGGGAGAAGATTCTGTTACTCCTTGTGGGATCCCTACACTGTATGTGACTGAAGCAGGGAGATGGTGCTAGCGTTCCTGTGATATATGGGATGCATGGGCTGGTGTCTATATTCTGAGCTATACTTTGGTCTGACCTGATGGATGTTTGATCAGTTATCCAAAATAGTAATGCTTTTGCAGAAGATGCTGGGCTACTTAGCTATGTGGAGGTTGGAACTCTTCAGATGTAAAGAAATCACAGTTCATGTCCTGGTTAAAAAGAAGGATGTTGTGAAAGTAGTTTTCTACAACTCCCGGGAAGGGCACCCTACCCCATGATTATTCTGTACAGTAACATGTTAATAATGTAAGTGATAAACAGGATTTTAAGACCCACTATGTCTGGAACTAGAGCTTTGCATGGAGGTCGGTGTTCAGTCGGCTTCCTGCACGACTTCTGGCAGAAACATGTGGGCACCCTGATGAGATTGTTTTGCCCTCACACGACTTGACGTAGCGGACAAATGGTGCACATCCAGCACATGCAAAATTTAGGGGGAGAGTTGGAGGATTTTGGACAGCAAGTGGTGGATGGGAAGGAGGGGTCTGCAGGTGTTTACAGTGGGGGTCAGAGAACTCCAAATCTCAGGGTTTTCCCCTCCACCACAAACTCCCTAAGCACTGACATCACTTCAGAGAGCCTGCCAGGCTCTGAGCAAAGCAGCACTGCAGGCACCCTCTCCTCCTCCCCGACGCAGAGCCTGGAGAGGAGGGAAGATGGCTGTAACCCCCCCCTAGGGCAGACGCCACATTTGGGGAGCCATGCCCACAGTAAGCCTATTTTAGCTGTGCCCCAAGGATGCTGCCCTGGCCCATTTTCACCCTCTGACAAGCTCACCTGGCAGATTGCCTCTCCTTCCCGTTTGCAGGCAGGTTGGGGAAAGGCAGGAACGTGCAGCAGATATGATCTCTGGCACACACGCTGCTCATCCCTTTTCTTTGCCCCTCTCCCCACTCCCACTCACCCCTCCTCCCCCACACACCCACCCACCTCGGTGTCTCATTCAGGGATGGCTCACAACGCTTCTGGTAGCCGTGAGGATGGATAATAACCTCTGCCAGGCTTCTCGTTAAGGAACCCATTAGTATGGAGCTGCTGCCTTTCCCTCCCCTTTCGTCTCCCGCAGCCAAACCCGACTGCTGAAAAACAGAAAATGGGGGTGTGAGGTGGGAAATCCAGGGCACCGCATCCTCCCACACAGCATGGGTTGTGGTTTTTTTGAGAAGGTCAGTGGATAGGCCACCATCTGTGTCAAGATGGGAAAAACAGTGGCGATTGGCAGAGAAGGCTTGGTTTGGTTGCCTGGATGCCCCTGCATCTCCCCCGCAGATCCTTCCCTCTCTCTGTTGCAACATTCCTGTGAGGATCCATGGAGAGCTTGATCCTACTGTGCCAGATTGAGCTGCCACTGCCTCCCCAGCATCCTGGGATCTGCAATCAGGAGCCCTGGAACAGGGCAGCACTTCCTGTCCCATCCCTATAGCCCTACAGCAGGACCGTCTCTCCCTAGGTCATGTCTGAAGGATGTTAAAAAAATCATTTTTCAGTCCTAAAATCACTAAATTCAGGCATAAAGGACAAGGTCCTCTGTGGCCTGCTGTAGGTGACCCTGCTTCGGCGGGAGGGTTGGATTAGATGACCCACAGAGGTCCCTTCCAACCCCTATCATTCTGTGATTCTGTGATAAACAACCCTGGATAAAATTGCAGCTGCTGATTCCCCCACACACACAGTTTTTTTCTCCCCCTCCTCCCTCCCCCCCACCCCGACTTTTGCCCTGGATGAGGCTGAATAGAGCTGTGGGGAAAAATCTTCCCTTCTCGGCAATCTTATACCCAGATAGGACCTGCCCTCCTGAGACACGGCCTCCACGAGGAGAAAGGAGATTTATTAAATTCCCAAGGTCATGTGGGGAGGCACTAGCAAGGAAAAGACTTGTGTCAGGATCACTTCTGTCCCAGGAGCATGCTTCATAGAATCACAGAATCACAGAATCACAGAATAGTAGGGGTTGGAAGGGACCTCTGTGGGTCATCTAGTCCAACCCTCCCGCCGAAGCAGGGTCACCTACAGCAAGCTGCACAGGACCTTGTCCAGGCGGGTCTTGAATATCTCCAGAGAAGGAGACTCCACAACCTCCCTGGGCAGCCTGTTCCAGTGCTCCGTCACCCTCAGAGTGAAGAAGTTCTTCCTCGTGTTCAGCTGGAGCTTCCTCTGCTTCAATTTGTGCCCATTGCCCCTTGTCCTGTCACTGGGCACTACTGAAAAGAGCTTGGCCTCATCCTCCTGACACCCACCCTTCAGATATTTGTAAGTATATATTAGGTCCCCTCGCAGCCTTCTCTTCTTCAGGCTGAACAAGCCCAGCTCCCTCAGCCTCTCCTCGTAGGAGAGATGTTCCAGTCCCCTCACCATCCTTGTATCTTCTTAATCCTCTGTCCTTAAAGGATGCCTCCTTCCCTGTCCCTGTCCTCCTCATGCTGTTTCAGAGCAAACTGCACCTCATGTGGGACCTGTCCCATGGAACTTCTAGGTCTCAGGCTCTAACTAGGACATGCACCTCCACCTAACACACCTTTTTTTTTTTTTTACATGCTCCCAAATACACACATTTCTAAGTGCAGAGATGTGCAGCCCCTGCAGTGCTTTGCTCCTATGGACCCAGTGATCTTCAGCCTGAGACCACCAAGCAGTTGTGTTCACTGTGTTGGTAGTGACATGCTGGGGAGATGTCACACTGTGCCAAAGTTTTTTTGGGGGAAGGAAAATGTTCTGGAGAGCTTGAAACAGCAACTCACTCCCCAGCTCCTGCTAGCCCTGATCTAATATGTCTTTTAGTGATGTTTGGGGCATCATACATTTGCAAAGAAGAAATTAGTACCGTCTGCTGCTTGCTTCTCACGTTTTTCTGTTTCCCCTGAGCTTCCCTGCTGTCCCTAATTATCCATCTCTCATTTACAGGGACTTAAATAATGGAAATGGAAAAGATGGTTGAATTAGACTGGGACTAAGATGCGCTGAATGAAGCTCCTTTACCTTCAGATGTGACCTAACGTTACCCTTTCTGTTATTAGTGATGCAGGCTCCCCATTACCACGTGAGACAGCTGCTCTGTTGTTATCTTGAGCCGAGGCAACACAGCTCCTGCTCTGACTCAAGCTGTGGCTCCCCGTGGCTAAGAGAGATCAACAACAGAGAGCAGGGATGCTTAGAGAAAATCCTTTGTTAACAATGATGCCTGGGGGAGAAGAAAATAAGGGAAATAGCTTAGAAGAAGGAGAAGCAGAAGGAAAAAATTGAAAAAAGGTAAATTGAGTCACCTCAGAGTGATACAATTGCTAAAAACGGGTGAGTGGTGGCCTAGTTTATGGCTTCGCAATGATGATGGCTGTGAAAGCAGATAGCTGAGAACTGACAGATGTCAGCACACAGAGCTCTAGAGACATGGATTTGGCTGAGAGCAGGAGTCTTGTGACCTACTGTGACCATGGAAAGATCCCACGTCCATTTGGTACCCTTTGTGATGTCTTAACAGAGCCCACTGCAAAGAGGCAGACACTTATTCCTATTAAGAAAGAGGCAAAGCATCCTGCACCCCATTGGAAATCACTGTCCAATCATTACAAGAAAGAAGAAAATATAAAAAAACAATGTCCACAAAATGAGTTATAATAATGCATTTAGCGTTTCCTTTACTTTTAGGAATGCCTTAGTAATGAGGAAACCTGGGTTGAAACCCTAGTGCCAAATTAGGCAGAACATGGCTTTGAACCCACCTGGAGTGTTGTCTGAAGACACCTGTGTGGCCAAATCCTAGCCTGACTGTCAAAGGCAGGTTTAAGCATGTCTGGGATTTCAGTCTGAATGAGAGCAAATAACACTTTTATAGGGGATTTGTGTGTGCCTACAGAAAATACCCCTATCCATCTATTCAGTGAGGCAACAGCTGATGCATGGTTCAGGCATATTTCTGGATGGACAGAAGCCTAGACTACACACATTTACAGGTGAAGGGATCTAGACCTGCATACAGAAATATCTTGCTTAACATGTCCCCATTATGAATCTGGAGTTCTCTAACCCAGTTTGGGGGCATTGGCCAGAAGGAAGTTAGCAAGGAATTTGAGAATAAAGTTAGCATGGAGGTGTCCAAACAAACATGGCTATTGTTGTTATTGCATATCTTGGAGGATACCTACAATACCATGTGCCAGGAGGCTTCAGCACCCCCTCCAAATCTGGACCTGCTATCTCTGAGCACTCCTTAGCTTCCTCTGGCATTTTTCCTCAAAGGAACAGAGCAGTTGTCGCTCACAGGTGCTGTGGTGGATTCGCCACGGGACTGTGACTAGCTGCTAACAACCACAGTAAGGCAATTTCTGTTATGGCCTCTTCTCCTCTGAAAGGCATCCAGGAGGATGCAGTAGCCGAGTGCTGGGTTTTGTGTGAAGGCAAGAGGCCAGCAGCAGGTGAAGTCAAGCTTGACACAGGAATCTCCCGTTGCTTCTTACTCCCCAGAGTCCACAGCAGAGCATCTGCAGCTTGGAAAGCTTCCCATGTGCCAGTCTAGCTTCACTGATGGAAAACCAGGCTCCAACCTCCCACAATGCACTTTCCACATCCCCTAGTCCAGGAGAAGAAATCTGCGTAGGTGATAAGAAAGTGAAGGAAGAGCTTAACACAAAAACTCACCCATGGGAAGAGCATGATGTTTCTGAGGAGCAGAAGCAGGTAACCTATGGGGCAGTCTGAGCTGCTCTCTCCTCATCTTGTGAGTAGCTGATACTGTCAAAGACATGGGGCTGCACAGCTTCCTTTGGCTCACCACATGATCAAGGGTATGGTCTGATGGCCCAGCAATCTGCCACCAAAAAGGCCAATGTCCCATTTTCCCCTTGTGGCTGTGATCTCCCACTGCTCCCTTGCCATCACCACTGGACCTCATCTCACACTGCCATGGGGGTGTTAACATGAAACCCAGATAGAAACAGTAAAGCAGAGCCAGGGCTGCAGGAGAGGGTGGGACTGGCTCTGTGGACCACTTAGATCAGCACGGGAGCATCATCCTGGCAGATGGCGAGGAGCACAGCTCACTTGGACCTGTGGGACAAGTCAAGCCACACCAGGAGACAAACCAGGGCTTTGCACTTCACAGCCACCCCACTGCTTTTCCTTATTTAGCAGACCTGTGATTTTCAGTGTTTATTGTGGAGAAGGAGTAAAAAGCACTAAATTCAGAAACTTTTACTAGAACACTTAGAGGCACCTCCTTAAAGGGGGCAGGTGGGGGAAGAATCATATGTGCAGCCAATCATGGGCCAGATGCAGCGCCTAGGTACGTGGCATAAAATCAGATGAAATTTCATAAACCAGGTATGAATCAGGCCCTTTGACATAGGGCTTGTTTGTTTTGCTAGCAACAAATATACTCTACCTGCTCATCTGTGATGTGCATGAGAGGAAAATGAAGTTCATTTGGAGATGTCTTTCTACTTGTGTTGACCTCATGAGGGTCATAACAAGCAACGCTAGAATTAAGGTTCTTGCTGTGAAAAATACTGACACCTCCTTTGACTTCCTGCATTTAGCCTCAGGCAGACTTGAGGAGGCAAACGCAGCACAAGAAGGCACTCATTAATATTTCCTCTACCCAGTGAGGACGAAAAAATAACAAACATCCCATTAAATAAGGGGAGAAAAAAACCTATAAAATGCAGAACATATTTTTAGTCTGAAAACAAAGCACTCCATCTTCCCCACAAAGTAGGGTTTTTCAGATGAAAAGAAAAAAAGAGAGAATTTGCAAGCTCCTCCGCACCAGAAGGAGTGCCACTAATAATAAGAATTGTGATTATTGTTAATATTGATAGTGGGCTGCCCTCAGTTTTGCGCTTGCTTCCCCACCCTCCCAGCAAGTGACGTGTGGGCCCCAGCGTGGGGGACAATGGGTGGCCAGGAACAATGCAGCCACTGACGTGAGCCATGTTTTGAATGTGAAACTCTGCGTTGTGAGTGCCAGCTTCAATGCAATAAAGTGTTCCCATGCTGGAGATGGATGAATAGAGACGTATGGTGTAAATTGAAAGTGTTATTCTTTTTCTCTTCCTTTTTTAAAAAAAAATAAAAATTAAAAGCCCAACGCCTTGGTTTCTCTTAATTTTATTCCCTTCTTGAGAGTTTTGCTACCAAGCAAATGGCTGGTCAGCTTTGTCTGGCAACTTATAGGAGAATCGATAGGGATTGAAAGGGCATGGAGGCGGAGGGGAGGGATTGTGGTTTCTTTTTTTTTTCTTTTCTCTTTTCTTGTAGAATGAGGAAGCAATTTTGGAAGTGAAAAGGAAAATTCTAGCACAGCAGATACAGGATAACACCGGTAGAAAAAACTTAATTCCTGCATGAGTGTGGGATTAATTGCACACCAACCTTCAGACTTCGAACTTCAGGCACTTTATAGAGTCCTTGGTGAAAGACAGGGCCTTCCAGACAGTGATTCCGAGAAGGAACGCCAATGTACGTCGCGACACATAATTGGGGAGGGACCCTGGCCTCACATTAGGGTAATACAACATCTAGCAGAACTCTTCTGAGCGTAAGCCACTAAAAGACAGCACAACTCAACTGCACCATAAACTTTCTCAAGCCCTGGGATCTCCCCTTCTCACTCACCCACCAGGTCAATCTGGCTCATAGCACAGGCTCATCTCCAAGGGGTGGGGTGTCTTACCACAAGATAGATCTGAGCAAAGCACTCTTCCAGATGAGGTGCCAAAGGGCTATCAACAGAAAAAAAAAAAACAAAACCCAAACCCCATCAGGTCTGCTCTAAGGTAAGTTGCAGCAAAAGCCTGCATCCTGAAAGGCTGCAAGGGGCAAGTGTCACCGGGCTCTGGGTGCATCGTGTCTTCGGCAAAGCACTGTTGAGACAGCACTGGGGAAGGTGCCAGTGCTGGCTACGACTCAATGTCCCCCCCGCAGCACCACACGCTCCTTTTTGTCTGCCTGTAATTAGTCTGATGGCTTTTCTTTCTCCCTCTCCTCATTTTTTTGGGGTCTGATCCTAATCTACTGTGGTTTGAAACTGTTCAGGAAGCTCTAGGGAGACAACTCTAGCCCTGAGGCTATCCCTGCTGAGCTATGTGGTGTGTTTTTTTCTGTTTTCTCTCCCTTCCTTGCTCCTGCTTAGCTGTTTTGGAGGAAACAATCACTGCCCACTGATCACTCTTTTTCGTCCTCCCTCATACTCACTTCCCGCCTCCCTTTCTGCTCTTCTTACCCCACTGTCGTCTTGGACCTCCTTTGGCCACTCAGAGGACCACATGCCCAGCAGTCTCCTCCATCCATCCCATTGCCACTTCCCCTGAGGTCAGGCAGCTAATTTCAACATAAGTCTGGCTACCTCTTTGTGAAGCCCTGGGATAAAGCTGCTGTGTCTATGAGACCCTCCTCTCCAGCCAGTCCATGGCTCTTGTCCTTCCATGCCCGTCTGTCTTTCTGTGCCCGGAAATTCTCTGTCTGCCTCAAATTGCCTTTCTCTGTCAGCTCCCAGCACTCTATGTCTCCCTCCTCCCTTTGCTTCCGGCTCCCCTCTCTCCTCCTCCTCTGCCCACGCACCTTACTTTAATTAGAAATACAATGAAAATGCTTATCACTGTGCCTTAATCAGCAAGTCATTCCCCAGCAGGTCCAGAAGGAAAACCCCCATTCCTCCTCGCCTCTCCTGTCTCCCCCACCACCTCCACAGAAGAAGAGCACACAGATTCGGAGAGCTCTGTGGAAAGGTTGCTGAATGAGATGAACAACCTGGACAAGTTGAAGGAAAGTGCTAACAGAACCCTTATGATTTTTAACAAGGACAAATTCAGTGCCTGGGAAGAAAGAGTCTCTGTCAGCAACCAGCTGGCAGAAATGGACCTGGATGTGCTGGGGGACAGCAGGCTGAATATGATCCAGCGGCGTGTCTTGGCAGCAAAAAAAGTATTCTGGACTGTGGGAGTATGAGTACAGCCAGGAGATCAAGGGAAGTGATTATCCCACCCTAGTCTGGATGTATTAGACTATTATGTAGCTGCTGCACCCAGGTTTAGGCCCCGTAGTATAAGACACTGGTCAGCTGGAATGAGCACTTGCCTGGTGCCTGGTGTGGGACTAGGGCTTGTCCAGACTGGAGAAGTGATGGATTTGGGAGAAACTAACAGCAGTCTCCTGTACTTATGGGGAGGTTATCAAGGAGATAAAGCAAGGCTCTACATAGAGGTGTCTGTTGAGAGGACAAGAGACAGTAGGTATAAATTGAAACAAGACACTCAGTCCGGGTATAAGGAAAAAGGTTTTCCCTCTGAGGACAGTCATGCAGTGAAGCAGGTTGCCCAGAGGGGGTTGTGCAAAACTCTGTCCTGGGATTATCAATATCTGAAACCTGAACCACCTTGTCTGACCCAGTATCTGACTTAACGTAGAGTAGGAGTTTGAGCTAGAAACCTCCTGAGGTCCCTTCCAGCCTTAATAATCTTGAGATCCTATGACCAGACCTAAGTGCCAAATCAGGCCATTTAGACTCTGATGAATCTTTCCACACTGAAAACTAAGGGAGAAGGAAAGAGAGGTAGCAGGGGCTGGAGACAGATTTGGTGGCGCAGGTTTTACAGACGGTTCATCCCAGACTCTAGCATTTGATGGGACAAGATGAGGTTGAATTTAGATCACCTCTCAAAGTTAAATCCAGTCTATAACCCTCCCCTATCTACTGGTAGTCTCGTATGGGCCATTTCTGGGGATCCCAGGTGAAAAACTTTCTGCAGAATATCTTCACACTGATTCAGAGATACACAGATTGCAGTGTCTTCCAGTTCAAGTTATCTCTTACTGGCAATGCAGGTTTAAGGCAGACTCTCCAGGGTATATAGACCGCAGCATAAAAGGTTCCATATCTGTCTCAAATCCTCACGTGACTGACATTTGACCCTTTCTAAACACAAACACAAATGTACAAAAAATCTCATGCTGAGGAAAGCTGGGTGAAAGTGGAGAAGTAAGCAAGGCAGAAGATACAGCTGTCTGCCTGTCACATCACTGCCATTGCATGTAAGGGGGATAAAGTGGCATTGGGATGGTTTTCTCAACAGGGAATCCTGCATTTATAGCCTCAGGCTTTTGTCCTCTTCCCTGCCCACTGGCACTCCTCACCTTGAAGCCAAACTATGCAGCCCTTCTGTGTCAGCTTGTTGCTGCCCTAAATAACCCTCCTGCTTCCCCTGAGAGCCATATGGCAGAAGTGTTTGTCTATGTGCCTTTACCTGGTAGGGATCAGACATCTGTCTTCCTGGAGCACAAGGATAAGGGAGAGAAAGGGAGTCCTGACCACTGTCCCTCATGCCCGTCAGCTTAACCACCATCTGTTTGCTCCAGAGGGACTCTGTTTTAACCAAATGCGTGGGGTCACTGAGACCTGCTTTGAGCAGGACCTCACTGAAAGACTAGCCATCTCCTGAGTGTAACTCTTACCAGACTGGCTACAGTCCCACCAGGAAACATGTGGCCACGAGCCGTGGGAGTGGGGACCCATCCTAAGCTTCCCTGGCACACTGCCCACCACCTCAAGTGGAGGCAATGCACCTTCACACTTGCAATAGGTTTGAAACCCCCTTTTTAGGTAATATTCACGAAAAGCATCCCACTGCCTCCGGCCACTGTCACTGGGAGGGGATGAGAAGCCCTGGATGTCCTCAGCCCCTCTCCGAGGGTGTTCCGGCGGGGAACTCTCTAGGATTAGGGAATCCTTTATCTTTGGCTTATATAAGACCCGGAGGCTCCTTTTATGGTAGGCTTTTCCTGCTCTGTCAAGAGCAAAGAACAAATGTATCTTCATCTGCGCTTGTGGGTTGGCTAACTGATTAAGCATCTGATTCAAGCTAAGTACGGAACAGGCTTTTGATGGGCGGATTTAATTTGGTGTAAAAACCAGGATGCCATCCCCCCTCCCTTACTGAATATTCCCAAGATAGCGATTGGTCTGGTGTAATTAAGCTGTAGGGATGACTCCCACCTATCAATGCTTTAGAAAGTCCAGAGTGCTCCAGTTTGTACCGAAGTGGCTCCTTTCAGTGTTTCCCCCTCTCCTTCCCCCCCCCCCCCTTTTCTTTTCTTTTTTCGTTCTTTTTTTTTTTCACTTTTTTTCCTGCTGACTTATCACCATATCCGAGCATTTGCATTAGGAGTGAGCTCACTCTGTGTGTGTGTGTGTGCATGCGTGTGAGGGTGTGTGGGGTCCTGTGGGAGTCTGTCTTGGTGTGACACACTGAATTCCCCCTCATCTCCCCCTCTGCGAGTCCTGTCAGGGGAAGCATGCTAATGATGACCTTGCTGAGTAAATAGTTGTGGAATGAATAAGTGTTTTTCCTGCAATCTGCAAGGCGGAAGGTGCGATTACTCATCCATCTATCCAACTGTCTCCAGCACCTTTCAAGTGCTTCTCGCGTCGAGTCTGGGGGCGTGCGGGAGGGGGTGGGAAGCGAGGGGAGGCTGCCAAGATCTGGGTTGCCACAGACACCGGCCTCGCTTTTCCTCCAATGAACGCTGTGCTGAGAGTGCGAGAGGAGGCAGGGCACCACCCACATGTTGAGCTGTGTGGGGTATAAGTAGATGGAAGAGCCTGGACTAGTGGCAGTTCAGACAGGGAAGCAAAGCAGCTCTTTGCATCTCTAGCGAAAGCGTTTCTGACTCGCCAAGTTTACCAGAGGAGAAATCACTGGGATTTTTGCAGCAGCTTCCAGCTTCTGTGTGCATCTCTGTGTGTTTTTCTCCAGCGGGGACTCTCTGCCTTTCAAGATTCTCAGCTTCGGAAGAGCAGGTAGTGGGCACGCGTGCGTGGCCGGACATCTGAACCAACTCCTCTCCTTGTTCCTGGAGGATCCTGGCTCTCTCTGGGACACCCTGAGCACATGAGACTGGCGTTTCCAGCTGGGCACCGGGAGAAATTTGCCTACAACTCTCTCTGGGATCCACGGGGACCGAACAGCTCGCTCTGCGGTGATATCTGATTTGGTTGTGTTTGTGTTGAAAAGTCCTTTGAGGGGGGTTTGGAAGTCTCTGTGTGTCTTTCGGGAAGTGTTGTGGTGTGGTTTTTGAGAGCCAGCTCTAGCACCAGGGCTTACAACCCAGTTCTTTCTGTGTTTGACACTCTCACGGTCGGAGCCATGCAGCTGGATAATGTCACCAATGCAGGCATCCACTCCTTCCAGGGGCACCGTGGAGTTGCCAACAAGCCCAATGTGATCTTGCAGATAGGGAAATGTAGGGCAGAAATGTTGGAGCATGTCAGGAGGACCCACCGGCACCTCCTGTCTGAGGTCTCCAAGCAGGTGGAGCGCGAGCTGAAAGGCTTGCAGAAATCAGTGGGGAAGTTAGAGAATAACTTAGAGGACCATGTCCCAACTGATAACCAAAGATGGAAGAAGTCCATCAAGGCCTGCCTGGCCAGGTGCCAGGAAACTATTGCCCATCTGGAGAGGTGGGTCAAGAGAGAGATGAATGTTTGGAAGGAGGTCTTTTTCCGTCTGGAGAAGTGGGCGGACCGTCTGGAGTCCATGGGAGGCAAATATTGCCCTGGAGACCATGGCAAGCAGACTGTGTCCGTTGGGGTGGGAGGCCCTGAGATAAGGCCAAGTGAGGGGGAGATTTATGACTATGCCCTTGATATGAGCCAAATGTATGCGCTGACCCCTCCTCCTGGGGAGATGCCCAGCATCCCCCAGGGCCAAGATTCCTACCAGTGGGTCTCTGTGTCGGAGGATGCTCCAGCCTCCCCAGTGGAGACCCAGGTCTTTGAGGATCCCCGGGAGTTCTTGAGCCACTTGGAGGAATACTTAAAGCAGGTGGGTGGAACAGAGGAGTACTGGCTGTCTCAGATCCAAAACCACATGAACGGCCCAGCTAAAAAGTGGTGGGAATATAAGCAGGACTCTGTCAAGAACTGGGTCGAGTTCAAGAAGGAGTTCCTGCAGTACAGCGAGGGGACTCTGACTAGGGATGCTATCAAAAGGGAGCTGGATTTGCCCCAGAAAGAGGGGGAGCCCCTGGACCAGTTCCTTTGGCGCAAGAGAGACTTGTATCAGACCCTCTATGTTGATGCAGATGAGGAGGAAATTATCCAGTATGTGGTAGGCACCCTCCAGCCCAAACTAAAGCGCTTCTTGAGTTACCCCTTGCCCAAGACTTTAGAGCAGCTGATCCAAAGAGGAAAGGAAGTTCAAGGCACCATGGACCACTCTGAGGAGCCCAGCCCACAGAGGACCCCTGAGATTCAATCAGGAGATTCTGTGCAGAGCATGCCTGCCTCAACCACTGCCAGTCCTGTGCCTAGCAATGGGACTCAACCCGAGCCCCCTAGCCCACCAGCTACTGTCATATGAGCTAGTCCAAGGAAGGCAGCAGTCTAGGTTACATGAAATGGAGAAGGGGGCTTATTTAGGAAGCTTCTCCTTGGAGAGAGGTTCTGGCTGAGATGAGACATGAGGTGTGCTCAGTCCAACAGCCCATAGCAGATGAATTAACTTTGCTTGTGGGGGGAGGGAGGCAATGGGGAAGAGGCATCTTAGGATGCAGTTGCCCACCTCACCTAACCCATGCAATATGGTGGTGCTGGAGATACTGCTTGCACCACTATGGGGAATGGACAGTTTTATGAGATCCCTGACAAGAAACTAGAAACAATTCTCAACTTCAGAGGCAGCCGCTTAGCACTGGCGGCTTTCAAGGACTTCATAGGAGTGCAGCAGGTGGCTGAGGGTTCCTACCCATCTGGATTTGTCCTTCTCCTCTCCTCCCACTTCTGAAGAGGTGTCCCTGTCCTAAGGAGACATCTTTATTTTGACCCATGTCCATTTCTGATGTACCACTGGGCTTCTGTTCACTTGGAAATGTCCTGTTCTTACTTGCTCCAAAGGATTAAATATTTTTCAGAATTATTTTTTAGAAGAAAAGCTATGACTTCAGGAACTGAAAACTTTAAGAATCTGGATTATTTTTAGTGTTTTTCATTTCATTGCACCTGATACCTGCTTTAAGGTTTTTCCTCTCAAGAGGCTCTTACAGGTTTACTTCTTGTTTTAGTTTCTGCTCACTCCAATCAAGGCCACTGCAGTGCAGAAGCAGATTTCACCCTTTCTCTGCACATTATACTGTGCATTCAGCATGAAACAGGGTTTCAAATTAAATTCTAGGCTCATTTATTGAAGGAGCAGTCTGCTTCCTTTCAGAGAAAAGAATGTGTCAAGGTGGAGAGAAGAGGCACCAGAGCTATATATTTTTTTTTTTTGGGGGGGGGCAGGGGAAAGGAAGTAAATCCTTGTACTTTGAATGAAACAAACAAACACATCCTAAATCCAGAGCAAATATCCCCAGAGCAGCAGATCAAGTCCATGCTGACATGTGGAGACAACGGGAGCTTTTGCCATGTAAAAGCAAAACAAAGTGAAGAGAGGAGCTGTGTGTCCCAGCACAGTTTCAGCTGTGCATCACAACAAAGAGTTTCTACTCACACAGACAGACTCAAAACGCTCTTGGAAAGCCTGGCATCCCTGTCCTGGACCACCTGAGGACCGAGAACTGTCTATTCATAAAGAACTCTCTACAACTTCTCTTTGACATATACGGAGATGGACTTGGACTCTGTGACGTTTTCTGTGTTGAGACAGTAATGCTTAGTGCCCACCTTGCTTTGGCTAGCACCTGATGATAAGACTTTGGGATAAAACTGCTGTAAGACATATTCAGGAAGTTTGGCTCTTCAAAGCTCCTTAAGGCTGGACACATCTTGAGTATCATCTGCATTCACCACCAGACTAACTAAGCAACACCTCCACAAGAGATGCAGTAGGGATGCAGCAACCGAATGCCCCTGAGATGCTCCTGGCATTACTACGGCAGTGACGTGTGGCACTGGTGGCTTGGAAGATCTTTGGCGTGCCTCCTTCCAAGAGGCTGGAGGTAAGGCAACTCTCTGATATTCTCCTCTCTGCAATCCTCAGACCTAAATTAGCCATAGCCCATCCAGTAGGAGCCTGGCACTGCGATAAAAAAGAGTCTGAACTGGGACATGAAGCATCGTGACAGATTAGCACTGGGAGAAGGGGGAAGGGAGAGCCAGCCAAAGGGAAATAAAGGACAGTGAGAGGGATAAGTTTCCAAACAGGGCAGTATCTTCGGAAGCTTATTCATTAGCCCAGCCCAAGGACATGCCCCATGAAGCTCTGGGCATGAGTCCCCAGCTATGACAACATGTCACTGGTCTGTGCATAGCCCGAAGGAGATGCATGTCTGCTCTGCATTGTTGCTAGAAGTGAGTCGGTCTCAGGAACGGTGGGAGTTCTCCTTTCACTTTGTTCAGAGTGAGTTAGTTTGACAGTGGCTGAGTCTGCAGAGAGAAGGGAGCATTTCTTACTAATGACCTGGGATGAGTGGTGGGGGAGTGGGTGTCATTGCTGAGGATGAGCTGGCCATGCATTACAAGCATTATCTTCTCTTGGTTACAGTGACTCACTCAGATCCTCCTCTGAGAAGGAATCACTTCACAGTGTTCAGGATTTGGAAGAAAAGCCAAAGAGAAAAAGCTTCAAAACCAAGGGTTCAATATCAGACCTGCTGTTAGGGTCTCCTGCCACAGACTGCCGGATCCACCGTCTGAAGGAAGCACTTGCACAGGTAATTACCTCCCATCTTACCCTTGTGGGCCTTTGTTAGCCTCCCCAGTGCCCTGACCCAAGATACTGAATAGCCCTGGTGAAACTTTTTGTGTTGATTTTGAGACCTCAGCCCCAATGCTTGCAAGAGGCTGGAAAGACCAAATAGGTGGGATTTCAACATCTTGATGTAGGAACCCAAACACCAGCCCCAGCGATTAATGCTCAGGGGTCAGTGTGGATCACACTTTGCTTTCTGCTGGACCATTGGCAAATGCTTAGACACCAGTACCTAGTGGGACCTCCAGGCTGCAGACACCTAGTGGGCACAGCTGAATATAACCCCATCTCCTGAGAAATCGCCTGTATTCTCCACTTTGGATATCTAACCTGAGCTGCTGCATTTTCTTTTCCTTTTACAGAGATCCCTGCTGCTGTTGCCAACTTTCCTTCTCTGTGTCCAAGCGTCCTGCTTTCCCAGGGGACAAGCAAGTGCTGCAGGAAGACAGTGCAAATCATGTACCAAAGAGCCTCCCATGCAGTGCTATGTCGCGTTCAAGGTGCTAAGAGCCAGAAGGCAAGGGGGAGCCACTTCCAACAGGGTGGAGAAGACCTGGTCCAGGTACTCCAAGTACAGAAGAATGTGTTGAAAATGAAAAGAGAAACCTAGATGCAGAACAGAAGAACCAAGTCTGGGCTTTGGGGACAGCAAGGTTGCTGGGCTCGTACAGACTGTCTGTTGAGATACTACCATACCTCTGCAATCTGGGGCCACTGGGACTCAGCTAAAGAAATCTTCACTAGATTATTAGTTACAAAAACTTTCCTGATTTACTTTGTCAAATGACTGACCCTACCTAGGCTACGAACCCTCTATGCTATTAATGCTGTAACTCATTTTTCCTGAGTTGAGGGTAGCTTCATTTCATGCGGGTATCAGTTTCAAACCTCAAGGGCTCTGGAGGTTCGGAGAAGCATCCTGTGGACCAGATGCTTGTCTGAACTACTTGAAGCCTGCACAACTGGGCCAGCTGTCTTGCCATAAAGGAGAGTCTTGTGAGACAGCAGGTGCTTCCTGGATCTGCATGGGCCAGAGTTACTGCAAGAACTGGTGTTCTTGTGCTCGCTTTGGTGTGACTGTGTCCATCCAGACCCAGTGAGCGCAATAAGTGTACAAACGACAAGAGCTCAAGTGAGTTGAACAAGACAGTTTTGGTTCACATCTCAGCTGAAGAGGACCAGCCGGTTCCTCTCTCTTCCAGAGCCAACTGTCCTGGTTACGTGAGTGTGTGTGTCAGTGTGGGTGTATGTGTGTTGAGCAATCAAATCCACCTAACCAAATTCTGTGGTGTTTTGTTACATATGAACTAAGCCAATGGGACCTGATGTGCATTCCAACAGTGTTCAGCAAAAATGTCCAGGACTAGAAAATTATATAAAACCCTATAAAGGCAGACTTCACAGGAATCATTCCCAGCTCAAAATGATGTTTGGTTTTGAGGTGTTCAGTTTCCTCAGGCCCTTTCATGGGACCTGACTGTCTAAACAGGCATTCTATTTTTCCATAGATTTTCCTGCCTTTTTAATGAATTAGCCAGTCTGTTCTACTTAATCTTTTGGTCCTGAGGTTTGTACATTTTCAGCTGACTTTTTGGAGTGTGCAGAACTGAATGTCCTGGATTGATTTTATTCCAATTATTGCTCCTAACAGATTGGAGCTTTACTTGTAGCACCCTGGTTTATATTACCAGCCCCTCCAGGAAGGACTGGTAGTTTATTTTCCTGGGGCAGAGTCATGTGAAGAAAGAAGCGTGTATGTGTTTTTTATGTGAAACTTTAGCAAATTTCAAACACTGGATATTTTTTTCCTTAGGTAATTTTACATTTGACTCTGATGAAACTACTTTAGAGTTTTTATTTTTAGTAGAGATATTATTAATTCAAACAACCTTGTACAAAAGGCAAACACATTCAATCACTGCAGGTGATAGGGGTTGAAGCCAAAAGGTCTTTGTAAGCCGACATCACTTGCCCTAGATCTGACTGTATAAGGCAGTTTATTCCTCATGTGTTATGTTGGAGTTACAAGATCAGACCAAGCCACTAGAACCTATTAATAAAATAGTGCTACATTCTATTTGCTATTGTAGCAAAGCCTTTTGTAGATTTATACAATAAAACTTTGAAATATCTGCTTCAATTGCCTTGTGCCTTGCTCTCTGGTCCTTCTTTCTTGGTTCGTGGGAGACTCAAGTATCTATTGCCCTCTGAAGATTTGATCTTCTCAGCCATTTGGGCCTATTAGACTCATGAAATCTACCTTCTCAGCAAAAGCAGAAGACTGATGTAAAAAAGAAATGTGCTGGGCCTTTGGAGAAAAGGGCTTGGATATAGAAAACATGGAGGTGTTTTAAAGGAGTTGCTTAGCATCTCCGATGGAGTCAAATGTAGCCCGTGAGGCTGGGAGAAAAGGTCCCTTGTGAAACTGTGGATTGTGCAGGGTTCCTGTTGGTTACAACTAAAAGAAAGGCTATTGAAATAGATAGCAATCACATTCCCACCCATGCATGACAGGTAATATGCATGGAAGAGCTTAGGCAAGTCAGGATAATGTACAGAAATCACTAAGCCTGAATCAGCTCTACTTGATATCCAGAGAGACTTCAGCAGTCAGAAGATGCAGAACTCAGCAGTGCAGAGACCCATGGCTGGTGCTTTGCTACGTGATGCATTCTCCTACAGCAGGGTTATTCTCCTTTCCTTGGATTCAGTACCTATAAAACACCTCTGGGTGGTCGGGGCTGGAGGAAGGGAGCTTAGTAGGGGATGTAGCTGAGGGTGTTTTAAATTGAAAGGAGTATTTTTGCAACAGGCTGGACTCAAAGTTCTGGCCCCAAAGATCCTCAGTCCATGGGGACAGAGCACTCTGCCTCTGCAACTCCCTCCTCTTCTGAAAAAGTTTTGCTCTCAGGTAGATTTTAGTCCCATTCCCTGCTCCATCCCTGCTGTCTCTCAGACTAAGAGGGTGTTAGGACTTACCATCCAGGGTATGACATAACTGCTAATGTGCACTCAGGTAGGTCAGCTGGAGAAACAAATGGACTCATTCCTTTCACAACAAGCACGAAATGTGCATTGTCAAACGCACCTCACTGGTATGCCTTTTGGGCTCAGGTTGGAAAGGCAGAAAAAGGTCTGATGGCCAAAGGTGCCTAAAGGACAGCTTCTAACCTTAGTGTCTTCAGCTCTTTACAGCTCATTCAACCACAAAGTCTTATCAAGAGTGAGAAACCTTGAAGGTGTAGCTTGAGTCCACAGTCGAACTCTGCCTTTGTGCCGTCAACTACTGTCTTCAGTAAGGAGGTGAAAAATAAGAGGGGAAAGATCAGCAACACAGGCGCAGCCAGTGTCGTCCCATCCTAGGACAGTATAGGAGAAACTGGTCAGGAGAGCAAGGTCAGACTTTGCATGCTCTACAGACATGGCCATAAGGCTGGGTCTCCTGCAAGGACCAACCCAGTGCCTTGCAGAGTGAAAAGCAAGAGCTAATCAGCTGGAGGTGCTGAGCTCTTCCAGCAGAGGGGGGCAGAACTCCACTGTACACTGTGGGAATTAAAATTAAAATATACTTTAAAGAGAAAAATCTGTCCTCATCATCATCTATCGCCACTTAGCCCACCCCCACAGCTTCAGAGATACAAGATCAGTGGTTGCTGCAGTTGAGGAGGTCTGAAGGCAAGGAGAGAAGGGGCGATGAGAGATCAGTGTGCAGAGGTGAGGAGGACCGATGATCAAGTAATGGTGAGGAAGAAGGATAGGATTGGGGTGCACTGCTGAGGGAGGTGGGAAAGGCAGATGAGGCTGGGAAACACTTGACTGCTGGATAAATTTGGAAGATTTCCAACTTTGTTTCAGAGCCTTCCGGATTTCAATCCAATAATTGTTATTTACTTTCTTTCTGACAGTTCCAGATGAAAACCCTTAGAGAGTCACTAGGCCTACAGCTTCATTTGTTGAAGGAATGCCTTATTACTGCTCCTGGCTCCATCGGTAGGGAGTCACCTGGGACAGATATAGCCCAGCGATGGATTAACTGCCTCAGACTGGTGAAACTCCCTCCAAAATTATTAATTAACACTTCATAATATCTCTTTTTTCTTTCTCTATTTATTGTGTATATACTGATGAGCTCCTTAACTTGCTTATTCAGGACAGCTTAAAGCAAGTGCTAAGATGGACCTTCTCAGAGTGTCACATTCATGTATGAAATATATTTTTCTCTTTTTTTTTCCCCATCTCCTTGTGTTTTAATCAAAGTGATCACACCGGTCAGTCACGTAAATCATATTTATTGACTTTTCAGGCAGGCGTGTGTTTGTGCACAGCCTAACTGCTCCCCTGGAGCCACTCATTCCAGCAAAGCAATGAGTAATTAGGAAGGTTGTGAAACTTTCATTATTGACACAATCGGCTATAATGGCTCCACTTACCACGTCAATACGATGCTCTGGTGAGCTCTGGGTGTTCACTCTGATCAAGGAGCAGGATGCTGTCTCAGACCTATTCCCACAGATACTAAGTACAAATTGCAGACAGGTGACATGCTTTTTTACAGCTAATATGTAATCATTAAAAACTGAAAGGAGGATTGCTGTGTGCAAAATCGGGCTTAATTCAGCAAACAGTTTTAGGTGAAAAAAAACGTAGGTGATAATTATTGAAGGGGCAGCCATTTTCATTACTTTTTAGGCTACATTGTGGAAGTTTTAGGATTCCATTTCCAAAAGTTAAATGCAGTGTCAGTGTGTTTTTCAGTCTTTCCACCTTGTACGTTTATTAATTTTCAACCTGTTAACTTGTATCTTGCAAAACCAGAGACTCCCAAAATCACTAAAAGTCTACGTGATTCTGATACAGAACTGCTGAACAGAGGACAGTTTTTCCATTGCCCCCAGGTAGGGACACACTGAATGTGCTCAGCCAATGTCAGACAAAAGAAAAAAAATGCAAGCCATAAATCCTTCGAAAATCAGATTTCATTTAGCCTTGAAGTTTATAGAAACACTTGCTGGCATAAAGTGTTTTTTTTCTAGAGTAACAGAATCTTGACGCTTTCAAAATGAGCTTTTTGACTTTATCTTTCTAAAAAGCATCACTTAAAAATTGACTTCAACTTCAAAAACCACAAAGGAAAGAAGAAAAATAAAGTACAGAAAGGTTAGAAAACTCATAAAAGAAATTGAGTGAACTGGTTTGGGACTCAGAGGTATATGCTGAGTAGGTGCAAGAAGAAATCTCTTTTTTCATCTTCAATTTAATCCATTGAGATATTAGGAGAATACCTTTCTGACTTCACCTTGCCCCATTTTGCCCTCTCATGATTTGACTATTCTACTAAAAAAACTCCATTATTTCCCTCAATGCAAAAAATATACCCTCTATGGTACTATGCTGCACACTTCAGTGGTACAGAATTTTCTGGGTGTCACTGGAATGGTGTGAATCCCTTCCTTATCCAAAATGAAGTTATTTTCCCAACAGGGTTGAGCAACAATCCATCTTTGTAACCAGGATCACAGAGCCTATGTTACAAACTTGAAAAATTACAAATCCACTCACTGGAAGGCCCATATCCACTGCCAATTTTGACACCAGCAGAAGCCGAACTTACAGACTTTCCACCTTAAAGCCACCTTAAAGACTGTCTTCAGTTTAGGCAACGGTATCAGTGCAGTACTCGAGGTAGTCTGTGCTGATGTTTAGTTATAGCCTGCCCTGGAATTCAGGGACCATTTGTGCTTGCTTCATCTCAAAGTAAGGACAAAGGGAACAAGAACAATAGGAACAGCCAAGAAGCTTTGGACGGCAAAGCTGTGCATGTTGTGCTGTGGAGACAGATGTAGACTAACGGTGATTGTGGTTTGTGTTGTGATCTCCCACTGGCTCAGGATCTCAGCTAAGTCCTGTCCACCCTGTGCACTCATCTAGCCCTCCCTCCAGATGGCTATGTTGTGTCCCAGCATTGTAACCATGGTTAAGTTGAAGATGACAATAGTTTAAAAAAGCCCACAGTGAAGGCAGGCACAGTAGATACCAAGCAAATTTGGCATCTCCCAACTTCTTCCCCATGTTGGCTCCCCAGTTACACACGTCTTGCCCAAAAGTTCTCTCCAGAGACTCACAAGCACTATGGGGATTTTTTCATACCATATTGAATAAATGATGCTGGAAACCTGGTGAGGAAAGGGCAATACCAAAGCAGACTTTCTAGATAAGCACAGGAGTTGCTTTAGCACCATTCTGGTGGAGGAAGGCCTCGGAGTGACTTTATGTACCAACCAAATCCAGGGCAGAAGAGGAAATCCTGGGGTCACTCTACTCCCATTCATGTAGCTAGCTGGCTCCTGGGCTAGTTACAGCCTACAGTGGTCACCCTTCTGCTCTTGCCCATAACTTAGCAGACATCTCAGCAACCTGGTGGTACCTAAAACTGTGAAGAAAAACTGGCTCATTTGCAGTCAGTCCCCCATTTACAAACACTCTTTTCAGACCCCGTCCTGACCTACCATGCTCTACTAGGAAACCACAGACAAATTCACCCCAAGGACTGCCCTGTGCCTGGGCCTTCTCATTGTCATAGTTTTGGAAACTGAGGCACACAGTTGAATATTTTTGCAAGTGTTCGAAGCAGAGGACATTGTGGGGTTTAATTTCCATCAGTGTTTTGTGCTTTCACTGCTCAGCTATCAGTTTCCTTTGCGTTTACTATCACTTGTTCCTCAGGCCCATTTAAGGTTCCTAAATCTCCTTGCAATCATGTAGAAACCAGACCCTAATTTACCCTGTTCGAAAGGACCTCATCTCTGAGGCTGCCTTTACACAGAAACTTTCAGAAAAGCAAATCCAAACTGAGAGAAGGCATGGCTGTACAGGAAATTACCTGGAGGACTTTGAGGTCAATATCTTCAATCTTACTCAGAATTAAGGTGACCTTAGTGCAATGTGTCTCACTTCCCTTTGGCTTGATCAGACACGCGTGTCTGGAAGTGAATTAAGTTTGGCTGAATCAACGCCTACTTTGATCCTGCACACATCAAGCATTTAGGCCAGCCTATGCTATTCACCATGAAAGTCAATGCTATCAGCTTTCCAGCACATCTCCATATAGGCAAATGTTACAATGGGTCTGGCACTTCTCTGCCTCTCAGACTCAGCGAGGAGGGCAAGGTTTCTGAGGCTGATCACATCCCATAGTGCTGCTAAGGCTGATAGGCATTGTAGAAATTGCAGGCATCTGCCTCCAGCATCATGGACAGGGCCATGGGTCTCAGTCACTGGCAGTGGCATTCAGGACTTCAGTGACAGTCCATCCAGATGTGACTGTCCCATGGGGAGGTGCAGACATCCCTAGACTATCCTAACAAACTACAGAATGAAAGCATTTAAACCTCCTATTATGGGATGGGAGACACACTATAAAAGTCTCCTTCCTACGTCGATGGTTTCTTCCTTTTCTGTCGAAGAGAGTGCTGAGGGGACTGGAAGGCTGGAAATCTGCACAGAAACCACTGGAAAAACAAACATCCAAGCCCAGCTAATGTTTTTGCTAAAACCTACCACCAGTAAATTCTGTTCCCTGGCACGATGGACACATTCTTTTAAACCACACTATGATACCTGAGAGAGCGGGCACTTTGTCTTTCTCTCTTCCACTGAAGGTCAGACCCTTGGGTGCCTCTCCATGAGGCACTCAGATCTTCCCAGGTTATGCTTTGCGCAGGGTATTGACTGCATCACAGCCATTACAAATGAAATACAGATTCAACCATAGATCAGCAAGCATGCACAGACTGATGAAACATAATATGGTGCATGTACAACTCAGGCATCTGGAATTGCAGACAAATGCCATGAAACTCCAGGAAAACATGCTTCCTATAGGCTTTTCGTTCATGAAATTTGAACAGCTGGTAAACATCATTTTTTAGAAGACATCACAAATAATCTATTAGGATTATGCAATATCCACATTTTTCCTGACAATTTTCACTCTTTTTTGTTGCTTGAACCTTATATCAGACTAGATACAGAGACTGGGCCCTTTCAATGTCCCTGCTAGTCATTCCCACCTGACCAAGCTGGATGGCGCAAGAAGAGAGCACCAAAGGTCTCTGTAAAACAGAGGGGTGATTTCTCCTGGAACCACCCTCAAGAAAACTGAAACATTTGTCAGCTGTATCAGCAGAAATCACTGTCTCGCAAGACAGTGGAGTTGTGCTGACTAAAAACAAGCAGTGTGAAATAGGACCTAGAAACAATAAAAACTATCAGGAAGAGTCTGCTTGGTAACATTACTTTTCACTCATTTTACCCAGTCACCTCACCCAGAAATGTCTCTTCAGGGACTGGACATACTTAGTACCCAATGTCCAAAATCAGCATCACACAGGGGTCATGAGATGAGACGTCGGGCCCATTCACCATCCAAGAAAGAAGCGGCCCCACTCAGTGGGTCCAATTCATTCCAAACTGTGCAATGTATTCAGGATACAGAAGAAAATCAAATCGTCTGGCCCTTTCCACAATGTCACGGTTTTAAATGACCACCTTTTTCTGCTTCTGTGGAAGACCCTTCCAAACCTACCCACAGCTCATTCCTTCACAATTCTGATTATCAGAAGTAATCAAGCACTTTTTTTTCCCTTCCTGCTCAGCCTTTTCTCTAACAATCTGAATGCAAACTAGCCGCTTGTCTGCAGTTTTGCCTGGTCGCTGAAATCAAGATGTGATCACAGACTCTGAATCTGTCAAGCCAGCAATTTTTCCATGACATGAGAAAAGCGTGGAGAAAAATAAAGAACAAATTTTAAAATAAATAAAACAAGGAAACCCTGAGAAGCTCAATCCCCTGCCATGAAGGATTTTAATAAACATTCAGATCTTGTTTCTATGACGCTGAGGCTCTACCTCTCGGAAGGTACAAAGTGTCAATCAGGATTTTCGCTGCTGGAAGCAGAGACCCAAGTCTCTATGGAAACGAGACAGAGATGACGGTGCATATGGAGAGGCTTTCTGCATAGATTCCCATCCTGACAGTTTAGGTTTGCTGAAGATATTAATACAACCGTAGTTCTGGAAAAGATAAAAAATAATATAGCTTCCCTTGGACTACAGACCCTGACTTTATCATCCCCTCTCCCTCATTCTCTCCCCTCTCATCTCAGGCGATGACCTATACGTTTTGACTGGTTTTATTTATTTACCACTGTATTATAAATAATTAAATTATTGATGTAAGTGAAAAAATCAATCTAATGAATTTCCCTCGTAAAGCATTTCAGAATATAATGAGCATTTGGAGCCTCCCAGGGTGGATTTAAACAGGAAGGTACAAGCAGAGGGAATGCTTTGGGAGTAGACAGGGTCTCCCAGGACAGCATACATATATATGGGGTAACATGATAAAGAAGTTTCCCCTATACAAAGAATATCCACAATACAAAAAATGACTGCATCTAGGCCTGACTTCTCTGAAGCAAAGCCTGAGATTTCCCTGTTAGGCAAGTGATCTCAGGACCCTTCAGCATCTCATCTTGAGCATTCCCCAGAAGAGCATCGCCCTCACAGCTCCTTTGCTACTGATTTGCTTTTGTTGCCGTAAACCAGCCAGGAAACAAAGCCATCAGAGCTGCTCTATGGGTGGGTGGTTTCCCTTTCTCTTTTGTTGCTCAGTTGCTTGTTCCTGGGTCAGAGCAAAAGAGATATTGGTGGGTTATTCAACTTCTTGACTGGATCTGAGAAGCTGAAGGGATGAATTTACCACAGGAAGAAATTCAGGAGTTGTTCTGTGCTTGCCACTGTGGATTCTGGGATCTGAAACAAAGTTTGGCTGTGTACAGAGTTGAAAGATTAGAGACAAATCTTCAAACCGAAAAGTTCCCCTGCAGTAACTATGTTGAGGGCAGGACATGGAGTGCCAAGGGACCACATAGGGGAGATAGTGAAAGGCCAAGCGTCAGACTTAATGAGCTTGCTAGGTATAAAAAGCAATGTGACGTAGCTATGACTACCGTGCAGTGAAGGTTGGAGAAAACTGTCCACTAGGACTCTGGCCCTGCTCCTAACAGGCTCAGTAAATCCGTGCCAAAACTGGTTGCACGTCAAGCAGGAACTGTCAGTCCTGGGGTAGTGGTTTAATAAGTGTCCCTGCAGGAGACATTGAGAGTGGTGTCAGTTATGAATCCTGCTGCTCTTTGGTCCTGAAACACAATGAGTCATAACCTGTCTCCTGATAAAACCTGGCGAAGACTTTCCTGTAGCTCATGCCATGCTATGAGAAGGGAAGTGGCCACCTACACTTTTGCTGTGTTATCTTCTGCAAGAGTGACAGATGTTTTATGCTAGCACATTCAGTGTCATTGCAGAGGGAATTCTGGGAAACTCTGCTTCACTTGTTGGGGGATCATGCAACCACAGAGAGTTGCCGGATTGTATTGTCCACCTGCTTCAGAAGAACAATATTTTATGCCATGCTGCAAACCACAGACCAATTTTATAGTTCTTCTAGTGGTGGAGAACTCCCACATTTTACAAACAATTTAGCTCAGGGCTTTTCTGCTAATGGCTAGAGAGAGCAAGGCAGCCCCTTCCTGCTTGCAGAAGCTTTTTTTGTACTGAAAGGATCTTACTACGCAGGCTTTTGGTGCTGACAAAGTTGGGGTTGCTTAGGTTGGAGAAGAGCAGGCTCCAGACAGACATTATTGTAGCCTTTCAATACTTAAAGGGGATTTATAAGAAAGATGGGAAGAGACTTTTTAGCAGGGTCTGCAGCGATAGGACAAGGAGTAATGGCTTTAAGCTAAAAGAGGAGAGGTTTAGAATAGATAAAAGGAAGACATTTTTTATGATGAGGTTAAATACTGGCACAGGTTGCCCAGAGGGGTGGTAGATGCCCTATCCCTGGAAACATTCAAGGTGAGGTTAGACAGTTGGTCAGGAGCAACCGGATCTGGTTGAGGATGTCCCTGCTTATTGCAGGGGGGTTGGATTAGGTAGCTTTTAAAGGTCCCTTCCAATCCAAACCGTTCTATGATTCTATGGCACCTCACAGGCTGCAATTTTAGAAAACGGGAAATTGGGTGGCAAAAATTGGTGTCAAAATTTCCCGAATTCCTTCCTGTGACTGACACTCTGTCTTTTAGATTCAGGAGGCTCAGTTTGAGTCCTTCTGTTCTCTCACGCAACTGTCCATGGGACCATGTTTTAAATAGGGTTGCTAGTGTGATCTATCTGCTTTCTTCATATGGATTTTATTAATTCATTAAACATACTTTCTGCACCAGGACATTCTCATTTCACACCCCTTTCTTGTCTAGTCTGTCCTCCCACTCATCAGGCTTATTTTACATCTTGAAATGTCCTCCTTTGAATTATATAAATCTCTCAGCTTCACTGAGACCTGGTCTAGGTCTCCTCAGTAGGTCGTTAGCCAGAGACAGTAGTTGCTGTGGGACTGTTGTTTGCTGCCAGACTATCTGGAAGCACCAGCTATGGTTTTGTAGAGTACCCTACAAGCAAATCACTCTGTTGCAACAACTTGGGCTATGAAAGGATTGAGAGCTGCCCTGCCGAGAATCCCTGGTGTATGAAAAGCTTGACATGAGCTACCAATGTGATTTTGCAGCCCTGAAGGCCAACCGTATCCTGCATCAAAAGAAGCGTGGTCAGCAAGTTGAGGGAGGTGATTCTGCCCCACTACTCTGCTCTAGTGACACCTCATCTGGAGTACTACATCCAGCTCTGGAGACCCCAGCACAAGAAAGACATGGATGTGTTGGAGTGGGTCCAGAAGAGGGCCACAAAGATAATCCAATGGCTGGAGCACCACTCCTATGAGAAAAGGCTGAGAGAGTTGGGGCTGTTCAGCCTGGAGAAGAGAAGGCTGTGAGGAGACCTTTCAGTACCTGAAGTGGGCTTGTGGGAAAAATGGTGAAAATCTTTTCAGCAGGGTCTGTTGCGACAGGACAAGTTGTAAAGGTTTTAAACTAAGGGAGGGTAGATTTAGACTAGACATAAGGAAGAAACTTATTACCATGAGGGTGGTGAAACACTGGAATGGGTTGCTCCGAGAGGTAGTGGAAGCCTCATCCCTGGAAATATTCAAGGCCAGGTTGGAAGGGGCTTTGAGCAACCTGGTCTAGTTGAAGATGTCCCTGCTCACTGCAGGGTGGTTGGGCTGGATGACCAATAAACCTGCCTTCCAACCCAAGCATTTTATGATGGATTCTATGATTCTAACACCTTCTTGAGGAAAAATGGACCATAGAGAGTAAGCTTCTGCCTTTCTAAGGCTGAATTTCACTGAGGGAAAGATATTACTGCAGAAGATGGCACTGAAAAAAAATCCCCAGCTTCCACCCGCATCTGTTCTCTGCATAATTCAAGAATTTTCTTCTTTCCGTATCTTGCTGGGACTCTTTTCCTGAACACTGAAGCTGAGTGTTCAACAGGTACCTTTTCGAATGATGAAGCGGAAAGATTTTTGAAAAGGTTGAGCTCGAATGTTCACTAGGGAATTATCTGTACCCCAGGACATGTAAAATAATACAGAGGCCAACTTATCCCTCAGGAAGCACACTGCTGGGAGTGCAAGGGACATGAATGGGTTGAAGAGCTAATCAGATTTGAGTGCTTCCATGGCTGCTGTTGCTAAGGAGACCGCTTCCTTGGCATCTGCATGATGAGTACTCCCCTACCATTAGCTTCTTTAGAAATTAGGCTCCCAAGTACTAAATGATGAGAAGAGAGACAGACAGAATCAGAATTTTAAAAGGTAAAATACCTTCATATACTCCAATAAGCAAACCAACCCAAAACTCTTTTCAGATGCTTGTGATTAAGCAGGATTTTCCACACCAGCTCTGGTGCCATGCGATGGTGTCTCTGAATCAAGATGCAGAGTAAGGAAGATGGAGAGATGCTGAATCACTTTCTTCTACATGTAACAAATACACAGGTCTGTAACTGAGCCTTTCTGCATCCAGGTGGAGTTCATGTCTCTTCTACTCATCTCAGCAAAACATCTCAGCCTTGATCTACTCAGCGGGTTGAGGGGGAGGAAAGGTCTCTACAGATTTACCCTCCACTCCAGAGCCTTACGCACATCAATAGCAAGATTCACACTGTGTGAAACAGGTTTTGGATCAAGGCTCTGCTCCTTCACACCTCTAATGAAGGGATGATTACACATGTGCTACAGGTGTGGGACTTGACTAAAACCAGCTCAGGACTCAGTAGCAGGGTAGGACAGGTATGGCTGTGCCAGCTGTAGGACATGAAGCAACATGGCTGTAGAGATGTTACTTAGGAATTCAGACCTGAAATTGCACCTCATGGGGCTTTCTAACCTTGGAGAACCTATTTCTGTAATATATTTCCCCAAAAAGAGACCTGGCCCTGGAGTCCATCAGGTTGTCTTCTCCTGTTCTACTGCTGTTACTAGCCTTTAGACCACCTCAGGAGTCTTCTAGAAAAGCAGATATCCTGGTTAACAGTCTGTTGCCCAGAATTTTTCCGATTACCTGGAGTGACATGCTGAGCATTTTAAAATGTCTCTAATAAGTGAGTCCAAAGCCATCCTTGGAAGAGAGCATTTTGAACTCTGATGTATGTATTTATAATTTCTTTGGGTTTGGATTGTTCAATGGAAAACAATGCATTGTTCTGCAGCTTCAGCCTGCCTGGGTTCCCAGTTTTAGTCAAACAAACACAACTATTCTTTCTCCTCTAATTCTCAGCAACAGTGGACTAATCTGCATTTTGCCTTTTTTCTGTAATGACATAGTAAAAGCATTTTCTCACTATTTCCCTGACTTTATCCCCTATCATTAATGTGGTCATGACAACTCAGTTCTCACCAGTCCCTGAACCACTGAGCTGCCTGTTTGGTGTGATGTGAGATGATGCTTTGTTGGCCTGTTAATCACACGCCTTTCCCGTTGTTGATCCTCTGGTATTGTTTTCAAACTGGGAAAACTATACTGAGAGGAATCCACACAGCCTGACTGCTAATGAACTATTCACATTGAAAAAGCTGTTTGTGTTCAGAACACAGGCATTCAGGCTGGCAATTTGGTATCTCCTTTAAACCATTCTCATCCTCAACCTGTTCTTCTCTAAGTCAGGTGCATTGGGATGCAAAAATGCCCTAAAAGTGACTGGTTTATCCTCGGTAATCTCACCATAAGACTGAAATCAACCTACTTCACTTTCACTGTTGTAACAGCCAAAAAAAGCAGATAGTAGTCAAACGGGGTGGCAAGATGGCTTAGGACTTCCCATTTGCTAGCTATGCTTATAATTCGCCTTGGCTGAATTTGCTTTGATTGCCTGTCAACAGACAGGGCTCTGAGCAACCTGATCTAGTTAGCGGTGTCCCTGCTCACTGTGGGGGGGTTGGACTAGATGACCTCTAGGGGTCCCTTCCGACCCAAAACTTTCTATGACTCTATGATTCTATGAAATATATGTATACACATGGAATACCAGTTTGCAGGAGGCCTTTGCTTCTGCTAGGCGTCCAAGAACAGCTGTAATACACATAAAGATGTCTCGCATTTTGTAGCTTTCCTGTAACAAAAGATATGCTATTTCACGTGCTTTCAATGGATACAGGGCCTGATTAAGGGACTGACTCCTCTGTCTTTGACTCAGCCGATCAAGAGGTCCCATTTCAGGTCAACCACTGGCATGTGGGCACCCAAAACAGGAGAGAGTCTGTGATGTTTGAACCACAGATACCCAATATCCAGGCCTGCCTATATGGGACTATGAAATGGAAGGTGACTGCAAGCATGTCACTCCGTAAGATTGCTTCTCTAGTGTGAATGGATCTTGCCAGACAAAACCAATACAATTGAGGTTGCAACATGACAAACAGTTTTGGCAGGGATTAAGAATTGCCTAGGATAGTCTAGAGCTCTTCTACACACCCCTTTAAAACAGACCAGCCCCTTTCTCCTGCTTGGAGTTACACAACCTACTAATAAAATCTTCCTGAATAGCATCACAGGCTGTAGTTTTCCTGTTTTGTCTCTGAGGCATTCTTTGCTGCAGGGGGCTTTTATTTGTCTGTTGCTTTGAAGCTCACCGTCTGCTGCCTGTTCCCATCTCGCTCTGCTCTCTCTGCCTGACATATGTGAAACTTGAATACTTTCCCTCACAGATACTGCCTGATTACTGCAGTCTTTAAAAGTAAATCAATCCAGGCAATAGTCATGATTAATGGCCTCATGCAAAGAGAGAGCACCAGTCAGTAACCTACTACCCAGCTTGTCTGTACAACACCATGACTAAGCACCACCACACACCCCACACCTCCCCGCTTACAGTTCTCCTTTCTTTTTTGTGTGTGTGCATTATCTTTTTCTGGTTTTCTTTCTCAGATGGCTCCAGCAGTCCATTGTTGTACTCTGAAACTCTTCCTGCCCTCCCCCTGGTACAGATGGAGCTTATCAAAATGATAAAGAGGAAAACAGGCAACACTAGTTCAGCTCTGTTAATGAAAAAATTTCTCCAGACTTAACTGGGTATGTGCATGTGGAACCGGGCCGGTGGAAAAGAAAAGGGAAAAAGAGAGGAGGATGCTCTTTCCAGGGTGAAAAAGGGGGTCCTACCCCAGTCCTAGAAACTAGAACTACTGTCTGTTCCCTTCAGAGCTGTTCACCAAAAAGGACAGAGGTCAAAACTAAGCAGGGAGACCCCCATGGATGCCCTGAAGTTGGACATCCCCTAGCAAAAAGCCTCAGAGCAGCAACAACAGATGATAACTGCTGCTGTCTGACAGCCTTGGACATCAGCAGGCCAAGGTCCACACTCAGCATTTCTTGTTTGTCTCCTAGTTTTGCCTTGCCCTCAGCTGGGCAGGAGAAAGAGCAGTGGAGCACCAGATGGAGCTGCAGAAAGAACAGGCAAATCTTCCCTGAACATGAGGACGCGTATGGGCCACCACAGCAGGAATCGAACAGAGTGCCTGAAGGGGTTGCCTCCTTTGCTAGCTCTGCTGTCATGTTGCTTTGACACCTTGGGAAAATCGCTGTCTTCCTCAGGTCTCCATTTCTTCCTTTCATCTTGTCTACTTGATGGCTCTGTAGGGCAAAGAGGGTCTTGTCGTTGCACATCACTCAGTCCAGCAGAGCCTTTATTTTGTACTGGGGTATGGGGTGCTCCTGCAACGCCAATAACAGCATTTTTATCCCTGTGTGTAAGTGGAAGTCACACACAGCAAAGATGGCTACATTTTATGATAAGGAAAACTAAAGAAAATCTCTGGCTGTAAAAAGCAACAAAAAGAAGTAGGTTTGCTGTCCTGGAGGGTGACCCAGGACCATTCAACTTCACACCCATCGTTCACTTTTTTTGGTGCAGCCTTATCCACCAATGCCTTGTTCAAAGGAACAACTGCCATCTGGGACTCATAAGGGAAACCTTTATGTCCTTGACTGAATATGTATTAGTTCTGATGCTTCTCACCAGAAAAACATGCTGGTATGAAGGGAAAAAAGGAAAAAAAAAAACCACAACAAAAATAAACTCTATTAAAGATGTGTACAGAGGTTACCAGAAGCAATTACTTCCCAGTGAGTATATAGCCTGTGAGCTAGCAGAAACCAAGCAGAGCTCCTTACGTGATACTTAAAGAGTTCCCATTGTTTTTAAGGTGATTTTGGTGGAGAGGAGAAGAAACTTGAGAAAAAGCTCCTATCTTGCCTCCCTTTCCTACTCATCCCCTCTGGAGAAAAGTAGAATTGCAACATAAATGCATGCCATAGCCTATATGTACTTCATTCTGATTGCAGATCTGGATTAAATCAAAAGGCAATTTTTTTATATATGTGTTTTTTGCCTTGTTCAGCCAAGGTAGCCAGACTCAGCTGGATATAGGTATGGTTAATACAACATCAAAAGGACCCTGTTTTGCAAAAACATTTCAATCTAATGGCTGGGAAAAGGGAAGGACGTGGGAGCTCTGAAATGAAGCAGTGACCAGGAGGTGCAAACTCATCTGTTGTTAGCCAGAATGTTCTTTTTTGGCTGAAGCCTAAATCAGAATTGAGTGTAGCTGTTGGTACTTTCTGAGTTTTTTTCTGAGTTTTCCACAGTGTTATACATATATCCTCTTTCAGCTCCATTCAGGAAAGTCATTCACAGTGCATGATGAAAAGGCATAATTAAAAGGCTCTTAACACAGAATCAAAATGTTTTGAAGATGATCTTCATACTTATGAAACTGTTTTTGCTTTTTGTAAATTGTAAAAAGACATGCTTAAGGGTAAGTTTTGTATTCAAGGAAAGAAGAGTGAGAATCTGGCCCTTGAATTCTCCATTGCATGATTTTGTTGAGGAGTAAGCAGAGTCAACATGTAAGTGTACTAATGAGATAAATAAGAACAGGAATAGTACACTCTGTTCCATGCTGGATATAAACAGTCTTGAGGAAAGAAAAATACATGTTGTGCTAATAATTTGTATGTCAGTACCCAACACACACTTCCAGCTGGCATCTTATGCATGTGGAAACATAGGGACCGTTCGGTAGAAGGAAGCTGGTAAAGAAATTATTATTCCTGTAGCCTTCTTAAATTTGTCAGATCACAGAAGAAAACTTGATAAAACAATGTGCACACTATTTCAGCCTGAACTTTAGATTTTCCTCCCCCAAAAAACTGGTGGATTATTTTTTCTGCCATGTAACACTCCACCATTTTATGCCCATCTTAACTAGTGAGCTTTCTAGAAAGTCAGCTCTAAAACTCGATATGATTTTATGTTAGGTGATGATATGTTATTGTCACTAACTCTTCACATAATATTTTTTACTCCAAACAGAGGAATGAATGTGAACTCAGTTGGCAGTTACACAGAGAAGTCCCTGATCCATGGCTTTCCTTGCAAAAAATATTCTGTGCTGACTCTAGGGAGTAATTCAGTTGCCACTCGTAACTTGCCTGACTGGTAAATGCAGGACAACACAATATCCTTGATATTTTAAATGGTATTCAACAATTGAATCAACTGTCTGCTCTCCACTGACTGTAACAGAGGATTTATGAAAATATACAGCCCAAGCTCACCTCAGCTGTAAAATTAAATAAAGGTAAATTTGTAGGGCTGAATCAAGGTATTGGTGTATCATTAAAACAACAAGAACAAAACAACAAACAAGAAAAAACAAAAGGAAAGGTGGATTTGACTTGTGTTGTGTGAATGAAGAGGTAGATTTTACTCATCTGCACTAGCAAAGGTCTTGGCAAAGTGCAGGGTCATTTTGAAATGACCCATCCAAAAGACCATTACAGATCATGGGCTTCATATATGAACTGTTTTTATCCAAAAAGTGCAAAGCTAGAAAAGGCTTGCTTACTTCATAACAGTCTCTCGTAACATTCACAGATTTTGGCCTAACCTACTTCACAACACAGTTTATTCAATTCATAGAATAATACAATCATAGAATGGTAAGGGTTGGAAGGGACCTTAAAGATCATCTGGTTCCAACCCCCCTGCCATCAGCAGGGACATCTTCCACTAGAGCAGGTTGCTTAGAGCTCCATCCAACCTGGCCTTGAACACTGCCAGGGAGGGGGCATCCACAGCTTCTCTAGGCAACCTGTTCGAGTGGCTCACCACCCTCATGGTAAATCTGCCCTCTTTCAGTTTACAGCCGAATGGCCCTTATCCTATCACTCCATGCCCTTGTCAAAAGTCCCTCTTCATCTTTCCTGTAGGCCCCTTCAGGTACTGGAAGGCTTCTATAAGGTCACCCCGCAGCCTTCTCTTCTCCAGGTTGAACAGCCCCTACTCTCTCATCTTGTCCTCATAGGAGAGGTACTCCAGGCTCTGATCATCTTTGTGTCCCTCTTCTGAGGGCTCCCAACAATTCCTATATATACCCAACAGACAGTGCTTCTGTAATAACGTCTTTAAATACTCCCAGCCTTTTCAGAAGGACCTAGCTGATAGAAAAGATATTGTATATCTATGGTTATTTATCCTAAGAACTTATGTTTGTACCATATTTTTAGTCTGCTTGAATTTATGCTTGGCTTCCATGTCCACAATTTGCATCCAACTTTATGTGACAAATCACAGAATCATGGAATGTTTGGATTTGGAAGGGACCTCTGTGGATTACCCAGTCCAACCCCCTGCTGAAGCAGGGTCACCTAGAGCAGGCTGCACAGGACTGCTTCCAGGCGGGTCTTGAATATCTCCAGAGAAGGAGACTCCGCAACCTCCCTGGGCAGCCTGTTCCAGGGCTCCGTCACCCTCAGAGTGAAGAAGTTCTTCCTCATGTTCAGACGGAACTTCCTTTGCTTCAGTTTGTGCCCGTTGCCCCTTGCCCTGTCGCTGGACACCACTGAGAAGTGTCTGGCCCCATCTTCCTGACACCCACCCTTCAGATATTTAGGAGCATTTATTAGGTCCCCTCGCAGCCTTCTCTTGAGTTGTACTAGCACCCTCTGTTCCTCATGGGAACTGTTTTATTTAAGCCCAGTTTAACATTAACTTATTGCCAATTGCCCCACTCCCCCAACACCTCCTAAGGACAGTTAGAGTGAGAACTTACCGGGAAAACCTGCTGGTTGCATATAATGTTTAAATCTTGTTGAAAGTATTTAGCAGGAGCTATACTTGGTTAGAGTGGCCTTCAGTTTGTGCATGCTGTTTCTAATGGGGGAATGAAGATGAGTAAAAAGGGATGTCACTCCTGAGCTGTATCTTTCCCACAATGAATTGGATGTGAAGGAGGCTCTCCTGGATGCATCAGAGACCAAGCGCTGCACGGCTTGACACTTCCCGAACTTTGCTTTTTAATTGCATTATGTGATCACTGTCAGCTCTGGGTGTCCCAGATGTCCTCAGTTGAAACATAGCTCTTCCCCAGAGCTGCTCGCCTCCGTGATAGCCCTGTCACCTCTCATTAGCACCTTCCCAAAGGTAATCCAAACAGACACTGCTATCCTGGTGCAGCCCAGCTTGGGTCATTTCCATGAAACAGCAGAATTCATTATGAATGAGAGCTGGAGAAATCCACAACAGACGGAAGATAGAAAGGTAAATGGGAAGAGACTTCAGAGCACACCTCATGCGTCTCTAATACAATTGCTTGCCGAAGGGAATGACAGTTTGGATGTGACTTTTTTTTCTTGGTAGAGTAAGTCCCAGGCTCTAAGCACAGCACCTTCCATAGGCTCTGAAATGAAGATGAAAACAAATTGTAAGTCGATTGCTGGTTTGCAAAGAGGTAGGACTCAGCAGCTGAGATGGCACCATGATTGGACATTCTGCTGGACTTCCCAGACTGAAAACACATTTTTTAAAAGCGCAGGAAGAGACAGTGGCAATAGCTGCTTGTGGAAGAGGTACTTCTCTTTCCAGTTACAGCCAAATCTGAGTGCAAGTTGCCTGTGATGTTATTAAGAAGCTATAAGGAGAAAGAGAATTGTATTTGTACATAATCTAAGAGATCCTGTGGATAATTCTGTATTCTTTAAACTTACATACTGGAGACTTTCAAAGAAACCTCTCCTGCTCTGGAGAGGCAAGGATCCAAAATTAAGCAGGCTAAGTTTTGAAGTTCTTCCTCTCTGCTTCAGTAGGCTCACATCATATCACAGCATCCTTGGACAAAGACTTCTCTCCTCCCCTGCACTACTGTAGATACTTTTGTGACTGTTTTGCTATGTAATTGGGCTCTGGGTTGCAGTGATGTTCACTGCGGAGAGTGTGCAGCCTTTCTTTAGCATGGAGCCAGGGTAGTGGATTTCTTCTTAGGCAGCAAGTGAGTGTCTGGAGACATTTTAAAGTCGCTGTGTGACCTGAAAAGGGACCCGTTTACCAGGCAGCTCTGAAAGGGACTTATCAGGAAGGAACATCCCAAAGCAATTAACATACTTAATTCTCTTTAAAATGTGTCACTTTAATGCAATAAAATGGAGCCTCAGCCCTTTCAGCACAGCAAGGGGATTGTCCAGGTGTGAGCAGTACTAACTGCCCACACCAAGATTTTGTCCGAAGCTCCAGCAGGCATTTTGCAATTCTCCCTCCCAGCCATCCTGCCCAAGTCCAGAGCCTTTTTGCTATTCCTGATTTATACAATGGGAAGTGAATGCTCAGAGCCGTTTCTCTGTATTTGCCTTCACCGACAATTTTCTTGCCAAAATTTCTGATCTGTTTTCTGTTCCTTTCAGAACAATATCAAATTGCACTGTTGACCCACCAGCAACTCAGGGTCTTGCAGCTTCTCAGATACCCGAGAGTGCACAGAGACCCACACTTGCTCTGTTTGCTTTTTCTAGTGCTAAGACAGAGAGATGGACTCCGGGAAATCACTGTTTCTGCCTGCTGTCTCCAAGCATGGACAGAGCCAAAATCTCCTTGTGGGTCTGCACCAATTGCCTGCTCCAGAGGAACCAGGCATAATTTTTTCATGTTTCCAGACTACTTTAAGGGAGGAAGAAAGGCAGCCTTGGACGAATTTAACACCTTAGGAACCGGCAGCAAAACAATCATCTGCTGCTTACTCACTGTGTGGCCTACAGCAAATGCTGTCACACCCAAGTTCAGCACCTGTAGAAGGAGAATATGTGATTCATTTCTAATACATGTAAAGAAATGCATGGTGGGCCTCTACTGCTTGGCTAGCTCCCTTAATAGAGGGAAAAAAACAGGCATTTTAAAACATGATTCATCTCTTTCATTTAGCTGGCTACTTTAGGACAAGAGGAATTACCCTCTGGAAGTGCCTGTTGATTGCAAAGGATGTTCAGGGTGACCGTCGCAGATGGCTACATTTGTCTGACGAATCTCTCATAAACTGCCTTATTACATGTGTATGCAGAGCCCAGCACAACAGGACCCTAGTCAGAGCTAAATGTTACTGTAATATCCATAATAATAAAGAGAAGCTGCTGCTGGGCGCAAGCTGTGTATTTGGCTTCCCTGTGTGGTACACTGGTATCTCAATCCTGCTGTTGTTGCAGTTTGCATTCCCCTTGTTTACCACTGAAGTACCTTTCATGAAGGCCTGGGAGAATGTGCATCACGAGCTGCACACGAAATGCGAGCACGGTTTAGAGCCTGTCTTGAACGAGTTCATTAGGGCTTTGCAGAACCTCTTGGGAGCAGGTAGACACCACAACACAGTGTCTCCGAAGGCTTTTGTGCATAATAAACAACCACAGACAACATGTTTCTGGATACAAGCATCTTATCCATGAATAACAAATAGGATTCACTACTCACTGCTGCTGAGGAGGCAAGTTCATTAGAAGCGGGTGACTCTTCACAGAATCACAGAATCACAGAACGGTAGGGGTTGGAAGAGACCTCTGTGGGTCACCCAGTCCAACCCTGCCGCCGAAGCAGTGTCACCTACAGCAGGCCACAGAGGACGTTGTCCAGGCGGGTCTTGAATATCTCCAGAGAAGGAGACTCCACAACCTCCCTGGGCAGCCTGTTCCAGTGCTCCATTACCGTTACAGTGAAGAAGTTCTTCCTCATGTTCAGACGGAACTTCCTATGCTTCAGTTTGTACCCTTTGCCCCTTGTCCTGTTGCTGGGCACTACTGAAAAGAGTTTGGCCCCGTCCTCCTGACACCCACCCTCGAGATATTTGTAAGTATTTATAAGGTCCCCTCACAGCCTTCTTTTCTTCAGGCTAAACAACCCCAGTTTCCTCAACCTCTCCTCGTAGGAGAGATGTTCCAGTCCCCTCACCATCCTTGTAGCCCTCCACTGGACTCTCTCCACTAGCTCCTCATCTTTCTTGAAGTGGGGAGCCCAGAACTGGACACAGTACTCCAGATGAGGCCTCACTAGGGCAGAGCAGAGGGGAAGGAGAACCTCCATTGACCTGCTGGCCACACTCTTCCTAATGCACCCCAGGATGTCATTGGCCTTCTTGGAAGCCAGGGCACACTGCTGGCTCATGGTTAACCTGTCGTCCACCAGGACACCCAGGTCCCCCTCCACAGAGCTGCTCTTCAGCAGGTCCACCCCAAGCCTGTACTGGTGCATGGGGTTGTTCCTCCCCAGGTGCAGGACCTTGCATTTGCCCTTGTTGAACCTCATCAGGTTCCTCTCTGCCCAACTTTCCAGCCTGTCCAGGTCACGCTGAATGGCAGCACAGCCTTCTGGTGTATCTACCATACCTCCCAGTTTGGTGTCATCAGCAAACTTGCTGAGGGTACATTCTAACTCTTCATCAAGGTCGTTGATGAAGACGTTAAACAAGACTGGGCCCAGTACTGACCCCTGAGGGACACCACTTGTCACCAGCCTCCAACTAGACTCAGCACCGCTGACGACAGCCCTCTGAGTTCTGCCATTCAGCCACTTCTCAATCCATCTCACGGACCACTGATCCAGCCCACACTTCCTGAGCTTCGCTAGGAGAATGTTATGGGAGACTGTGTCGAAAGCCTTGCTGAAGTCTAGGTAGACAACATCCATGGCTCTCCCTTCGTCTACCCAGCCAGTCATGTCATCGTAGAAAGCTATCAGATTGGTCAGGCATGATTTCCCCTTGATGAATCCTTGCTGACTACTCCTGATAATCTTCTTTTCTTCCACTTGCTTGATGATGACCTCCAGGATAAGCTGCTCCATCACCTTTCCCGGGATGGAGGTGAGGCTGACCGGCCTGTAGTTCCCTGGGTCCTCCTTCTTGCCCTTTTTGAAGATTGGAGTGACATTGGCCTTTCTCCAGTCCTTGGGCACCTCTCCTGTCCTTCAGGACCTCTCAAAGATGATGGAGGGTGGCTCAGCAATGACATCTGCCAGCTCCCTCAGCACTCTTGGGTGCATTCCATCGGGGCCCATGGATTAGTGGGCTTCCAGATCGCCTAAGCGATCCCTCACACAGTCCTCCTTGACCAAGGGAAAGTCATCCTCTCTGTAGGCATCTTCTCTTACCTCCGGGGCCTGGGATTCCTGAGGGCCTGCCTTGGCACTGAAGACTGAAACAAAGAAGGCATTCAGTAGCTCTACCTTCTCCGCATCCTCTGTCATCAGGACACCCACCTCATTCAGCAGCGGCCCCACATTGTCCCTAGCCTTCCTTTTGCTGCTGATGTAGTTGAAGAAGCCCTTCTTGTTGTTTTTGACATCCCTTGCCAGCTTCAATTCCAGGTGGGCTTTGGCCTTCCTCGTGGCATCCCTGCATGCTCTGACCACGTTCCTGTATTCTTCCCAAGTGGCCTGCCCCTCTTTCCACATTCCATGACCCTTCTCTTCCACCTGATCTCTGCTAGAAGCTCCTTGTTCAACCACGCAGGTCTCCTGTCTCCTTTGCTCGATTTCTTTCTCAGGGTGATGCACCGATCCTGAGTGTGGAGGAAGTGATGTTTAGACAGTGACCAGCACTCTTGGACCCCCTGCCTTCGAGAGCCCTGGCCCACGGGATTCCTCCCAGTAGCTCCTTGAAGAGGCCAAAGTTAGCCCTCCTGAGGTCCAGGGTTTTGATCCCCCCAATTTTGAATGATTAAAGAATTTCTTGATGTCTTTATCCCAAGTCTTTACATTGAGTCAGTGGGGTGCATCTGTCTGTGGGGCCACATCTTCAGGACATCAGTGTAAAGAGCAGCCCTGAAGAAGCACTTGTGCCTAGGCACCAACAACAGGTATTGCCAGCTACCACCATGTGAGCACAACTGCTCCTCCATGGGAGATGAAGACATCAACATTTGCTGCTGGCTTGTATCAGCTCCTTCCTTCCCATGTGAGCTTGCTCCATGAACAGAGACAAAACCTCTCTTGCTCGCTTGTGCCTTTGAAAGTCCTGCTTGAACTGCTGTTTATTTACAAGCAACTGTGCCGTTTAACCACAACACTGCCTTTATGTCTCTGCTGTGCTCCGGGATTCACTTTGTGGCATCAAGTAAACCATTCTTTTACTCTGTTGTTCTCTGTGCCAAGTTATCTCACTGCAGCTCTCTCTCTACTCCCCCATCATGATTCTTTCACTTGAGATCAAACCCACACTCTTGGGCTGGTGGATGTGTGGTCTGGACTTTATTGAATGAATCTTTCTGAACCTCTATCACTGCTCCCAACACGTTGCTTATGAATATGTATATGCTCAGCGACTGCTCACAAACTATAAAGGAAGACTGCAGTGCCAGTCAGCAGCTGCTGCCGAGCTGGATTCCAGCTTTCATCTATAATTACACCCAGAAATGGGTTGTGTCAGAACAACCCTCACTCACAAATTAGGATGTTTCTGATTTTTCAGTCGTAAAGAGGGATTTCACTTATCATTGCCAGCAACAATATTTCAGGCTTAATATTACTCCACTTACAAAAATGATGAATAGCAAGGTGCCTGTTGCATCCTATGCATCACAGCAATAATAGCCCAGGATATAAACAGCGCAGCAAGGGGCGTGGCAGCAACCTGCAATGACATGAAGTGATAAGCATTGGGCTGCAGTACTGCTGGGCTCAATCAGTCATCAGCAACTCTGCCATCCTCCTAAACCTGCAAATGACAAGAGCAGAAAGCAATTGAAAGAAATATTGACTCTACCTTTCATTTGTTAAGACTGGAGGATTCAAAAGAAGGCCTACATCCCAAGTCTAGTGTGCCTCCTCTAAAGGGTATCGGTCAATGACTAAGGGTAATAGCATACTAGGAAAGGACAGATAGTGCTACATCAGCTGCCTTGGATGTCACTGCAGTTATCCGAACAGCAATCCATCTGTGAATTAGCTTTGAGTCCAAGGGCAAGACGGTAGACCTTGCATTTCTAGCCTGAGATCTGAAGAGATTTACCTCTGCTCTGCCATCATATTCTCAACCAAATCATTTGCTTGTATTTCAGCTTGTTTTGTTTATTTGCTTTCTGTGAGAAAAGGAGCAGGAGCTGCTGCTTCTTTTTTTCTGAATCCCCAAGCTATACATCAGGCTGTAAAGGGAGATGTAAAATTTACAAGATTTAAGATTAAACAAAAAACCCAGCAAGACTAAACTTGTGGCCGTCTTCAGTACATGACACCCCTCTGTCCTGCCAGCTCTTCTCTGCTGTCCTGGGCAGATGACTGGTTATTACCTCTGAAATCATAATAAAGAGAGTTTTAGACCTCAGAGAACTCCTCTATTTTCAGAAACTGGAGTGATGAACAACTGACTTTTGATTCAAGTGTTTCGCTGTTGACCTAATCAGACAATCTACTTAAACATTTTCCTATGAAAAAGGACATATGAGAAGCATTTTGTCTTCAATAAATCAATGTCTTTCAGTGAAACACACTTTTGACAGCTGCAAGAGCTGATCAGGAGAGCGCTGGCAAATTTGAATCCTCTTCTTTGCACTGTACAACCAATAGAGAAGAGTAAGGACTGGACTCAAATAGTTTACTCTGAGGTGCCTGCCTATATGGACTGAGTAGGGATCCAAAGTCTGTCCTGCCTCTCTAGCAGCGTTTTGGTTTGGCCTGGATAAATGTCAGGTGCCCAACAAAACCACTCTATCACTCCCCCTTCTCAGCTGGACAAGGGAGAGGAAATATGATGAAAGGCTCAACGGTCGAGACAAGGACAGGGAGAGATCACTCACCAATTACCGTCACGGACAAAACAGACTGAACTTAGGGATGAAAGGGAGTTTAATTCATCACCAGTCAAATCAGAGTAGGACAGTGAGAAAGAAAACCAGATCTTAAAACACCCTCCTTCCACCCTTCCCTTCTTCCCGGCTCAACTTCACTGCTGTTTCTCTACCTCCCCCGTCCATCTGAGAGGTGCAGGGGGGTGGGGAATGGGGGTGACAGCCAGTTCACAACACGCTGTCTCTGCCGCTCCTTCCTCCTCAGGGGGAGGACTCCTCATACTCTTCCCCTACTCCAGTGTGAAGGTTACTCTCACAGGAGACAGTTCTCCACAAACTTCTCCAACGTCAGTACTTCCCACTGGCTGCAGTCCTTCAGGAACAGGCTGCTCCAGTGTGGGTTCCCCATGGTGTCACAAGCCCTGCCAGCAAAACTGCTCCAGCATGGGTTCCTCTCTCCAATGGTCTACAGGTTCTGGCAAGAGCCTGCTCCAGTGTGGGGCTCCCCACAGGGTCACAGCTTCCTCCAGGTACCCACCTGCTCCAGCGTGGGGTCCCTTCCACAGGCTACAGGTGGATCTCTGCTCCACCGTGGACATCCATGGACTGCAGGGGGACAACCTGCCACATCATGGGTTTTCATCACGAGCTGCAAGGAAGGACCCTCTGCTCCAACATCTCAAACACCTCCTTCCCCCTCCTTCTTCACTGACCTTGGTGTCTGCAGAGTTGTTTCTCTTACATCGTCTCACTCCTCTCTCAACTGCCATCTTCCCACAGTTTTTTTCTTCCCCTTGTAAGTATGTTATCCCAGAGGCGCTACCATCTTTGCTGATTGGCTTGGCCTTGGCCACCAGCGCGTCTGTCTTAGAGCTGGCTGGCACTGGCACTCGCAGCTTCTCACAGAAGCCACCCCTATAGCCCCTTCGCTACCAAAACCTTGCCACTCAAACCCATAACAAGCAGACTCACGCATCAGTCTCAAACTTTACACACAGTAGTTGGCTCTTGCACATCTATTAGCCATTTTCAGTAAGTGGTCTGTGTATGGTCTTCAATATAAAGTGCATTAAATTCTGGCAGGGAACATGAGATCAGCATGTATGGATAGTAAAGATGTGTATCTAGCAGCAGAATTCCCAACATGGATAGAAGAGCTGAGGTCAGATCTATTCTGGTTGGACTGTTTTAGGTCAGTGTCCATTTCAGTTCAGGCTATGGATGAAGGTACGATACCGTTCATCTGTGAGTGATTTTCACTCCTTTACAAATGACTGAGCCAAAACCTTTGGCAACAAATGGGAGCTGGAAATGACTCACAGTAATGAGTGAAATGACTGAGGTAATTTCATGTCTAGTTTGACAGCAGGTCATCAGGTGCTCCAGGGTGATCATTTCACCATAGTCTAACAGGCCAAATTTGAATGAGCCCTGGTACCCAACTCTATTTGCGCTCTGAGTCAGACTCAGGTATGAAGTAAAATATAATACCTTAAACCATCTTCAAGCTGTTTCAGTTGAGGTGAACCTCACAAAACCATCCATGCCAGCCCAGTTGACAGATGGCAACTCAGCAATGCATGGAATCACACACCCCTACTATTGATTTTAATGACCGAGGGGCAAAAGGTGCTGTGTATTATTCCAGGGCACTTCTCTCGGTGTCATGTTCCTTTATAGATCCTTTTTCACTGAAACTCACCTTTGAGGATGCATTTCTGGTATCATCATGTCAGTCTGGTACAGAGCTGGTTTTTTTTGCGTTTGTTAGTAAATGGAGAAAAGAATTTCAGACAATGCTATCTGCCATAATTCCAGTGTTTCAGAACCACCCTTGATCTCCTTGTCTTTTGCTCCTAAAGATCTGATCTATGTTCCGTTTAATATTTAACAAAGATTCACCAAGCTTCATGCTACCCACTGTCAGATGAAAGTCTGCTGGGTCCCACCAAGCACTCCAGCTTTACCTCGCTGTGCTTTGCTGTTTCCTCTATCCCCGATTGCCCTGACAGCTTCCTTTACACTCAGTGCTACAGTGCCATGTCTGAGGTCAGTGAATGTTTCATCCATTCACCTGAGAGCCTCTCTGGGTGATCCATTGTCCTTATCAATCTTCCAGAGACTTCAGGTTTCTTACTGTTCATTTTATCTTAGTTACATGTTATCAGCTGAGTTTTTCCAGTCAGATCTTCATCTAGTTTCTGATCAAAGTGCACTGTTGCCCTGTGCAAAATCAGAGGGTTTCTCTCCTGTAGTTGTTTTGCAGATCCCCTTCTGAACCTTACGAATCTGATCACGAAACAGTAGGTTAAGCAATTCCTGTGTGTTCTTCCTTGCCTTATTTCTATGACACACAAGTTGAAAAGAAGCAGAAAAACAACCTGGATTTACAAATCAACCACGGGGCAGTTATGAACCATAGCTATGTTGAATGCATGAAAAAAGGTGAGTGTGATGCTAACACTGTATGCAGGAGAGAAAATTGTTCTACAGAGAGCAAAGTTTCCTATTTGCTTAAGCTGAGAGCTTACTGGGAGTGTCACAGGCCAGCCTGTTCACCTTCAGTCAGGCAAGATGAGCTCAAAACGAAATGCATGTAGGAAAAGCCTGCAAGAACTGTCAGTGCTAAGAAAATCTTTTAATAGAAAAGACTAGAAAAGCCTGACTTGAACTGAAAGCTGAGTAGGAGTATGCCTGGTCTACAGACTCTTCCTCTAGACAAACAGCAGGGAGAAGGAACAGTTATTTTAGCTGCAGGATAAAGCTGGCACCAGGACAAAGAGCGAAAATCTTGTCTCGAATGTTGGCTGGAAAGACAAACATTTCTAAGCGTCAAAGCCAAAGGAGGTTTTACAACAGCCTCCGAAAGCACCCAGCAGGTTTGGGGTGGTGTGTGACCCACTTGCAAGTAGGACTATGAAAATGCCATGGAGTTCAAGGAGCAGAAGATTCTGTCTAGTCATATATCTGTCTGAGAAAGACATCTAAGACAAATCTCTCTGGAAAGGCACTGGAGGAATCCTCAAGGTTTTTGGAATTTTCACTTGTATTGTTCTTGTTCTCTTCCTTTTCATTCAATGTGGGTCCTTTTCCCCAGAGCTGACTGCATTTCAGTGCTGGGTGGGTATAGTGCCTTTAGGTGAAGCTTAAGAATCTCTTTTGCAAAATGTCCTGGAGATATGAAAATACAAATAGGGTTTTATTTGCAGTATATAAGCATTCAGAGTCCGCTGTTTCCCCATTCACAAGCTTGCCTGTGTTTACACAAAACATACTGCAATAGTGTTTTCACCATTACTTATTAGGATTTTTATAATGTTGCTTTTTCATCCTTTTTTTCAAATGTAATTTAAAGTACATTTATAAATTTTAAGAATCCTATTAGCAATGACAGCAATAAAAACCTCTTCTTTGTGTAAGGTCTGGGTAAACATTTTCCTGCTGCTCAGAAGCACAGCAGGGATGTGTCTTTGGGGAGTATCAAATAAGTCTCTGCACAATCTCTGATCTAACTTGCAAACTTAAACAAATTCTGCAGACTGAACAGTTTTAAAGTTCCTCCAAGGATGATAAGAGTAAAAGTGACTCTCATTTAAGGTGACTCATTTTCACGCTGGACCTGCATCACCCCAAAGAACAAGAGTCCAACCTGGGGAAGGCAGAGATGGTTAATACACTGTCCTGTTTCCTTAGGTAAATTGGCTTTTCAATCACAGTGTTTACAGAAGGACAAGAAGTCTTTTGCAATTCATCACATTGGTTGGTTATGCCTCTGCAAGAGCTAAAAAAGCAAAGCCTGGACAGTTAAAAGATAGGGTGGAAGAAGAAAGAGTTACTGTGTGAAAAACCTGAGTAATTTCCTTGTCATTGTCTTCTGTGCGAAAACAGCATCCGCCACTGTTATTCAAAAAGATGTTTGAAGGGAGACAAAGAAAATTTATACACCTAAATCTACTTGCTGTTTACTGAGGGAAAAATAAAAGTTATAGATAGGGTCTTTCGTCGCCCGAAGCTTTGTGTTTGTCATAATGAAATAGGAAAAAGGCAGAGAAGCTTTGTCTGTTCTTTCTGTTTAGGGTGTACACTGGGGGGGGTGCATGACTAACTCTTGTGATGTGGTATAAAGTATCGAGTGCAATGAGGTCCTTTGTTATCATACGTGCTGCAGTAAGTTATATTGCATTCTCTGCTTGCAAACAAGAGATAACTACTTGACCAAGCTCTCTAGAAAATGTCTTTGCTTTTGCACAATGTGGAGTGAGGGGGATCCTGCCCCGCCTACAACTCTAAAGCACTGCTGCAAGATATAATACACATTCAGGAATGTAAAATACCTTTTTCATCAAATTATTCATGAAAAAGTTCATACCTGTCAAATCTCTTGAAGTTTTAATTAAAACAGGAAAGCCTGAGATAAGGATTTAAAAGATTTTGGAAATAGAGAATTTTGAAGTTTCAAAGGTGATCAGCTTTTATTTCTGGCAGCTATATTAAAAAGCACTCAACTTTACTTTTCCAACAGCTGAAGAGATACTAGGTGAGAAATGTAAGGAGCTATGGAAGGAGGGGTTTTTTGATGGAAAATCAGGAAGTTTGTGTAAAGAAATACTGAAGTATAACTGAGTTCCTTCCAAACAAAGTTCATTCAGCTTTTCTCCTTTTTTTGTTTTTCAATTATAAATCTTTTTGATATGGGGAAACCTCCAGAAATATAAGATGGATTTCCATATTCCTTCTTTTATGCATTTGCAAAATGAAAATCTAGCTGACAAGCCTTAAAAGCAACAAATCAGTAACGAAAATAAACCAATATTCTTTCTACTTCCTATATAAATATATCCCTAAGATATGGAATGGAATTCTATGGTAACATTCACTCTAAATGAAAGTACAGGGCAGTGAACATAAAGGAAGACTTAGATATAATCCACCATAAGCACAAAGACAGGTGTCCCTGGTAAGCCATCCACGTTAGGCAAAACCAGCCTTAACTGTGACTTGCCATAAATGTAATGACATCCTAACATATGTTAAAGTGCTGTAATATAATGCAGCATAAATACAGAGACACACTGAATAGCTACAACACCAGACTTTGCAAAATCCTTTTCTCTTAGCGGATTAATGTATTAAGTCTGTAAGTAGTATCACAGTAGCAGTGAATAATGTTTCTATAAGGGCACTAGCACTGCTATGACATGCCAGATCATGGCCTGCACAGTGTTTCTCAGTGTACCAATTGCCAATTCAAGAGATTTTATGGAAGAATGTTGAATTCGGAGGTCCCATCAGTTTTCAAAAAGATGTCTGTCTCTGACAAGGCTGGAGTGTACAAATCGTAGAATCATAGAATGACAGAATCATTAAGTTTGGAAAAGACCTCTGAGATCAGCAAGTCCAACCATCAACCAATATCACCACCATGCCCCCTAAACCATATTCTAAAGTGCCACATCTACATGTTTTTTGAACACCTCCAGGGATGGTGACTTCACCACCTGCCTAGGCAGCCTGTTCGAATGTCTAACCACTCTTTCAGTAAAGAAATTTTTCCTAATAGCCAATCTAAACCTCCCGTGACACAACCTGAGGCCATTGCCTCTTGTCCTATCGCTAGTTACTTGGAAGAAGAGACCAACACCTGCCTCAGTACAACCTCCTTTCAGGTAGTTGTAGAGAGTGATAAGGTCTCCCCTCAAGCTTCTCTTCTGCAGACTAAACAACCCCCGTTCCCTCAGCCGCTCCTGGTAAAACTTGTTCTCTAGACAAATGTAAAAAATTCTGAGCTTTGATAGGTGACTGAAAAATGTCAAATGATGGTTTGGGATTGGAGTGAAGGGGAAGGAGGGCTAATTTTTTGTTTATTAAAAAAGACAAATCCCCTGAAAGGAGACATTTCTCATAGAAATATCACTTCTTCAAAACCAGCCACAGAACCCATTTTCTTCCAAAGAAAGATCAGTCCAAAACTGAGTTTGAACAGAGTGCAAGACCTACTTAAACCACAGGAGGTTCATCTACCCACCTACCACCCCGGAGAAACAATTAGGCTGAAATTACACTTTGCTTAACCTGTTCGCTTTCCTGCAGATCACTCTGACTCATGCATCAGGAATGCCATCCAGAGGGACCTTTACGGGTTTGAGAGGTGGGTCTGCCCATGGCAGGGGGTTTGCTACTATATTGTCTTTGAAGTCTCTTCAGCCCAAACCATTCTATGATTCTGTGATTCTCTACAGCTGTGCCTGGACCTCCCACATCTCTTCCTTCCTGTTGTGCAACCCAACTCCTGCTGCATCCTCTACACAACTCTTGCAGCTGCTCACTAGAGAGAAAAGGCAGCAGAAATGGCCAATTTCTGGATGTGCCAGCTATGGCCCTGTCATATCATGCCAACCTGATACACAGCCTCTCCTATCTATGGCTGCAGCATACAGGCTGCTCTCGTGATTTTGAAAGTAGGTATTACTTTACCCTGCTCCTGGAAATGGGGGAAAGATCTCTCCCTCCTGGGGGTTGTCCCTCTCTGCTTATCTTCTGTGTCTCCATACCTCCTCCATGTTTACCTTTTTGCAGAAGATGGGAGGGCAAAAGCATGTGCTTAACACTGACCTGATAATGCCTGGCTTCCACCTCCAGTTACTAGATATTTCACAGTTATTAGAGAGCTACTTGCTATTCAAACCATGTTCCTTAGAGACCCTACTCTGACTCTCAAGTCAGTCCTCATCCTTCTTCTCAGAGCAGAAAGCAGCCTGAACTGCCTCAAGATGTTTATTTATAACACATTAAGCTGTGGTTAAAAGCAGGTGCAACTTACCTAAATCTAATGTGACCAATGTTGTTCAAAACCCAGTTTTGCTGACCTGGAACACCGAAAATGGAGATTATCCCCTTTTATCTTTTTATCATAGAAAAGACCCATTTTCTGGATGGTTGCGATATCCTGCTTGATTTTCTCTGAACCCCTGAATGCCTGCCAGAAGCCACCACAGTGACTGTGGTTGTGATCCCACCTGAACAACAGAGAGAAGTCAGAGAATGAAGTTTTGTTTACCCATCCTTCCCTGAACCTGGCAGTGAGACAAGTGAGTCCAGATTGTGCTCACAAATAAATAACACTTTCTAGCATGGGGTAATCAGGACTGTCTGGTTAATCAATTCAGCCAGGATAGAATGCAGTTTGGTATGTAAAATGAGATGAAGGTACACTACAATATAAAATATTGCCACATACTGGACTACATTAACGGTCCAGTCTGCAACACTGCAAGATAGTACGTTTCAACAGAATTGGATGCAATGCAGTTTGTTACAATGCAATATGACTTGGCATATTAATGAAAGACACAATACACAATATAACATACATTTCTGTACAAGTTTGAGGAAAACATCAGGTTTCCCAATTCCAGTTCCTATCCTGTGTTGTTGGAATTTCCCCTTCTTGTGTAAGAAGAAATAGCCAAAACGAAAAATGCTTCAAGACTATGGCAAATAGCTGATGGGGCCTGTGCAAATGATGACACAGAGCAAAAGTAGGTCCAACGTGCAGCTGTGGACATCACCGTCATCCAATTATCACACTGATTCCTTGACCTTCTGTCAACACCTTTCATTTCTCGGTCATATGGAAGATGATTTAGATACCTCCATGCCCTATAAACTGAAAACACAAAGGATATCCAGAAAATCTGACATCTTTGTGGTGAGAATTATCATTGGGTATTAATGTGAAGTGTCTGAAAATCACATTGGAAGAGAAATCCTCTCATTGAAACTGGAAAGCGAGGAGGTGTTTACTGAATGGTGAAAGTACTAAAAATGTATTGAACAGACTACAAAGAGAAAAATTGCAGAAGAAGCAATTAGAAGTGAATGTAAGATTAACCGTTAGTACAAATCATTATTCCAGGAACCACCAGAGCACCTGGTTCGCTAACAACATCGTCCTTCTCTCTAATGCTTTTTCTCCAGCATCTGCCCCTTTTACTTTAATAAGGAAAAAGGATCAGCTGATTGAATTTAGACCCTAGTGTGGTTGGCTTTGACCTTTCAATTACCTCCCTTCATGTCCTGGAAGTGTAGCTTTGTTGTCTGCAAGGCTCTCACTTTAAGGTGCTGCGTTTAAAGCAGGACTTATATACCAGGCTTCGTGGGTTTGTAATGGGAAGGTATCATTTTGAAGTGCTGTGGGCTAATCAGAATTGGTGTTTTGGACCATGTCTTCAGTTTGACCAGGGTCATTTTATATTTTATCTGCTCCTGAGATAGGTGCCAAGAGCCTAGCAAGAGTCTGCCAGAGATCTAGTGACTGGTGGCCCAGACTTTTCATTTTATGTCACCAAAGGCTACCAAAAAATCAGAATTCCTTTGAATGTCCAGCCCATGTTTTTCACCAGGCCCCATACCTGGAAACATTCAAGGCCAGGTTGGACAGGGCTCTGAGAAATCTGATCCAGTTGAAGATATTCCCTGCTCACTGCAGGGGGGGTGGGCTAGATGACCTCTAAAGGTGCCTTCCAACCCAAAACATTCTATGATTCTATAATTCATGTGCTGGAAGAAGAGCTAATAGGTACAGAAGGTCACATTGACACAGTCAGCAAGGCCCATCTTCCTCACCAAAACTAGTGATGCTACGTTATAGTTTTTACCCAGAGGCACTGGATTATGGATTTTCCCCTTGGGTTATTCTTTTCATGCATAGGAATCCAGTCCAAAGTCACAATAAGCATGCACAGTATATGTGAAAGCAGACTAATCACAGGGGTATAATAGCACTAAAATGTTGCATATTTTTAGCTCTCCCAGACTAGAAAATTAATAATGCATATCTGGAAATTATTAAGATAGATTCTTTCCTTAAACAAATTGTGGATGTTTCTCGCAGATACAATATTTTACGTTAGCTCCTCCACCGCCAGTAAGATTTCTATTGCCTCTCTCTCTCACTCGCAAGGGTGTTAGCACTTCTTAGTATCTGCCCTTACAATTTTTGGCAGTTAGCTGCCTTCAGATCACCCTGAAATTCTCCTCTGGGGGTAACTGGAAATATCATGACATTTCCAAACAAAAATTATTTTGCATTTTTCATTTTCTTGAAATCTGGCTGTGGGTAAGCAACACTCCTTCCATATATCCCTGAAAGGTGTTAAGAATAAAGTCTTTCATGTTTTGGGGTTCTTTTTTTAGTAACAGTGGAAAAAACATCATAGTTCAGGGAATTCAATTTCTTGTATATCGAGTTTGTTCCAAAGAACTATTTAAAATGAGTTTATCAGCTTGTATGCACATCTATTCACATTCTTTGCTCCACTTTGAACTCTACTGGGAGAAATCTCTGCCAATATCGATCGCACCATGGCAATTTTCTACTCTGGGAATTAATTGAAATGACTTCTAATGGTATAATAATACTAAACACATTGTTCTTGTCCCACAAAACAAGAGCGGCACCTGCAAGCAGGTGGGTTTCCCTGTTTACTGTAGCATTTATTAGCTGGCACGTTTCTTAGACTGTCTGTGTTTAATTCAGGCTGTTCTGCTTCAATTCACTGGCATAAAAGAGACGACCATAAAGCATCATACCACTAAGAAAAATATAGAAGTTCATTTTCTGTAAGCAGTCACTCTTATATGTGCATCTTTGGGTTCACTGGGTACTGTAAAAGCAATGAAATACATGTGGAGTTGATAAATCAAAACATTTTCAGGTACAGCGGTTACGATGGTCATACGTTTTATGCTGCTGTGCCGACAGCCAGAATTGCCACTCAGTGATAGTACCCCAGCAGTGTCAATGATAAACAAAGAAGAAGAAACAGAATTGGGATCACTAAAAATAGCAGTCTCCTGTAAATGTTGGATTTCTTTTCTTTGTAGGAAGGACGCAGAAAGTCTCTGAAGGTATCATCCTGAGTCTTTTGTGTAAAACAACTAGTTGGATATTTTTGCTTGTTTAGATAGACCCATGAAGGAATAAAAATAAGTTGGAGTAGGAATCCTCCTGTTTGTTTTGACAGAGGGTATGTTTAGAGAGATGCAGCAGTATGAGAGCATAAGAAATAGATGATTCTTTGTGCATGCTATATCCTGTTAACTGTTATATGAATTACTTCTGGATACAGCCTTTGGTTGTCAAAATAAAGTACTGTTAGACTTCAAAACCCACTATCTTTCTTCCTTGCTTTGAGAAGATACTACAATATGAGCTTAGAAAAGGTAGTTCTTTGAACACTATTTGTACTTATTGAGACCAAACCAGCCTATGAACAGCTCCACACAACATTTTGTGTGAGCTCAATATAGGGAAGTGCACATGTCGGCCTGTGACGGTCCATCCTATTTCATTCTGTGATGCTTTGGCCTGTGCCAGCTAGATTTAGCCCAGGACAAACCCAAGGTATGGTTTGAGAAACAGCACAGGCTAAGGAATGTGTCCAGCAGAAGTTTTGGACATAGTCACCTTCTTTTGGGAGGAATAGCATACGGGGTACATTTATGAGCTCAGCTGAGCAGTGTCCTTAGGGACTGAGAAATAAATGTGGTAGACACCACTTTGTGTTCAGAAGTACAGGTAGTCTCCCCCTTCCTTTACGTTTGTCCTCAATGTGTACAACTCTCCAGCAGGTGATTTGGCTATTTAATATGGACTGGAAATGGCCCATACACCACCAGTTAAAAACTTTGTCACCAGCCGTGCTTGCTAGCCTGTTGCAGGGGTGTGCTCACCATCAAAGAACAATATGGTGGTTTACAAAGAGATGTCACCTTTAAACGAATGCAGCTGGAGGATTACCTTAACTCTGTTATTATCACTTCCTAAAACTATATAGTCTTTTTCAGTTCCCATAACCCTGACACAAACTTTGACTTTTATTTGTTTGCTTGGGTTTTCTGAAGGGAGGGTAGTAAGAATTCAGTGGCTTCTCCAAGCCAGCAACCAAGAGGCAGATTCTCATGCAGATTCTCATAGTGAAGAGATACAGCTCACTGATCTCCATGCTGTTATGCTCAGTTGCACTAGTGGATGATTTGGTCTTGAAGTCCCATGCTCAGGCAGACGTTATTTTTTAAAGATTTTCATTTGGAGATTAAAAATGCATGAAAACAGAATTGAGGGCTGAGAAGAAAATTTGATCCCCATGAGTGAGCAAAGATGTGGTTTACAGAAACACACCTGAGCTCTCAAAATCTCAGTGACTGAGAGAGAGAAAGGGAAGAGAGGAAAATAGGAACTGAGAGAGGGAGGGAGGGAGGGAGGAAAGAAGGAAGGAAGGCAGGCAGGAAGGAAGGAAGGCAGGAAGGAAGGAAGGAAGCAAGGAAAAGAAAGACAGAGAAAGAGAGAAAGACAGACAGAAAGACAGAAAGAAAGATAGAAAGAAAGGCAGACAGCAAGAAAGACAGAAAGAAAGATAGAAAGACAGAAAGACAGGAAGACAGAAAGAAAGACACAAAGGAAGAAAGAAAGAAAGAAAGAAAGAAAGAAAGAAAGAAAGAAAGAAAGAAAGAAAGAAAGAAAGAAAGAAAGAAAGAAAGAAAGAAAGAAAGAAAGAAAGAAAGAAAGAAAGAAAGAAAGAAAGAAAGAAAGAAAGAAGGAAAGAAAGAAAGAAAGAAAGAAGGAAAGAAAGAAAGAAAGAAAGAAAGGAAGAAAGGAAGAAAGGAAGAAAGAAAGAAAGGAAGAAAGGAAGAAAGGAAGAAAGAAAGGAAGAAAGGAAGAAAGGAAGAAAGAAAGAAAGAAAGAAAGAAAGAAAGAAAGAAAGAAAGAAAGAAAGAAAGAAAGAAAGAAAGAAAGAAAGAAAGAAAGAAAGAAAGAAAGAAAGAAAGAAAGAAAGAAAGAAAGAAAGAAAGAAAGAAAGAAAGAAAGAGAGAAAGAGAGAAAGAGAGAAAGGGAGAAAGGGAGAAAGGGAGAAAGGGAGAAAGGGAGAAAGAGAGAAAGAAAGAAAGAAAGAAAGAAAGAAAGGAAGACAGAAAGGAAGACAGAAAGAAAGAAAGAAAGAAAGAAAGAAAGAAAGAAAGAAAGAAAGAAAGAAAGAAAGAAAGAAAGAAAGAAAGAAAGAAAGAAAGAAAGAAAGAAAGAAAGAAAGAAAGAAAGAAAGAAAGAAAGAAAGAAAGAAAGGAAGAAAGGGGGGAGAAAGAAAGAAAGAAAGAAAGAAAGAAAGAAAGAAAGGGAGAAAGGGAGAAAGAAAAGATAAGATTAATGGATAAAATGAAAAGCTGTTTCTATAATACTGCAGGAACCAAAGCAGTTACTCCATTGAATCATTATTTTTGCTTTAGACCAAAGGGCAGATTTCACCTGCTGTTGTCTCACAGGGGCTGGAACATGTAATAGCTGAGTGTCTACTACAACACAAAGGACATTAAAAATAAAAAGGCAAAGCTCATGAAATCTACCAATTAAGAGTCAACACAAATGTACCAAGCTATTCAAATGATTGCAGATCCATGGAGATATTTATATAAATAAACTCAAAAACATATACCTTATTCTGCAAACTTCTAGTACATATATCAACAGAATCCCTGCAGACTTTTCCGGATATCCCTTAATCTTCCCTACTCCACAATGCTGAGAATTATCCTTGAGCTATCAAAACTGGATTCCTTTCCTGCTGCTCACTTAAAAACACCTCCTGTTTTGCCCCTTGACTCACAGTCACAAATAACAACCTTGGCATGGTTGACTTAAATGGTAATAGACAGACGTCTCTTCTCCTGATAACATCTCAGAGGATGAGACTTGCCTGGCCGAGCGAGGAGAAGCAGCTTGCAGACCATCTCTAGAAAATGGTAGAACTGGTGGCAAGATGGCTGGAAGGGCTTAGAAAGGCCCTTCAGTGCTGATGTGATGGGTCCTAGAGTCAAATAGAGTTTTGAAGTGGATTTCCCCAAAATTTGAACTAAAGGGAGCACAAAAAACGTGCATTCAACTGTCTTTCCTTCTCTAAAGGTATGTGTTCTTGAACTCAAGCTAGATAAATGTGTTTAAAGAAAGATCTTTGAATCTGCTGGGGAAAGGGAAAAAAATTTAAGTTTGGAAACAAAGATGTTCTTTGACCATTGTCTTAGAAAACAGGTCCTTTTCTCATATCATTAGTCCAGCGGTTTCCAGTATTTTCTGGATAGTAAAAAAAAATGTATTTTGGGGCCCCTAGGGAGAAACCTTTTTCCTTATACATTTCATGAGGCTTGGTCACACTTTTTCTGTGAGTTTCCTAGTTCCTGCTCATTCCTGACTTCCCCACCTGGCCATTTCTTCCCTGTTTTATCTCTGTTTTCAATGCGCAGATGGAAGTTGAAGGTTCCTTTGACATAGCATTCTGCAGAAGATTAGTCAAACAAACTGGTTTTCTTCCAGTTTCTCTGCCTAAAACTTTCTAAGAAACCTAAACACCATGAACAAAGCAACACAAGAATTGCTCTTTCGCACCAGGGACCCGTAACATGCTTTAACATAATAGCCAGCTATTTTTTTCAGAACAAATTTTGCATAGTATTGCCGCAGTGGCTTTTGTTTGTTAGATACCTAAAAATGAATCTTAGTTTTAACTATCCGTGAACTGGTTTATATCCCCACAGTTTTGGCTTATTCACTGTCATGCAGAGTGGTGTATCATCCTTTCTCTTCATTTGTGGATTTTCCTGCAATCATTTCCCAAGCATCATTTCATATTTTTACAGTATACCTAGTGGTTGACGCAACATAGGCTGGACAACACTGATCTGACCATCACCCAGACCTACAAACTATCTGCAGTTGCATTCATCAACATGTGCATTACCCTTGATATGCTGTTGCATTCCTATTAGGATTTCCAAAAACAGACTAGAGACTTGTCTTTCGTCTTAAGAACAAGTTCGTCAAAGAAAAAATTGTTCTTAGTTCTCCACTGAATAGGATCAAGATCAGTGGTCAGAGCTTTCCTCTCCTATCTTTTCATGGACAGAGTGTAAAGTAGGATTTGTTATCCTTATGTGAACAGGTAAATTATTTTGCTCACCTTTTTGTGAGTTAGCAGAGAGAAAACCAAGGGTATCAAGAGTATCAGAGTCAATGAAGTTTAGTTCCCTAGGGACTTGAGTCTTGTTGGTTTTGAAGGATACGGAAATACATCTGAGAATCTTTGAGACCTCTGATCTTTTGCCAGACTGGTTTTAATACAGACAATGAGTTCAAAAATTATGGGGAGGACACACAGAAAGGGCAACAGACAGACAGACACAGGACAGCCATGTCAACTCACAGTAAATCCAGCTCCTAGCCACTTCAGGATAGGTCAGAGCCTCAGCAAGAGGCTTAAAGAACATCCTTGGAGCAGGCTATAAGCAAAGATAACCTCCTGCTCTACCTGCCTGTCTTTGGTAAGGATATCAGAGCTGTGGCTTGCAGTCCTTGCTGGAGTGTCCAGGACTGTGGTAGTACAAGACTGGAGGAATTTGGGTCTAGATCAAAAACACCTATAATCTGATGTCCTCATGAAAGCACCAACCACAGTTACCAGAAAGCTTGTCAGTACAGACAGCAATGTCTTGAGGTTTAAGGGGGGCAGTCCAGCATCCCTCTGTATTCCTCAGAAAAACGGCCTCTCCAGTGGGTCATTCAGCCCCTCTTAAATTCAACTATTCATGACCTTGGAGTCCGTAGTCTATCCAAATTATTCTGGTTTGGAATGCATGTCATTTTAGTTACAAAAACATCCAGACTTGGAGCAAAACCACTCTGCTGTAAGGACTGATTGAACAGATTGTTCCTGCACCAAGCAGTTTGCAAACAACTTTAAAAGACGCAGACAAGCAGACAGCCATGTTAGCACAAAAAGCAGTGATCTCAGCACACCATCAATTCCCCCTCTGGCACCGTTTTCTACAGGCATTGGCCACGATGACCATTAAGTTAGCTTACTAAAATTCAAACAGTGCCAGGTCTTTACCAAGAAGATGCAAGGATTCTTGTGAATGGTAGATGTGGGGCACTACTTCAACTCTAAAATGCTAGTACGAGTCTGAAATGGAGTTGTGATAAAGGAAGTGGTTTAATAGCATTTCCTAAAGTTGGGTTAGAGCTCTTAATTTTAGCTTTAGAAATATTGGTTGCGGGTATCAGCATCCAGCAGGTCAAAGTTTTGGTGAGATCTTGGCCACAGATGTCCTGTGGCTGGGAGATTCACAGTCTGGTTACTGAACGCATATAAGAGCAATGTTTTTCATGATAAAATTCTAAAAAAATAGGTCGTCACCAATATAATCTAACTCCTCTCTTGTGTATCCACTTTGCAGTTGAACCTTTTAATGGCTTTGACCGTTGTTGTGCTTATTTGATTGGGGGGGGTGGCAGGGCAGGGCAGGGGGGAAGAAAAGCAAAGGCTGCTTGTTGAAATCTGCTAAAATGCTTCAGAAAAGGGGAACATAATGTCTGTTCTCCATGTCTATCATGGATAGGGGAGGACATCCTGAATTTAAGTTCCAGTCAGTGAAATTATGGTTCAATATTAAGAAAACACTGCTAACACAGAGGACTCTGATCTGCTAGAACTTTTGCTTGAACCCTGGGCACAGTCTCTGTTCTTAGGGAGTTTTAGAAGCGTGTTAGTAGAAAGTCTATCAAGCAAGGAGCAAGGACAATTGACTCTGCCGTGGAGCAGAGCAGGGACTAGAGAACCTCTTGAAGTTGCCCAGTAACCCTATTTTCCATGGGATCATTAGATTATTCAGGTTGAAAGGAGCCTCTGAAAACTACCAGGTCCAACCCACTCCCACCCCCTGCCCCCCAAGATACTTCAACATTGAATGTGGTAGCTCAAAGTTGCCCAAGTTCTTAGTATCTCCAAGGAAGGAGCTTCCACAATCTCTCTGGGTGATCTGTTTCAGGGTTTGACCTGTAGATATTTTTCCTTATATCCAGCTGGATTGTTCCTTGATCTAACATGTATGTTGCCCCTCCATGTTTTGATGTGCACCTAGAAGAAGAGTTTGGCTCTGTCATCTCTATGGCTATATGATCATGGAATCATAGAATCACAGAATGGTTTGGGTTATAAAGGACCTTAAGTATCACCTAGTTCCAATGCCCCAGCCATGGACAGGGACACCATCCACTAGACCAGGTTGCTCAAATCCCTGTCCAACCTGGCCTTAAACACTTCCAGGGAGCGGGCATCCACAGCTTCTCTGGGCAACCTATTGCCATCTAGAAGGAAGTTAGAGACAATGAGAAGATCTCCCATTAACCTTTTCTTTTCCAGGATAACAAAGCCTGTTCTCTGTGACTCTGCTACTAGAACATTTCCTCCGGCCCTCCAGCCATCTCAGTGGATTTGCTCAAAAGTGTTCCTGGTCTTCCTTGCAGTGAGGAGTCCAAAACTGGACAGAGAGCTCCAGATATACTCTCACATGTCAAATAGAAGGCAGTAAAACCTGGGAAGGTGCTGGAGAAAATCCAAATCATATCCAAACACATGAAGAACAAGAAGGTGATCAGTAGCAGTCAGCACGAATTTAGGAAGACAAAGTCATGACTTGCCAAACTGATTGCCTTCTACACTGAGATGACTGGCTTGGTGGATGAGGGGAAAGAAGTGGATGTTGTTTACTCTGAGTTTAGCTGGGCTTTTGACACTGTGTCCTATAACATCCCTCAGTTTCTCAACTCCATGAGGAGGCAAAAGGGTCTTTCCTTTGCTTCTCCCATTTACACAGGTTGGGTTCTCCCATTTACATAGGTTGCAAATTTTCTGCCTTCCTAGAATGTCTTTGCCCAGTAACTATACTTCCACGACTTCTATCAAAGACTGTTAACACCTCTGGCTTGGAAAGTCCCTGAACTTAAGATTGCTGAGCATCTGTCCTACATTACTCATATTTTTTCCCAGCACTTATGTTTCTCCCTGGAAATCTACAATTGTTTGTTGGATTCCTGGAGACAAGATACTGTACACAGATGAACCCAGTATAATGACTCTTATGTTATATAGTACCCAGACCTTGGATGACATGCTTGAGAGACCTGTTAACTATCATAATGACAATGATACAAGGTGGATGTAATACTCACATGCACACATACAGGCACGTTCTAGTTCAACTCTTGAGATATTTCCCAATGGACAGTAAAAGAGAAGTCAGTTTCTTATGCTCTGATTTGTTCTGATGCCTTATTCCTTTTCATCTCCTTTCATCAAGACTTGAATGGGATACCAGCTTTAATAGATGCTAATTAGCAGTATAAACCAATAAATCACCATTGATTTGCATAAACCATGAAAATCAATAGAAAAATAATACTGAAAGAAGCCCTGTCATAGTAACAGTTGGGTCCAGTGATTGAAAAGAGGAAAAATGCAGTTGGATTCTTAATACTTGAGTGCAATTAAGAAAGAAAAGAGAAATTATTATTTTCCTCGTGTGAATTATAAGCAATTAAGCAGGGCATATAATAAACCTTGGGCCTGAAATAATTTTGGCTTTCTTGTGTCAACTCCTCAACTGTGTTTCAGCAGGCTGCATTAGCTGAAACACAGTTGGGTGTGTATATTGTCAGCTCTTGTTTGATTGTGTGCTTGAATAGGAAAGCACAACTCTGACTAGCACAGATTTACTATAAGGAGATCTTGAAATAGGAGACACATTTTGCATTCAGCTCACGGCCATCATTTCAGTGGGTGCAGATATTTTGCTTTTGCTTGGAGGATTGGTATGTGGTAATTGGGCAAGGAATGATAATTAGTCAGTATGTGTGGGAGGTGATTTGTCTGGATACCGCCATGGAGACCTAAGGGAGAAGGTCCCATAAGGCAGAGAGGCTCGAGCCAACCATATAAACTCCCCTTGCATTGGCTGGACAACTGGTTCAAACAGCAACGCCTGCACTGTAAACATCCAAAATTTGTGGTACCCTCTTCTCCCCCAAATTCTTCCTGCTCATGTAAGTGGAAACAATGCCACTCATTTGAAAAACAGGCATTTTCTGGGAAAACAAGGGATTACTTCTGAACATTACTTTATGAGATCAGGCCATATGATGTGATTGCCCATGTATAACCTGTCCTGTGACTGGAAATACATGCAAAACACATGTGGGTCCAGAGCAGTGTCCAGAGGAGGGCCACAAAAATGATCCAAGGCCTGGAACACCTCTCCTACGAGGACAGGCGGAGAGAGTCGTGGTTGTTCAACCTGGAGAAGAGAAGGCTACAGGGAGATCTTATTATGGCTTTTCAGTACTTTAAGGGGTCCTACAAGAAAGACGGGGATGAACTTTTTAGCAAGCCCTGTTCCAATAGGACAAAGCCTTCTGGAACATTTTGCATGAGCTTGGGGGGGGGGCGGGGAGGGGGGGAACCTCTCGTCTCATAACAGCAGAAAAGAAATATCTTCCCCCTATCCAGCGTCCTGCAACCTAGATTTGGCAAGTATGACATTAATTTCCTATAAAACTCCATGGGAAAAACACCAGTTCCCTATATGTGTATGTATATATATGTGTGTGTGTGTTGAAATATATATGTATGTGCGTCTGTATATACATATATATATACACACATACATACATTTATAAATATAAAGTCAGTGAGGCATCGAATAATATTCTTGGGAGGATGACTGCTTTCTGTAGTGAATCTTGCTCTGAGGAGTTTGACCAATTTCCTTCTCTGCCATTAACTCCCAGATATCTGGCCACGGTCCTTTTTCTGAGGTGTCTTTAAAATGGGCTCGGTGTGCCCAGAGGAGCTCTTGGAGCCCTCCTGCCTTTCCCAGGCACCAGAGTAGGCTCCAGCCACCGGCCTTTTACCATATAATCTTTTTAATTAAAAATGAGTCTACAGATGGAGTTGCTTTCCAAGTCAGACAGTGAAAGCCAGAACTATTTTTTTTATCATTTGTATTCCATAAAAAAAGGATGATAAATTATGATCCAATATTCTGAAAAAAAAAAAAAGGGTATTTCTGGAAAAGGCCAGAGATTTCCACAAAAAAGACAAAGTGTTTAAAAAGACCGTTATATAATATGAATGTCTACAGTGGAATACATTAAACTCTTATGCAATTCAGGCCATACTTTCTTTCACTTCCCACTGCTCCTAATAATACTCCTTGTTCCACTCTAAACCAATCTTTCTCGTTCTTTGTTGATTTTACATACTGCAAATGCTTGTAGACAGTTCTGGTCCCCTTAGTCAGAGATTAAACAAATTGTGCATATTTTTTTCTTGTAATCTCATCTCCCTCCTGACTTTTTAAATACTTCTAGTTGTTCTGCACCATCCTCTGCAGTTTACCAATACTTGCTTGATATTTTGATGTGCAGAACTAGCACGATTCCACAGTGGGAGTCAGATGACACAGTACACTCAGTCCTTTCTGTTCAGCAGCAGTTTTGTGAAAAGTATCTTGTTCCTGGTTGCACCAGAGCATATGATATTGAGAAAGCTGTTGCAAATAGATCTCTAATTAGAGACTGTTATGGGTTTGCGTGGCAAGGCTTTGGTAGCGGGGAGGCTATAGGGGTGGCTTCTGTGAGAAGCTGCGAGAAGCTTCCCCCATGTCTGATAAAGCCAGTGCTAGCTGACTCTAAGGTGGACCTGCCGCTAGCCAAGTTCAAGCCAATCAGCAATGGTGGTAGCACCTCTGGGATAGCATAATTAAGAAAGGAAAGAAAAACAAAACTGTGGTGAAAATGGCAGTTGAGAGAGAGAAGTGAGACTGTGTGAGACAAACAGCTCTGCAGACTCCAAGGTCAGTGAAGAAGGAGGGAGGACGAGGTGCTTGAGATGCTGGAGCAGTGGGTCTTCCCTTGCAGCTCATGATGAAAAACCATGGTGAGGCAGGTTGTCCCCCTGCAGTCCATGGAGGTCCGTGATGGAGCAGAGATCCACCTGTAGCCTGCGGAAGGGACCCTCTACGTCTAAGATCGGCTGAAGTGCATGGAGCTCCGCCTGGGATTGGATGAGGAGCCCATAGAGAGCTAATGGGTCAAGATTAAAGGCAGGGCAGAGACTGGCGACATTACAGTGGGAGTCTGCTACAGGGCACCTGACCAGGACGAGCAAACAGATGAGGCCCTCTATAGGCAGATAGGAGAAACCTTACTTTCAAAAGCCCTGGTCCTCATGGGGAACTTCAGCCACCCTGACATGTGTTGGAGGGACAACATAGCAGGGCACAAGCAATCCAGGAGGTTCCTGGAATGTGTTGGTGACAACTTCCTCCTCCAAGTGATGGAGGAGCTCAGAAGGACAGGTGCGATGCTGGCCCTTGTTCTCACCAACAAGGAGGTGACTGGTGGGGAATGTGAAAGTCAAGGGCAGCCTTGGCTGCAGTGACCACGAAATGGTGGAGTTTAAGATCCTTAGGGCAGCGAGGAGGGTGCGCAGCAAGCTTGCTGCCCTGAACATCAAGACAGCAGACTTTGGCCTCCTCAGGAATCTGCTTGGTAGAATACCATGGGATAAAGCCCTAGAGGGAAGAGGGGCCCAAGAAAACTGGTCAATATTCAAGGATTACCTCCTCCAAGCTCAGGAGTGATGCATCCCAACCAAGAGGAAGTCAGGCAGAAATGCCAGGAGGCCTTGGATGAAGAAGGAGCTCCTCGTCAAACTCAAGCAGAAAAAAGACACCTACAGAGAATGGAAACAAGGACAGGAAGGCTGGGAGGAATACAGAGAAATCGTCGAGTAGCCAGGAAGCAAGTTAGGAATGCTAAAGCCCTGACAGAATTAAATCTGGCCAGGGATGGCAAAGGGAACAAGAAAGCCTGCTATAGGTATATCTGTGATAGAAGGCAGACTAGCGAAAATGTGGGCCTTCTCTGGAAGGAAGCTGGAGACCTGATTACCTGGGACATGGAGAAAGGTAAGGTGTTGAATGACTGTTTTGCCTCAGTCTTCAACAGCAAGTGCTCTAGCCACACCACCCAAGTTGCAGAAGGCAAAGGCGGGGACTGGGAGAATGCAGAACCGCCCACTGTAAGAGAAGACCAGGTTCGAGACTGCCTAAGAAACCTGAAGGTGCACAAGTCCATGGGGCCTGATGAGATGCAGTCACAGGTCCTGAGGGAACTGGTGGACAAAGTTGCCAAACCACTCTCCATCATATTTGAGAGGTCGTGGCGGTCTGGGGAGGTCCCACCAACTGGAAAAGGGGCAACATCATCCCCATTTTCAAAAAGGGAAAAAAGGAAGGCCTAGGGAACTACAGGCCAGTCAGCCTTACCTCTGTGCCTGGCAAGATGATGGAATAGATCCTCCTCAAAACCATGCTAAGGCACATGGATAACAAGGAGGTGACTGGGGACAGCCAGCATGGCTTCACCAAGGGCAAATCGTGCCTGACCAACTTGGTAGCGTTCTATGACGGGGTTACAGCGCTGGTGGACAAAGGGCAGGCAACTTACATTGTCTACCTGGACTTGTGCAAGGCATTCGTCACTGTCCTGCATGATGTCCTTGTCTCTAAATTGGAAGGACATGGATTTGACAGATGGACCACTCGCTGGATAAGGAATTGTCTTGATGGACACACTCAAAGAGTTGCAGTCAAAGGCTCGATGTCCATGTGGAGACCAGTGACAAGTGGTGTTCCTCAGGCATCTGTACTTGGGCTGGTGCTGTTTAATATCTTTGTTGGTGACATGGACAGTGGGACTGAGTGCACCTTCAGCAAGTTTGCTGATGACACCAAGCTGTGTGGTGTGGTTGACACGCTGGAGGGAAGGGATGCCATCCAGAGGGACCTTGACAGGCTAGAGAGGTGGGCCTGCGTGAGCTGCATGAAGTTCAACAAGGCCAAGTGCAAGGTCCTGCATGTGGGTCAGGGAAATCCCAAACACAAGTACAGGCTGGATGGAGAGTGGCTCGAGAACAGGCCTCAGGAGAAAGACTTGGGGGTACTGGTGGATGAGAAGCTCAGCATGAGCCGGCAATGTGAGCTTGCAGCCCAGAAAGCCAACCGTATCCTGGGCTGCATCAAGAGAAGCGTGGCCAGCAGGGCAAGGGAGGGGATTCTGCCTCTTTACTCCATGCTCATGAGACCCCACCTGGAGTCCTGCATCCAGCTCTGGAGCCCCCAACGTAACAAGGACATGGATGCGTTGGAGCAGGTCCAGAGGAGGGCCACGAAGATGATCCGAGGGTTAGAGTACCTCTCCTATGAGGACAGGCTGAGGGAGTTGGGGCTGCTTAGCCTGGAGAAGAGAAGGCTCTGAGGTGACCTTACAGCAGCCTTCCAGTACCTGAAGAGGGCCTACAGGAAGGATGGAGAGGGACTTTTCACAAGGGTATATAGTGATAGGACAAGGAGGAATGGCTGCAAACTAAAAGAGGGCAGATTTAGAATAGACATTAGGAAGAAATTCTTCAGCGTGAGGGCAGTGAAACACTGGAACAAGTTGCCCGGAGAAGCTGTGGATGTCCCCACCCTGGAAGTGTTCAAGGCCAGGTTGGATGGAGCTGTGAGCAGCCTGGTCTAGTGGAAGATGCCCCTGCTCATGGCAGGGGGCTTGGAACGAGAATATCTTTAAGGTCCCTTCCAACTCTTACCATTCTGTGATTCTATGATTCTGTGAAGGACTGCACCCTGTGGAAGGGGCCCACACAGGGGCACTCTGTGAAGAGCTGCAGCCCATGGGAAGGACTCACCTTGTGGCAGTTTGTGGAGAGCTGCAGCCCATGAGAAGGACTCTTGTTCAAGAAGCTTGTTAAGAACTGTCTCCCGTGAGAGGATCCTTCACACTGGAGCAGGGGAAGAGTATGAGGAGTCCTCCCCCTGAGGGATAAGGAGCGGCAGAGACAACATGTGATGAACTGACCACAACCCCCATTCCCTGTCCCCCTGTGCTGCTCGGGGAGGGGGCAGAGGTAGAGAAACGGGAGTGAAGTTGAGCCCGGGAAGAAGGGAGGAGTGGAGGGAAGGTGTTTTAAGATTTGGTTTTATTTCTCACTATCCTACTCTGATTTGATTGGTGATGAATTAAACTCCCTTTTTCTCCCCAAGTTCAGTCTGTTTTGTCCATGACAGTAATTGGTGAGTGGTCTCTCCCTGTACTTGTCTCGACCCTCGAGCCTTTCATCATATTCCAGTTGAGAAGGGGGAGTGATAGAGTGGTTTTGGTGAGCACGTAGCATTTATCCAGGCCAAACCAGAACAGAGACAAGGCTTGGGGCATAAGAAATTCCTGGCAAAGGGCTGTTGTTTGGGTGAAGACATCTGCAGTGGGGGGATCAATGGATTGATCTGGCCTCTCTCTTTGACACTAGGTGGGTGCAGTGTGTCCGGATGTGTCATCAGATAAAAAGCCAGGGAAACCAACAGCCTTCTTGGTGTAGCCTGATCGTGACATAAGAAAGCCCATGCTTTTTTATATTCACAGTTGGACTTGAGGTCTTGCAAGCAGCCAACAGTCTTTCCTTTCACAAAGGAAAGGCTTGAAGATTTTTTTTTTTTAAACTCCAAACCTGAAATTCACCACTCTCCTAACATTAGCTCTGGACTATTCTTTTTCACTTCCCCTGAGCAGAAAAGGTCCTTTGCTAATGCTGTCTAATGGGAGATGCATGTCTGAGACTGCAAAAAATGCAATGCATTGTATTTATTAAGAAAGTGAAGATGGCATGATTCATCTTATCCAATTTCCTTGTCTTTCAAGATAAACAAGTTTTCCTGCTCCCTTTATGCAGCAGTAAGCATCTTCACTTTCTGGACTCCCCTCTTCATCTAGGAGGTGCAGGGTTCTGAAGAACTCGCTGCTGTTTTTTTAAATGAACTGTGAAAGAAATTCAGAATTTGAAATTTGATTGCAAAGGTGATAACCTATTGCCAAAAAGGAGCTTGTGACTCTGAGACCTATCTAATAGTGGTCACTTCTGAGCTGGTTACTACTTTTTGCCTGAGACGCAGCAGCTGGCTGGGTGAATGCTAGTTGTCCTTTAAACGGGAAGGAAAATCTTCAGTATGGTTTAAATTACCTACTTGCACTTCCCTTTCCAACAGACGGAGTGCACATGTGGACACCTTTCACATCTCAGCTTAGCCAGGTAAATATGTATAATGTTTTCAACCACTCTAACGTTAATCTGCTTGTACCTAAACAAAGTGAACTGACACAGCTCACTCACTTGCCAGAAAAACACTCAGTAGTTTTAATAATCATTTTTTCTGGCAGTGGAGTAAGCTAAATCAGATCAAAGGACTCTGTAAGAGCAAAGGGAGGAACCAGGGCGATGTGGAAGGTTGCAGGACCTTTCTTGGAGACCAAAAGCTGACAAATTGTCTCAAGTCCTCTGATCCAACTGAACCCAAAGGGAAATTAAGAAATTGACACTGATAGTTACTGCTCTGAGATAAGAGGGTAACGTTTCCACTACCAGCAACGTATTAACACTCCAGTGCTGTATAAAAAACAGTCAGCAAAAGACATAATCTCAAAGAAATTGCAGGATAAAAGTTATGAAGTCACAGATACATTAAAAAAATATTTAAAAACACTATTTTGAGTTTAATTGCTGCGGCTGCTGCGTTTTTGCTTTGTTGTCTTGTTTAGGTTTGAAGAGGACTTCTCTCTGGGTGCTTCTTTCCCCTGCATGTCATTGGGAGCAACATGAGACTAGCAAGTTGTCTTCCATCAAGTATATCCTTCAGGTGTGTGGAGTGTAGAATCATAGAATGGTTTGGGTTGGAAGGGACCTTAAAATTAATCTAGTTGCAAACCCCCTGCCTTGGGCAGGGAAACCTTCCATTAGACCAGGTTGCTCAAACCCTGTCCAACCTGGCCTTGAACACTTCCAGGGAGGGGGCATCCACAACTTCTCTGGGCAACCTCTTCCAGTGCCTCACAACTCTCATAGTAAATAATTTCTTTTTGTATCTAATCTAAACCTACCCTCTTTCAGTTTAAAACCAATACCCCTTGTCCTTTCATTCCATGCCGTTGTCAAAAGTCCCTCTCCAGCATTCATGTAGGCCCCCTTCAGGTAATGGAAGGCTGCTCCAAGGTCTCCTTGGAGTCTTCTCTTCTCCAGGCTGAACAGCCCCAGCTCTTTCAGTGTTTCCTCACAGGAGTGGTGTTCCAGCCTTCAAATCAGTTTTGTGTCCCTCCTCTGGACGCACTCCAACAGGTCGATGTCTTTCTTGTGGTGAGGGCTCCACAGCTGGAGGCAGGACTCCAGGTGGGGTCTCACCAGAGCGGAGCAGAGGGGGAGGATCCCTTCCCTTGATCTGGTGGCCACGTTTCTCTTGATGCAGCCTAGGATGTGACTGGCTTTCTGGGCTATGAGCGCAAGTTGCAAGTTTGTGTTGAGCTTCTGGTCAACCAACACCCTGCAATCCTTCTCAGGGCCTTTCTCAATCCATTCTCCACCCAGCCTGCATTTGTGGTTGAACAAATGGGTAGACAGGGCTCTCCTCTGAAGTCCATCTGATTAATAACGGACAGCCTGATCAGTTATGTGTTGATTGTATGAACTCAGAGATGAAGTCAGTGGTGAGAGCTTTGTGAGGCAGGCATAAGGTTAGCAGTTCTATACTTGCTTACTCATCAGTAAGAGTCACAATAGATTAACAATTCGGTTAGCACAGGCTTAACCTGTGTAATACCACGAAGCAACAGAAAGAAGGGAAAAAAGAAAAAGAAATGTTAGAATCGGAACAAAAGAAGAGAGACAACAATTTCTGTCTTTTCCCCCTACCTCTCCCACCTCCTTTCTTTTTCTTTTTTTTTTTTTCCCTGCACAAAGTTCTGGAATTTGTCCAAAAGTCTTTGAATGATTTGACACTGACATATGCAGGAGCTAATGTCTGTGTAAATCAGCTTCGCTTTCCTCTCATCTAAAGCTCGGTGCCGGAGGGAACAGCTCCCCAGAGATGCTCTGAGGAAGGCTATCTGTTGGCTTTGGGAAAGGTAGAAGGGGAACAAAGGGGCTTAGTTGGGACCTGAAAGGGGTCTGAGGAAATTCATTTTGAAATAAAATGAGAGGATGTTTTACTCCCAGAGAAAATAAAATTCATAGAATCATAGAATCATAGAATGCTTATGGTTGGAAGGGAGCTTTGGAGGTCATCTAGCCCAATCCAAATTGATGTATGCAATAAATCTTTGAGCCTAACACGAGTGGCTAACAGAATATATCTGAGAAAGAAAAAGTATGCAAAGTAAACTTTCCCTTTTATGCATCTTTTTTTTTAAGGAGATTCAGTGGTAACAAGCTATTGCATGGTCATTGGCACTTGTGAGGGTCTTCACAGGCTGGTGCAAGGAGAGGTAATATTTAGAAAAGGGAACCCAAGGCAGAGGGTAAGAGGGTTGATAGGTTAATACAGCCAACCTGAGGATCTCAGACCAAAAGCAGAGCCCAAAAGAGAGCAGCTGAGAGACAAAGAAAGAAAGAAAACTTGATGTGCTAAGGAGTTGTAGGGACATGGCTGAAGGTTTGGAGGTGGACCTGGTGGCTTGATCTAGGCAGGGTCCTCTCTAATCCCTCACTGATAAGTTTTATATACGTGTATACAAGTATATGCACACTATTAAAGAGGATTTATACTATTATAAATATATCTTTACAGAGGAACATGTCAGCATCCTTAATAACTTTATCTTGCTAAAGAATTTCCCGAACTGGTAAGGAAACAGGTTTAGGATGTTTATAATTGTCAGCTGCTTCTGCCCACATTCTTGGCTGACGAAAAGCCATTACAAGGCTGTGGTTCATATCATCCTGAGCATGGCTAATGGGACATGTTGAGAGACAGAGGAGATTCGCTCAAGCTTGGGACTGCAAGTGCACAGCCTCATGCTTTAGATGGATGCAAAGCACTGTTTCGTCACTATCTGTCACAGGGATATGGCCTTAATGACATGACCTGTTGTTATGGGAGACAACAGTGACAGAGAAGTGAATCAAACACCAGGGAATTGAATAGCAATCTACCACCAAACCAATGTCCCTCCCACTTTTAAATAGCTTAAAGACAGAGATGGAGAAAAAGAGCAGGAGGACAAGTCAGGGGCCCTAGATGTTGACTTGAAAGGTATACTGGTAAACCACTGCTCCTTGAGCTCTTCGAGGACCGGTGGCATCTGGACGTGGGTGGACACTAGTGACTAAGAAAGGTGTTGTGCAGAGCTCCAGCTGGTAAGGAATGAGCTACTTGAGGCTCAGAGTCGCAGATACAATGCCAAGGAGTTTCCATTGGGTAACCGGTCTACATTTGAATTGCTTTGTATAAGAATAAACAGCCGGCACAAAACAACCTGCCAACTTCCCATCAACACTGTGTGCTTCTAAAGCATTACTTTTTTTTTTTTTTTAACAGCTTCACATGCTCCCAGACAGGATCGTGTGGCAGTTTTTAAATCAGTGAGGTATTTGCCATTTCCCTCTCACCTTGCCCGCCTTTGGATTGGCACAGCTCCACAGCTCAGGTTTTATGCCGATGGATCTCTCTTGCTCGATCACGAAAGAAAATGCCATTTTGCCTGATCCTGGCTGGAGAAAGGAGAGGGGGCAGGAAAGTTTCTCATGCCCATCCTGGCAGATGAGTCATGAACTTGTAAGGAGTTTTTAGAGGATACAGGCAGCTACCACCTACCAAGACCAAGGGAAAAGTCACAGTCCAAGGTTAGGCACCTTGCGGTGAGCTCCTTCAAAAAATGTCATTCAGAGGGACACCTCCAGGGTCCATGTAGCTCACCAATCAGTACAAAAGTCAGATAATTTGTTAAATACTCATCCTGTGTCCAGCAAGTGGGATTTTAAAGCAGGAGAGAGGCCGTATCTCTCATCTCCTATGTGAGATCCATGTTGGCTGGAGCTGATCCAGAGCTGCTGACCCAGCAACTGCCTTGGTTTCTCTTTTGATGGCTGCAACCTTGCAAGTCTGAGAGTGTCAGATGGTTACCCTCTATCAGCTTGGGAAGGTCCATACAAGAGACTACTCTTATAGGTGTAGTGCCCATTGAACTGGACTTCTGTAGGAACCCCAAATGTTATGCTAAGATAACACATATGTATGCTGGTCCTCAGACTAATCTTGCTGAACAAAAATTTACGGTTTCTACCAGGGAAGTATCTTCAACAAAACTGCTCAGCTGTAAGTGGAAAATCAGTGATGAAAGAGCCAAAGAAAGCCAATTTGGTGATGACAGGCCCAAGGACTGTTCATGAACTGTGACTTCTAGGGAAGTTTTTAGCCATATTCATAGAATCATATAATCATAGAGTTATAGAATCATGGAACAGCCCAGTTTGGAAGGGACTTTGAAAGATGATCTGGTTCAACACTTTGTGGGGAAGGGAGCCTAGGTGAGATTGTCTGCCACCTTGTCCAATTGCATCTTGAAAACTTCCAGTGACGGGGACCCCACAAACTACCTGGGAAGGCTGTTCCAGTGACTGTGCTCACTGTAAAAGAAATCTATTTAAGTCAAGATAAAACCTGTCCTGGTGCAACTTGTACCTATTTCCCCTTGTTTTCTCCACGTGACTCCTTGTGAAGAGACTCCATACTCTTTGTAGCTGCCCTGTGTGTAGTGGAATACTGTGATCATAGAATCATAGAATCATAGGCTGGAAAAGACCTCTAAAATCATCAGGTCCAACCATCAACCCAACACCACTATGCCTACTAAACCTTAGGCAGAAGTGCCACAGCTACATGTTTATTGAACACCTCCAGGGATGGTGAATCAGCCACCTCCCTGGGCAGCCTATTCCAATGCCTGACCACTCTTTCAGTAAAGAAATTTTTCCTAATTTCTAATCTAAACCTCCCCTGATGCAACTCGAGGCCATTGCCTCTCATCCTATTGCTAGTTAAATGGGAGAAGAGACCAACACCTTCCTCACCACAGTCTCCTTATTCAGGCCAACTCATTCAGTCTTTCCTCATAGGGCAAGTTCTCCAGCCCTTTTGATCATCTTCATGGCCCTCCTTTGGACCATCTCCATATTGTATCTTTCTTGAATTGTGGGGACCACAACTGGATGCAGTACTCCAGGTCCAGCCTGACAAATGCTAAATAGAGTGGGATGAGTCGGGGGCAATGGGTCAGGGCAATACAGGCTGAGTGGAGAATGGATTGAGAACAGCCCTGAGAAGAAGGACTTCAGGATATTGGTTGACGAGAAGCTCATCATGACCCAGCAATGCAGGCTTGCAGTGCAGAAGGCCAGTTGTATCCTGTGTTGCATATAAAGCAGCATGGACAGCAGGTTGAGGGAGGGGATTCTGCCCCTCTATTCTCTCTGTTCTAGTGAAACCTCACCTGGAGTCCTGCCTCCAGCTCTGGTGTCCTCAGCTCAGGAAAGACCTGGCCCTGTTGGAGTGCGTCCAGATGCGGGACACAAAAATGATCAGAGCGATGGAACACCTCAGTTATGAGGAGAGACTGGGAGAAATGAGGCTGTTCAGCCTGCAGAAGAGAAGCGTCCAGGGAGATCTTATAGCAGCCTTCCACTACCTGAAGGGGGCCTACATGAATGCTGGAGAAGGACTTTTTACAAGGGCCTGTAGTGATAGGACAGGGGGTAATGGTTTTAAACCAAGAGGGTAGGTTTAGACGAGACATAGAAAACAAATTCCTTGCTATGAGGGTGGTAAAGCACTAGAACAGAATGCCCAGAGAAGTTGTGGATATCCCCTCCCTGGAAGTGTTCAAGGCCAGGCTGAATGGGGTTTGACCAACCTGGTCTAATAGAAGGTGTCCATGCCCATGGCAGGGGGATTGGAACTAAAGTGAGCTTTGAGGACCCTTCCAACCCAAATCATTCTATGATTCTACGATCCTATGATCACATCTCCATCTCTGCTAGAAATGATTCTGCAGAATCAACCCAGGATCCAATTTGCTTTTCTTTCCTCAGGAGTGCACTGCTCAGTCTTGTTCAGCTTGTTGTCCACCAGGACTAGCTGTTCCCAGTCACTCAGATCCTAGCCTGTGCTGGGTTCTTTGGTTGTGTCATTCCAGATATAGGATCTTGCACTTTATTAAAGTTCACACAGTTCTAGATTGCCCACTCTTTCTGCCTGTCCAGGTCTCTCTGTAAGATGTCCTTTCCTTCTGACATGTCCACATCTAACTCATGCTTCCAATGCTAGACACAAATATGTGACTGATTAGTTAAAGCTTATCAAGTGATAGACTCTCTTTCAGAAGGCTTCCTTGGTTTTTTCATTCACTGTTTGGGGGTGGAGGGAGCAGGAGGTTTGTTTATTTAAGTTTGTAAGACATGGAGGGCTTTAAGTGTTCATCAAGTGTTGTAATCAAGTCAAAGGCACTTGTTTACTTCTCTCTAGAGTCTTCTCTGCATGAGCAGACAGGGGAGAGGCCACTTGGCTACAGCCTGTAATTTTGGATGGGTTCTTTAAATCACAGCCTTGTGCAAAGTAAGATGTGGAGGAGAAGATTCCCTTTGCAATAAAGAGATTTTTTATCACATGACTGCACCTGAGCTAGAAGTGCCAGAGGCACCTGTCTATACTACTCCTCATCCAGTCTTGATCAGGGTGCTGGGATGCCACTGCCAGGCATCCAGAGAAGGAGCGGGAGACAGCGCTGGGACTGGCTTATCCGTCTATGAGCATTGCTGCCCTCTCCTGGCTTCAATGCAGATAAAACCAGAGGAAATGGGCTCAGGAAGGATAAGGAAGGCAGCAGGGTGTGCAGGGATGCAGGGTAGATGGGAGATGCTGCTTTTCGGGGAAATGGACTCATCTGTGCTGCCTGCAGATTCTCACCCAAAATCATCACAGCCACTGGTTTCCTGCCCACCGGCACTTGCTTCCCAGTGGTTTTGTCACTCTGTAGGGATGGCAGGATCTGTCTGTAGAGGTCTCCCAGGCTCCTCTGACATGGAAAACAGGGGCTGCAAGTGGTTCTTCATGAAGATCAGACTTTCCCCTTCCACGGGTTTACTCGAGGTTTTGCGCAGCTATCAAGCAGTGGGGCTTCGTAGTGACTTCACAAGCATGCAGCAAGGGATTTAGAGGCTTTCTTCTGCCAGCAACCACTCTCTGCTCTAGAACATGTTTTTTCCCTCTCTGGGCTTCTCTTCCTCTGTTGCTGAATCTCTAAAAGTGTAGACCAAGGTCTAGAAGACCAAATAAAATGAACTGACATAGGTTCTCAATCTCTGAATCAAAGTGTCTTAACAGAGTTTCAGTCCATATGGACAAAATCTCACCCTCTTTTTTACCCTCAGATCAGGTGGTCACATCCCCAGCACCTCCTGGGACTTGTCTGTGGCCTGAGCTAACTTAGAAACTAGGCCAGAACAACAGCAGAGAGAGGTTGGCAGGAGAAAACCTTTTCAAAACATCCTAAGGCATTTGCTTCCAACAATGGAAAAGAAAATGTGGCAGTCTTATTTGGGTCTGACAAGCTGTTGGCTCAGAAAACTCACGCATTTTCCAAACTGTTAACATGAGTCTCTGGGAAGAAGTGCTTGCTCTCCCACTCATGGGGCATCTTCTCTGGAAGATGATCTTCCCAGCCAAGAGACCTTGCCCAAGGGACCGAGGTTACCTGGTGCACTGTTGTGTATCAATGTAGCATAAGGGGAGGGGAAAAAGGTGCCCTGGTGTTGTGGATTATCGCTTGGCAGTCTGTCCCCGGTGTTAGTACGGTGCTGTCCAAATCTTCACAAAGTTGGCTTTCACCTTAATAAAACTCACCTCTGTGGAAGGCAAATTGATTAACTCCATCTCGAAAAGATCTCAGATAAAAAACAAAGAGCTAAAATCCTTTCCTTTCCTTCTCAAGGAAAGAAATAAAATTAACATTTGAAAATAAACAACCAGCTACACTAACAAAAACATTCTATCTTAAGTCAAGTAACTAATGCAAAGTATCCTACATGCACTTCAACCCCCCTGAATGAAGGCCAGTCAAAAGAGAAGACAGGTCTTTAAAAAAGAAGAGAGGCAAGTGGACAAATGATAGGTAATCACACAAAGAATGAAAGAAAAATGAAAGGGCAGTTCTGAAAAATACAGAAAGTATCCAAAACCTATTAAGGAATGCTTAGACTCTGAAGACCTTTGTATATGAAGCTGTATAGAGCCTGCATCTCTTGATCTGAGTATGAGTCATGTCCCTAGCCTGCAAACTTAAAATTTTTTCTCTCTGAGTCGAGTGTGCCTTTCCAGGAAGGCTTCTTCATCAATCCCAAGTACAAATTCTTTTCTTCCAGCACACTTGCTTCTTCAAGCAGTTTGTAAATGAAGGGAGTAAAGTGCTTCCCGCAGCAGGTATGAAGACTTAGAAGGGATGCAGAACAGTCCTTGTCTAATGGTGGGTCAGCTGAAGTCAAACCCACCTCTCTCTGGGTTTCTTCCTTTACCGACCTACACACAGAAAATGCCAAGTGCTTCAGTTCCTGGCAGCACAGCCAACAATCGTGATTCCTGGGAGCTGAAAATAGGCCGGTGCTGGCAGCAGCTGATGCTTTTGCTCACAGTTCCCAACTGAGTGGGCTACCTACAGCAAGCAGATGGCCAGGGAGGAACTCCAGCAATTTGCTACAAAACAGCTAAAAGTCCCCTTCGCCCACTGCTCTGAGAGCTCGTGATTTCATGACACCTAGTGGGCAAGCCAGGCACAGTGACTTGTGAGGAGAGAAATCCTTCGAAAGTCACCAAATAAACTGGGCCTAGAGAAGGACAGACATGGAATTATATGAGCATTGCCATAAAAATCCCCATGAAAATAGAAAAAGAAACCAAAAATAAAGAGCAGGTTTTGCTCCCTTGAAGGAGTTACAATCTCAATAATCTCTCCAGGTGGAGAAAGGGAAGGAAAGCAATATAATAGAGAGGGCAGGTGATTTGAGAAAGTTCATACATCAGGTTAGCTTGATAGAACCAATAATTTTTATCCTCAGCCCTTTTCAGCAGTCTGTCCTGCCTCCTGGTTGGAAGGAAAACTGAGCTCTCTGAACAGGGACATTACCTACATGGGACAAAGAAAGGAGAAGTTTTCCTAAGAGAGACTTATGGACGTATTTTACAGAATTAGAGAGAGAAACCAGAAGTGTAACCTCACCAGCAAAGTGTGACATTGGAACACATCACCAAAGTGTGCAAATTTCCTGCATCAAGCATTAGAGACTGTAAAGGACTAAAATCACTTGCCCACTCATAGGTTTGTAAATCATTTTCAATTAATCTGCCCTAGTTTAGATGATTTCCTTAGGATGAGGTGCCTCATCTCCTAGAAGTGCCTTTAATTTCCTTAAAATAACCCACCTCTAGCCATTTATTTTTATGACTATGCCAACATCTGGTCATATGAAACCCTTCTCAATGGACCAGAGCATCCAGACCTACCTGCTAAACATTTCTGCAAGCTTTAGCATAGGGCCATGCTATCTTTAACTGAGCTGTTTACTGAACTCTATAGATGGAAAAGAATGAGAGTGGTGAAACACTGGAACAGGTTGCCCGGAGAAGCTGTGGATGTCCCATCCCTGGAAGTGTTGAAGGCCAGGTTGGATGGAGCTCTGAGCAACCTGGTCTAGTGGAAGATGTCCCTTCTCATGGCAGAGGGGTTGGAAACAGGTGATCTTTAAGGTCCCTTCCAACACAAACCATTCTACGATTCTATGATTCTATGAAAATCACTGAATACAAGACGAATTTGCAGGTGTGTGGTGCTCCAGTGTTTCACAGTGGAGTGGAGGAGGAGAGCCTAACCCTGATGTTGCCAGCTGATGATTATTTTTATCTGAGTAAATCAGTAGTTTTGCAGACTTCTGAAGACATGAAGGATGAAACCAGTGACAAGGTAGTGCAATGAAGCAAGAAAGTCCCAGTTTCATTCTTCCAGGACCTCACTGTGTGCACATCACACCATGCTTTTTCTTTTTTCTGTCTTATTTTATCTCTGTGAGTATCTCTAAATACCCTCTCTCCCTTTCCAGTGGATTTAATGTACATCCACCCTCTTTCCTTTCCTGCTCAGAGAATTACTTACCACATTCTCAATCGTCCTGTAAGGACTTAGGAGCAAAGAGAATTTATTCAAGTTTCAAAAGATAATTTTTTTACCTCTACCCAAATATTTTCCCCAAGCCATCTAATTGAAAGAATCCCAGGACCTCCTGTTTGCTTTCAGAGATCGCCTCACTGATTGCTGCCATGTTGTCTTGCTTTGCTTTCTAAACCTGGCTGTTCCTTCTCAGAGTTCCTTCTGTTCCAAGCTGTCTGAGTGGCATAGGAAAACAAAAAAAAGGCAATCAAATAACTTTCTTCTTTGCGCCAAGCACAAATTAGGCAACTAAGCAGACAGAAATGCTCACTGGTCCAGGGGAGAACGGATTTGTAGTCTAAATTACTGTGCAATAAAAGCATCATCCTCACCTTGTTTTCTAATTTCAACCTTGTCTCCTGTTCTTCTTCCCTTTTTGTTTGACTAACATAGTTGCCTGTGGTCTAAGGACAAGGAAATTTCATTTGCATATTTTAGAGGACATTAATTACAAGCCCTTTCACTTCAAGCCCTGATACTCCTGCACTGACTAGGAGCCTCAGTGTGACTGCAGTCCTGGTTCCTCAGAGTGTCGTTAATTATTGAGCCTATTGAACTATACATGAACTTAATGAGTTCAGGAATGAGCAATGTCTCCCTGGGGGTAAAACTGGAAGGAGAGGGGGATAGGGCGAAAAGGACAATCCACACAGCAGCAACCCCAGTTTGGGAGAATGTGTGACTGTGAGTGGGACAGAACAACTGTCCTAGTGGGTTATCAGAGTTTATTGAAGTACCCCAATCCTGTTCCAGACTGCTTGTCCCACAAAGCCCAGAGTCACTAGATTCAGGACTCCAACATCACTTCTTGGTTTTGTGCACCATTGCCATGACAGAAGGGTGATAAGACCCTACCATAATGTGCCTTGAGCATCCCTTTTCTCATCCATGCCTTCTGCTGCACTGACAGATGAAATGCAGGATGCTATTTGTCCTGTAAATTGACCCGCAGTAAATATTTGGAGTCTTTGTAGTGCAGGCATGAAGCGTTCTCTGTTATCACATCTGTAGAACTAGTGGCCTTGTGCAGTGTTGCAGATATGGTGTCCCACATTCCAGTGCTGGTGACCATTTGCTAGCTGACCTGCTCTGTCAAGTTACGTCAACACTCACCTCTTCTGTTGTGTTATATCTGTCCAAAACTTCTGAAGAATTTGCCCAGTGAGGAACTAACTGTCTTATTTCCTGTGGAGCAGGTCATCTTTCTTAGGTTTGTATTTTCTGTGCTCCACTGCAAGTTGAGGAATGGTCTTGAGAGCAGGTTTAAGCCTCATCGTAATGGTTCCATTTTTCACCCATGTATCTGGGGTTTCACCCTGCAGCTGCTCAGGCTCAGAGATTACATCTGGGCTGGTTTATTAAAAAGTACCAGCTCTGTTCTCCAGCTCTAAGGACCACTAATACAGAATGGCCTTATGTTAAATCTTTGCCAAAAACTAAGGTCATCGTGAACAAATTTCCTTCACCCATATCATACCCTGGAATTTTTTAGGAGAGTGCTAGCTCATCAAGGCTAAAAAATCCCATGAAATGGGTCACTCCAGCAATATAATAGGGTGGAAGATTGGCTTCTACACTTTGGAAACATCACCTGAATTTTTCTTACAAAGTGTAGCTTGGGATGAACTAGTCTGTAGTCTGCTTGACTCCCCTTGGTTCACCCAGACCACATGAACAAATGTGGGCTACATTTGTGGTACTGCAAAATATTAAAGCCCTCCGCTTCTTTGCTTTGATTACTAAATACTCCAGTCAATGCTGATGCAGAGTGGATGAGTCTGGACCTCAGTCTGAACCTGGACCCAGCCTGACCTGACGTGTGGATATAGGTTTTGCGCTGTAGGTCAAGAGAGATTTTGGTCCTGTAGGAAACTGCCCCTATCTGAAAAATTCACTTTCAGAGCCTTGCTCAATGCCATTTGGAAGACAGAACAAGATATAGACCTCAAGTAAGATAAGATCTACTTTTCCTGTGCTCTCTTCTCCTTGTTATGAGAAAGCTTTTCCAGGAGTTTCAGAGCTGGGATTTTGGTGTCAATGTCTTCTGCAAAGTCTCCTTCAGAAGATGGCAGGAGGCAGGACTAGGTCTGCAATACATCTATCCTTTGACACTGACAGTAAGCTCTGGATGTTTTTTACTGAGGTTAGTAGTGGCAGTACAGGGAAGGCTGAGGGACATTTGTATGGCTGACTGAATAGCAGTTCAATTTAAGGCTCCACTGTGTTTTATCTATGGCATGCTTGCAGATGCCATGCATAGAAATAATTTGTTTAATAAATAATACAAATAAACAGACATCTAAGTGCCTTGTGCTAGCAGTCTAGACTGAGTGACAGCCTGCCAGAAAGCTGGAGGCTTTTGAGCAGTTTTTGTCTGGAGGTCTTTCTCAAGCCATTTATGGTAATGAGTGACTAAGGGATGGGCAATTCTTTTTTCAGATGTATACCTCTCTTTTCAGAGACCCTTCAAGTATCACCGGAGCCAGTAAATAGCACAATATACTCAGCGCTACAAGACATGGTTTCAGTCTCTTTTGGTACTAGAGTTAACCTTGGGAAAGTTATTCATGATACAAAAAGCTGGGAGTTTTTAATACACATGTGAGCTAACTTCCCAGGGCTCTCTATCATCATTGCAGAAGTGGTCCATTTAGTCAGTTAGTTGGCCTGATCGTAGGTTCCTGGTATTATTTTAGATGTCTCAAAATTTCCTACATGGGCTGTAGGAGGGAATAGGTCTCCTCTCGGTTCTCTGTCCTGCTGACCAGCAATACGTAAATGTATTAGATATCCTTGGTTGCCTAAAGATTCAGTAAAGGCTTGTGCCTGGGCGACTGAATGACACTTGCTAGACTGTAGAGATTTATTTCGTCCTAAACTAGACATGCACTTTGTCAGATGATTCAAACCCTAAACTCCATCCCGTTTGATGATTGGATTACCTCTAACTATAATGGGAATGAAGATAATTAGCCAAATGGAGACAACCAAGTTACAGACACCGAAAGTTGTACAGGTTTCTGCCTGTGTCTCAGTTTGTTACCAGTAAAAGGAGATTAATAGCACTTTCTTATTTTGTAAGACTAAATAAAAATGCCAAGCTTTTCAATTCTGGGAGAATGAAATCAACATGTGATAGCTTCCCTCTGTCATGGCTTCATGGATTGAAACGACTAGCTGGGAGAACACCCCAGGTCTGGCTAAGATTAGGCAGATAGGAAGGTATTTCTGGCATTTCTTCCTCCTCACATGCTCACTCTGGGTGGAATTTCAGAGTCGACTTTTTACTTCCTTTTGTCTCCTCAGAGACGACACTGTTTCTCCATCCATATGGATGAAGCAAGAGTCCTCATGTCAGGAGCAGAGTGAAAATAGTAAATGGATAATAAATGTTTTGACATCAATTATTCCAGCGATTGCTGTAGTGAAATCATTCCAGGAGACAGCAGTAGCAGCATGAACTAATCTGTAATCTTAATGAGTGCCTGCCCTGGACCCTATAGCTGAAACACATGTTAACTCTGCAACAGAAAGAGTTTAAACACTTCTGCGGACTGGAGAAGGAGTGTGGGATGAGGAGAGACAGGTTGCTGAGAAATCCCTGAAAAAAAGGATGATAGAGAGAACGTAGGGAGAATGGAAAAACAGAAAAATAGCGGATGGGGTTTTTTCCTTTAAAATTTGGTGTCTACTCTGTAGCCTTCCTGCTTCTGTTAGAGCTAAGCATCTGAAGTCCCAAAAATTGAGGGCTGTTCAGTGCAACCAGTGGATTTTATGTCCAAAATTCAGCAATAATTAGCTCTAAAGGTAGCTTTTGGTGACTAGTTCAGATCGAGACCTCTACATAAAGATCTAGAATAATTTAGGCTGGTTATCAACTCTTGAAATATCTAGTCCAAAACCCTGTTCTAAGCAGGCCAAAGCAGTTCAGGTCACCCAATGACTTTTCTAGTCAATTTTTTAATATCTTAAGGGATGGAGACTCTACAGTCTCTCTGGATAATCTGTACCAGTGTTCAACTATCCCCAATACAAAGCAGTTTTTGCACTCACCAGTTACCTGATCCTAATCTCCCTTGCCACAGCTTCAGTTTGCTGCCTCTCATTCATTTGCTGTGTGGAGGAGTGTTGGGATCCATCTTCTCTACATCCTTCCCTTAGTTAGTTTCAGACAGTAACATGATCTCCCTTCACCTTTTGTCTGAACAAGCGTTTCTCTCCCAGCTTCTGGTTGCATACCCTGTGGTACAGCTCCCCCATCCATCCTGGCTGACCCACTGCAGTATGCCAGTGTCTTTTTTGAACTGGAGAGCCCCAGATAGGATGCACTAACTGTGTTCCTCATTTGATCCATAAACATTAGTAGGTCAGTAATGTGTCTGAGTCCTTCCAGCGTTACTCATATTCACCAAGTAAAGACTGACAGTAGAAGATATGACCAGTTTCTGGTGTCTTCCTGCCCTTTTGGTCTTTATTTAATGCTTGGAAATGAATGGCAGCTTCTGTTGATAGAGTCATCAGAAAGGCCAAACACCTTCTTAAATGTGTTTATGATAATTAATTTGATGGTAGTACTGCTAATCAGTTTAATACACACTTATTATCACTTGGCTCCTCTGATATAGGTTAAAAAAAATGAATGAGTGGACATTAATGGATGGTCTAAGTACCATTCATCACTGATCAGCAGAAGCCACAGGATGTATCAGAAGCAGTTTCCTTCACACTATGAAAGAAAGGGAAGAGAAAGTTCACACTTTAAACTTCCACTTCAATGTACTTAAAAGCCAGATTAGAAAGAAAGAAATAGGTGATTTCTTTCTCACCTTGAAATCTGAATGCAGGACAAAATAATTTGTTTTCATATTTGAAGGTACAGTCCACTGGGTTATTCAGTAATCAAGACAGATTTGCTGTTTTTCCTTTACTTTCATGGATACATGTACGTAAGTGTGTGTTTATATACACTGCCTTCAATCAATCTGGTGATTAAAGGAGTTGTCATAGCTTTGGCCATGCTCTGTTCCCGAACTGCCTTATCCAAGAGGTGATAGCCTGACTTCACTGACGTCAATCAACGCTTTTACAGTGGCTTCAAAGGAGCAGACATCTGTTTTAACGTGCACTCAGGGAAGAAGAAATGCTTGTCTGTTCCCCAGTGGGACAGAAGTAGGCACATTCATATTGCTCTTTCAAACACTCTGAAGTATCCAGGCTACTTGTTTATCCCAAGCTTGGCTAACTCCCATCTGTAACAACTGGTCCGAGAGAACTCACAGTGTATTTCACACAGCTCCTCTGACCAGTGAAGAGTGAATGTCTTCTTCTCCGGGTGATTAAAAAACAGAGAGACAAGAAGAAAAAACAGTGACAAGATGAAAGCTGAAGATCATGGAAGAAATTCCTACTGTTGAAATGTCTTTATTGTTAACTGTTTGCGTGCTTTAGACTTCTGTCTTGAAGGGGAAAATAGTCAAATCAATCCCTGGGCTTGTCCCACCTTGATACTGATAACAGAGTGTCTCATCTTCTCCAGTTTGCTCTGACAGCGACCCCAGATGGGAAGGAAAGATTGCATTCACCAGCTCAGAGCCACAGTGCCCATGAGACCAGGGCACTTCAACTATTGCCCATCTGCTAAGGCAGTAACTGCATGGCTTACATCCATGCTTGCCTGCATCTACTACTGATTGTTTTAGGAAGCCTGTAATGTGAGATCAGTATGAAACAGTTAATGGATCTTCCAGACAAGCCTAAACATGCTGATAAAATCACCTAGGGTTTAAAGGACTATGCCTCAAGGGCGTTGGTGACATCAGGGCTGCACCCACAATATAGATGTGCCAAGGTGGGAACTCCAGTTGCTTTGAATACACCTCGAGTCCAGCACCAGACCAGTAGCTAATATGGAGATCTCTGCTCAGCATTGCACTGATGCAGTGGATATCCTACGTAGAACAAAAGACTGCATTGCCACTTCTTGGTTTCCCCTTTTTGGCAAGCCCAAGGTATCTTCTGCCAGCAGTTTAAGGAGTGGTTTAGGAAACACTCAGGCTTTAAGGGATGAGTTTTGAGGGAGAAACCTGAGATGATGAAAGGTCTTGTACACTGAGGAACTGGTCACTTTGCTCCTGTGAAGTGGAAATAACTTTTCTGTCTTGATGCTGTCTGCATTGGCTGCCAAACAGAAAGGCTGGAAATACAGGCTGGAATTTCTTGTGCTTATGTAATCAAGCCACATCTATGCAAAATTGCTTCTTAATGACTCATCAGACTGCACTGTTTGTCTTCTCCCGCCGACCAGCTGACTGAGAACAGTTGTTAGACCTCAGATTCCTCCCTGGCAGCCTCTATAAACCTTTTAGTTTTATTAGCTGTTTATAAATTATATCAAAATGCATCAGGCACCCACGGTTGCAAAATACCGGCAATTGTTACATGTAAGAAATAACAGAGCATGGGATGAAAACATCTATATACATTTTAAAATGCACCTGAGGCATATTCTGGTCATTGCGTGATATGTTTTGATTTAATAAGAACATGCACTTTGTGTAAAGATAACGTCTAATCTAGCTTTCACTGACTGATTTATTAAATGTAAATGTTTACACATCCAGTTTGTAGCGGAATATAGTGTGAGTAAAGTCAAAACAACCTTACAGGGGGAGTACATTTCACCAGGTAAGGTAAAATCCTCTATCCACTAGCAGTGATGTAAAGCTGGCACATTTCTCCTCATTCTTTACTAAATTGCAATGAGTTGTCTTTGATATCAGAATGGTGCTTAATACAGGCAAAACAGATTCATGCGAGCTCGAAATGTGTATTTCTTTTCAGTTTACAGACAAAATAATTAGATGCTTGAGCAGCTTACACAGGGAGATGATAGTTTCCCTATCACTTGATTTCATCAAGCTGCAATGACCTAAACCCTCCAAGAAATGAAAGAAAATAGAAATGCTTTGTGGTAGTAAAATCAGATATTACGGGTATGACTATGTATATACATTATATAGATACATAGATAGGTGTATACATAGAGAGAAAGACAGAGAGACGGCTCTCAGAGAGTCAAATGAGAATAAATTCATCATTCTTGCTAATCCTGAAATCTCTGATTCTAGGCTGGACAAGGGACGTAACGCTTCCCTGCTTTCAAGGAAGAGACTTGCTCTAGGTTTGATCCTTCTGTGGACTTTTTAATGGATGGAGTCCAAAGCCCTCTGGAGAGATTCCCACTGATTTTGGCAGGTTTTGGAATTAATTCAGTGTCATTAAGTGGGAATTCAGAATAGTTTCACTTTGATTTACTACTGATCTTTCCAGAATTGTGTGCTTGTCTACATATATTGGACATGTGCTAATACTTGCACACTTATGTGATGCCTTCCACTTCTGGATCTTAGATTATTTTACAGTTATGCATTAATGTCTCCTCTGAGGTACATACAGTGCTCTTAGCTGTGGAGCGTTCCTCATCTTTATGTGTTAACTTGGTGTGAATTTTTTTTTCTCTTGTAGCTGGCAAGATCTGAGGTTAAAAGCATAGTGATGGATGGTAATTAGAATCCATATAACCCAAAATTCACCATCCCATTTTTATTCTTAATGATTTCTTTTAATAATTGGATAACTCTTAACAATTATTTTAAGTTGCTGACATATTGTGATTATTATTTGAACTGGAAAAATAGATATCTCCATATTTTAAATTTCAAAATACTTTGGGTTTTTTCTTATTTTGGGAGGGATGGCAACACAATTCCTTCATCCTTATTCTTTCTCTGCACACTTAACTAAACTAAAATTCCTCACTTCATCACTTTCTTTTTTTTAAATTTTAGGAAAATTGCACTGTCAGAATTACCAACTGGCTAAACAACCACTATAGCACTCACTTCCCTTTGTGCATGAATACTATTCTTACCCTACCTAACGTAACATATCTCATTCTGTTTTACTATTATTCTGCCACTTCACTGATTTTTTTTTTTTATAAAACTCTGATTCCTCAGAATTCTGAGGCATATTGAGCTGAAACAGGGATAGCCGTTCTTAAGAAATATCAGGAAAGATCCTAGTCAGAATGAATTTCTTGCTGCATAGGTCTCCAAGGTCACAGCCCTGACTTGAAGAAAAATACTGATGGGCACTGGATGGAGCAATAGATGAAAGCTGCGGGGCTGTCATGGTGCACAAAGATATCAGAGCTAGCTTAAACTAACCATGCAGCACAAAGCTAACAGCATCTGCAAAATCCCACAAGAAAGATAAATTAACTCATGCTTCCTTCCATCCTGCCTCAGTTAATACTCTGATACTTGAGTTAATGAATTTAAAATAAACTTGAATACATCTCTAGTGGTCTGGGATTTGTGGACCTGGTTCCAGTTTTTAACTCTCCGAAAGACACCCTGTGTCATCAAGCACCTCTCTGTGTTTCGATTTTCCCTCTGTAAATGGGCATACTGGCACTTTTTTCAATACAGCACTTTGAGAAGAAACTGTGTATCAGCAGTGTTCTTGGGTACTCAGTAAGGAGAAGATAATGCCATCAAGATAAAGAGGAAAGCAACTGGTTTCATAACTGAATCAGAGACATGGATCAACCAAGCCACAGTGAAGAACTGGTGTTGTGCTCGGAGCTGGTGGCCAGTTCACAAAAGGGAAATTTACTTGGTGTTCTTATGAGTTTTCTTAAGCCTTCAGCAATGCCTAAATGTTTTGGAAATATGTACAGACTCTGAAAGCGTAGTGAAACACTGCCGTACTCATCTCCTGCCGTTTCAGTGACTAGACAGGAATTAGAGGTCATGAATGGTGCTCCCAAATATGGGTCATCAGACTGTAACTATTAAAAAAGCTCTAGGTCAGACTTTAAGGGAGAGAAGATGTGAAGAAAAAAACAAGAAGTCAATTTTACTCATATACACTCTTATACACAAGTATACATAAGCATCTTACCCCTATAAGTTGTCCAGCACTCAAGACACAAAGATGTTTGCAACCAGCTCCTCTGCCACTGACAACATAGAGGACAAGGGACATCAGTCTTAGCATGCAATTCTCATCTTCTGGGTCCTTTTTAGGTAGATGACCACATGTTGGGTTTAGATATGCCTTTTTGTCTCCTGCACAAAGTGGAGGGGATCAGGATCCAAGTCATCAGGATTTACCTACTCCTTTATCTCTTGACGTGGGTTTTGGGAAAAGCTGCATGTTTAAGGCTGGGATCTCAATGACTAGGTAACCTATGTGTTATCAATGCTTGCCATCCTCATAGCCCTTCTCCTGGTCTTTGCTCCTTCTTTTGCCTCTGGAACCTCATGTGCTCAACCATTCTACATTCAGATCAGTGCCAGCATTTCTATCACAGTTCTGTATGAGAAGTCAGCAAGTAATTTTTCTTTTGCTAAAGTCCAGTTTGTCCTATGAGAGACAAAGGAGGGGAGGAAGAAAGAGGCACATGACTTCTTTTTCTAAGTTCTTTTAGGTTATTTCTGAGGTAGGATATCAACCAAAATTGAGAGGAAGACCCCAAGTTTTCTAGGACTCAAGCTGAACCTTCTCCTTTCTCAAATCAAATTCTCCCTTCTGGGTTGAGAATGGAAGGCCTTGCTGAAAGGCATGTAGCACCCTTTTAACGCATCCCTCTATTGACTACTAAATTGAGCCTGCTCAAGCATTGTTTGAAGATGCGTAAGAGAAGCAAAGGGGCAGAAGTCCAGTCTCTTGTATCACTGTGTTGGTGAAGATAAAGCTGTAACATCAGTAGTGGTCACAGACTCAGAGAATGTTTGAGTCGGCAGAGACATCTGGAGGTTGCCTTGTCCAACCCCCCTGTTCAGACAGGGCCATGTAGGGCACGTTGCCCAGGACAATGTGAAGACAGCTGTTCAATATCTCCAACACCAGAGTGCTGTACCCAGTCTTGGCATGGGCAGGAATGCCAGAGAGAAAAGGAAGGAAACACAAAACTTGTAAGGTTTTGTAAATTACCTTTTGCAGAATACCCCTTGACCTGATACTTCCCTGCTGTACCACTGCCTGAGTTGTCTACCCTGCAGAGAGCCATTTTTTGCAGTCCTTTTAGTGGAAACGCAGACTGTGAACTAGCTGCTGCCTTTGCACTGGGAAAATCTTCATCTTTAAATCCAGGGCATTGATTCTGAGGTCTGAGGATTGAATTAAACTCTTGTTCCAGGAGCTCTGACCCAGAAGCACAAAACATCAGCATCTCATTATGGTTGGAACTGATGCTCTTAAAGGTCATTTCCAAACTAAATGATTCTATGATTCTATTTAAAGGCAAGATGTGGTGGAAAGTGGCAGAAGCTCCGGATGTAGATCATTCAAATTAAAACCAAACAAAGTGCGTAAAACAACAGAGGAAAAATGAAAGACAGAGACAGAGTCTGATAATAGAAAAAAAAAAAGGAAAGGAATGTAAAAAAAAACAAACCAGCCTCTACTCCACTGTGGTGAGACCCCACCGGGAATCCTGTGTCCAGCTCTGGAGCCCTCAGCACAAGAAAGACATGGACCTGTTGGAGCAAGTCCAGAGGTGGGACACAGAAATGACCCAAGGGATGGAACGCCTCTCCTGTGAAGAAAGACTGAAAGAGTGGGGGCTGTTCAGCCTGCAGAAGAGAAAGCTCCAGGGGGACCTTATGGCAGCCTTGCAGTACCTGAAGGGGCCTACAAGAAAGCTGGAGAGGGACTTTTGACAAGGGCATGGAGTGATAGGACAAGGAGTAATGGCTTTAAAATGAAAGAGGGAAGGTTTAGATCAGATATAAGTAAGAAATTTTTTACTATGAGTGTTGTAAGGCACTGAAAGATGTTGTCCGGAGAAGCCGTGGATGCCCCCTCCCTGGAAGTGTTGAAGGCCAGGTTGGATGGGGCTTTGAGCAACCTGGTCTAGTGGAATGAGCAACCTGGTCTAGTGGAAGATGTCCCTGCTCATGGCAGGGGGGTTGGATCCAGGTAATCTTTAAGGTCCCTTCCAACCCAAACCATTCTATGATTCTATGATTGTATGAAAGGGAAGCTATCTTGGTTATGCTCATTTCTGCTGAGACTGCTGTAAATTTACAACTAAATGAAGGATTTCATTGAGCTTGCCATAATCCTAGGCTCTGCAGACACAGGCAGGTCAGCCAAGGAGCCTGAACTATGGACTTTATTTTTTTTCCTTAGACATTGGGAAAAATCATAGTTAATTTCTGGTGTGTGTACGTATGGGTGTCTGTAAAAACAGCTAATGTCATCCTCCTCCCTATAAATCCCAACTTCATGTCGTGTTGCAAACAGACCATGGTGTGTGTCAGATATTTGGTGGAATGAAATAGGACTCTCTACTCTCTGAAATGCACAGCATCTGCAGCAATGATGCTGTGACTGTATGTCATTATCAGCAACATTATTGGCATTACTAATTCTCCAGACATAATTCTTGGTTTTTTTTACTTGTCTGGAACACCTAGAGTCTAGCCTGGGTGATTCCATTGGGACATAATATGTATTTCAAACTCAAATCCTGTTAACTTCTTGTGTTGGGGTGATGCCTTGGATCCCCTGTGGCCAATCGACTCTCCATGGGGGGCATACTGTAAAAAAGTAGAAAGAGAAAAATATGGTTGTTTTTGCAGTTCTCTGAGTTGCTTGCATGGTATCACCCCAGTCTCCAGTGTGTCTGAGGTGCCACAGAAAGGGAAAGTGGAATCAAGAGCCGTCAGTACAAAACATCAGGACCCCCAAAGATTTCCCAGAGCCTTCCCTGCCAGGTACCTCAACCTTCTTTTTCTTCACCTTGGGTCTCTCACAAGTCCCTCAAAACCATATTTCACCAAGTGACACTGCATAATACCATCATCATCATCAAAGCATGGAAGGCCCCCACATTTCATCCTCTGCCTCTGTTCCAGCAAATGGGGATTCTACAGGAATTCTACTAGTGGATCAGAACTCCCTCCTTCTCCTCCTTTTACCCCACAAGAGAACAGAGGTCCTCTACCCACACCATTTCAGGAAGTCCTACTGATGTCTTTGACTTTGCCACAACAGCTTCTGAGGAGTTACACCAAAATTTCCCCAGTGGCTGGAGTCCAGACCAAGACCTGAAAAGAAAGGGGACTCCTGGTTCAACGGGTTATGGATGTCTGGTATGAGTCACACTGCTCTGAGAGGCGTTGTTGTGTCTTCCTCATCCACTGCATAGCAGGCAAAGGAATACTCTGGGAGGAAAGGTCTCGCTCCAGTCTCTCACAAGCTTTATGACAGTACAACTAAAACCTTTATCTTTATTAGTTATCCACGTTTTTCACCGAGAGTGAGAGTAAAGACCTGATCCTGACCTGCAAAATATTTTTGTAGCAGTTTCTTTCAGGCTGCATGGGTGACCTCCCTCTGCTTCTGTAATTTTCCCATGTTTTATGGAGATATGCTGCTGTCCATTCAGGTTTTGAATGCATTTGTTTGCACTCCTGAGTACACAGTCAAACCTCAGAGAAGATTGTCATCTCCTAGAGGGAGGAGCAACAGCCAGCATCACCTGGGCCATTTGCTGGCTGCTGTGGAAAATTACTGTGCCACCCGTCACACACAGAGAGCCAACACCCACTGAGCTGTGGGTCTGCGGCTTACTGCTGAAGCTCTGTCATTCCCCTGCTCTCTGTCTTCCTCTCTCCGGCTTGAATAAGTTATGACTGACTTGTTTTTCACCCACTTCTACTTGCTTATCTGTAAAGCTGTCTAGTGAAACTGCTCAAAGACAAAAATCTAGAGGTTGCATGTAAGGTGAATTGTGTGTCTTGAAGAAATGGAGCAATAATGTAAAAGGGAAAATCAAATTCTTAACAGTTGGGGTTTTTTATGGTTTATAAGAGAAAAATATGCAAACTCACCTTTCTGATACACAAACTGCATTGGACTGTTCATATGCTGCCAGTGAACAATAAAGGGAGGTAACACAGAGAGGTGGATTGGACCTAAACACAGTAATTTTCCACAAGCTTCAGGGCTGATCAGAGACTGTTTGAGACCAGGAGAGATTCTTGTCTACAATCCCTCCGAACAAAGCCACCAAACATCCCATGTCTTCTGCCCTTGTGTAATCAATTGAAGCCCAAGGTTAGGCAGACGAGAGATGGCCAAAGAGTAAGGTGGAAGGAGGTGGGGTGCTGGCAGATTCAGGTGATGCTTCTGATCCTCTCACTATGGTGAAATGGAAGCAGAATGGCCTGGGGAATATTGCATCTGCCAGCAAAGTCGATTCTTGGCTGCCATTCCCGTTCAGAGACTCCTCCTTCCCTGTTCTCCTGGTAATTACCCCCTGCACAAGTATCCCACTGCCAGTGTGTTATTTGTTCATTTAACACTGCCTGACTATCTCCTTTTGTTTTTCCTTCCCCATTTTCCACTGTATCTCTTCCCCTTGTTTGTCCTCAGCAGCTTTTTGTTTGAATTAAATCTCTTTTATTTGCTCTCTGGGGGAGGGAGGCTGTTCAAGCTCCGTTTGCCTTACAGCAGAGGCATAACAAGATGGGATGTGTTAGGTCAGTGGTATTTCATCCATCAGCACTATTAACTTAGAAGAAGAATCCTTTGATTTTCATTCTTTCCATGTTTTCTCCTCATCGTATAACTAATTCTTTGATTTTCCCTAAATCAGTAACTCAATTTTTACATTTTGCCCGCCTCCCACCAATATTTTGCAGCCTATATAAAAGATGTTTATATTCTAATTATTACTGGGGCCCTAGCATAACTTCTAAGAAGATGAAACACCGAAATTATTTTACATAGTGCTGCTCCTGTGAACAGCTGCTAGCAAAGGTTTATAGGAAATATCACTAGGAGCTTTGCTTAATCCCAAATCATACAGCCTTTCATGTGGACTTAAGTGCATGAGCACGCCTGCCAACACATCCACATGTTGGCATGTACATGGATCCAGAAGGCATGTGCCATCTCAGTGATGCATGCGTATGGAAGGGAATATGAGTGTGTAACTCACCAGCACAGAAAGCCAAGACCTCTTCGTGAAGTTTTCTGGTGTAGCTTTGGAGGTGAGAAGTGGGAAGCAGCTGCAACATGCGCTGAAAGGGCTGTTCATGCAGATCCTACAAAATACCTTCAGTATCAGGAAGAGAAATCTTTCCTCCTACTAGCTGCATTTCCACTAGAGGGCTGGAAAAGCAAAGCTTGTGCAGTGTGCAATGATCTACACGTAGAAACCTCGTTTATTCCTTGTGCTCCAGAGTTATGCAAACAAACTATTTTTTAATTAAAAAAAAAAGACTTTTTTAAGTATGTCCTTACTTGATTTCTTAAAATGTCAGCCAGAAACCTTTCCTATATTTGTCCAAGATAGCATTGCAGGCAGAGTTTATATGGCATCAAGCAGAGGCTCTGGCACATTGAAAAAATGCATTTGTGTAAGGTATGCCTCATGGGACAGAAACAAGGTAACATCTTTCTTATTTTAGACACATCTCTCATTCCTGTCCATCTATGCAGCCATCCATGCATCTATCCATGTCCTCCAATACTCTCTTTCTACTAACTTACCTATTAATATTCTTAATTATTTGAACAAAATTAGTTTCTACCATCTGTTTGCCTGACTGCTCGTTCCACTGGGATTTGACTCCAAAGCTGGTGCTGCTGTTGTTCTCCTACTGAGCTTTCTGCATAAAGAACAGCTTTCTGGTACATTTGAAGCTTGCTTTTTTAAGGAATGTCACACATAAATAAGTCTTCTTTCTGACTAGCCTTGACCACCTCTCTGAATGTAAATAGATTTGAAGGGATGCTTTGGCTTCAGGCAGGTGCTCTGTCTAATGTGAAATTTGAGGACAAGGAAGGCTGTTTATCTCCTGGGGGCTTTGGAGAAGATATCACTGGGAGCTACTCAGAGACTGTATTTCTGAGAGGCCAAAGGGAAGCGAGAACAATGAGTGCTCTCATACCATATTTGCTCATTTTCAGGGTTAAAGGAGTATCTTTATGAGGGCCACTCTCTTCACCACTAAACTGAGCTGTACAGAGAGAAATCCTGTTTACCAGCAAGAAATAAAGAAGCGTTGCTAATGAATTGCCGCTCTATGATTCCTATTCCCTTAAGCCTTGCAGTTAATTATGATATTAACTGTTACTGTTATATTATGCTGACATTTAGAGTACTTCAAAATTGGCACAATGTGCAAAATGGGAGAATTAAACACAGAGAAGCTAACGAGTGATCCTTGGGCGAGGAGAGGGGATCACCCTTTCCTGACAAAAGAGACTGGCTGAACTTTTTCTCTATTTGCCTGTGATGTACAGATTTTCAGAACTGGCAGGTTTTAAGCGGAAATGATACCATCGTGGAAGAAAAGGGTAGAGAAGGAGGAGATGCCCTTTACATTAAAAAAAAATAAAGTCTAACTGAGTAAACCCACGAGCATGCAGTAAATATTCCTGTTTAAGAATCACACAGCTCAAATTGATCTGTAAGAAATGCAGACTGTACTTCCCCTCCCCCCCCCCCCCCGACAACTAATTTGATGAACAGGAACAAAGTGGCAGAGAAAAAGTTTAACTACAGAAAATAATAATAAAAAAGCCTCCTGAAGTTTTTGAAATGTTATGACATAGATTTCAATTTAGCTGCTCCCTTGCAAACTCTCTGCTGGTGAAAAGTGTCTGCAAATCCTGGCAGAGGTGCCTGGTTCTCACCTGATAATGGCAGATGGCAGAGGAACACAGTTTGCCAATTTTGGATGTCAAGGAGTATAATCACTCCTCTAGCTATGAGGATTGGTCTGTTGGGGAAAGTGGGTACTGTTTGGATGATGGAAGCAGGAAGCAACTCCAAAACCAACATCCATATCCATAATTCGCACAGCAGGTAGCTCATCGTTCACCTGCAACTGATATCTTCTGCAATAACAGTTAATTTTCTCCTGGCTGTCAGTGAACAGAGCCATTTCTTCATCTGATGGACAGAGATTTCTGCCTTAGCTTGAAAGGTCCTGTGCTCAAACGCATATTTCAACTTATAAATGGTCTTATGTTTGAGATGTCACAGAAGGATGTCTTTCCAGAGAGATTCACAAAACCAAATTATTTTTCCAAATTAACAGTTAAAAACTACTGTTTCCTGAGCTACGCAAAATTTAACTTAGAAATAATAAGAGTGTGATTAAACAATGATCAGTCTTGCATCAGGTTGGTAGAAAATATTATCACTGCAGGAAAGCGTGCATGTGTGTGAGTACTCCAACCCACCAGAAGGAAGACGGATATCTTTGTTGTCATAAGTGGTTCTGGAACACTAGCTAATCCAAATTAATTTATATATTAACTAAATCATTAAAAAACCATTTAATTATCTGGTATAAAAATGAAGCCCCATGAAGAGTAGATAAATCACTTGTCTAGTTGCTCCCTGAATTGGGGTTGGAGACTTCACCATAGCTGCTGAAGGCTGGTTTCTCCAGAAGATTCAAAGTCCTCCTCACTTCCAGCACAGGGAAACACAGCCCCAGAATGCAGACTGGTCAGTTGGAGGCTTGATGACACAGATGTTCACCATATGCCTTTATCCCTGCTCTCAAGTCAGCAATACAGCTGAAGGAAACAACACACAGAGTCTTTGGGGTTGAAAGGTAAAGCTGTACTTCTGCATCTTTCCTGCCTTTCTTGCCTCTGCTTTCCCTCTTGGTTTTGCCCTTCCGTGCTCAGAGAGACAGAGAGACAGAAAAAAAGAGAAAGAAAGGAAGAAAGGAAGAAAGGAAGAAAGGAAGAAAGGAAGAAAGGAAGAAAGGAAGAAAGGAAGAAAGAAAGAAAGAAAGAAAGAAAGAAAGAAAGAAAGAAAGAAAGAAAGAAAGAAAGAAAGAAAGAAAGAAAGAAAGAAAGAAAGAAAGAAAGAAAGAAAGAAAGAAAGAAAGAAAGGAAGAAAGGAAGAAACGAAGAAAGGAAGGAAGAAAGAAAGAAAGAAAGAAAGAAAGAAAGAAAGAAAGAAAGAAAGAAAGAAAGAAAGAAAGAAAGAAAGAAAGAAAGAAAGAAAGAAAGAAAGAAAGAAAGAAAGAAAGAAAGAAAGAAAGAAAGAAAGAAAGAAAGGAAGAAAGAAAGAAAGGAAGAAAGGAAGAAAGGAAGAAAGAAAGAAAGAAAGAAAGAAAGAAAGAAAGAAAGAAAGAAAGAAAGAAAGAAAGAAAGAAAGAAAGAAAGAAAGAAAGAAAGAAAGAAAGAAAGAAAGAAAGAAAGAAAGAAAGAAAGAAAAAGAATTTCCATACTTCCTTGCAAAACTCTGCCTTGTCTCAACCTCCCCTAGGCTGTGAAGCATTAGGCTAATGTGGATATCTTCTGACATCTCCATCATTGGTTTCCAGCAGCGGTCTTTCTGCTTTCATCTGCCCTGCTTTTTCTGGCTGAGATTTCACTAGAAGTTCATGTTTTGTTTATGCTTCACAGACCATAATCCATGTTGCCATAGTGTCTCAGACAGGAACATATCGCATCTGCATATAACCTACTGTCACGACTGTTGTTAAACACAGATTTTAATTTGCTTCAAGAAGATGAGTTTTCTAGGATGATGTGGCCTTAATGTGACAAACTGTGTTTGGGAAAGGTGTATTGACGGATTTTTCCTACCAGTATCATGCCAGATAGGAGAAAGCAAAATCAGCAGTGACTGAGTTGGTCATCAAACCCTACCCTCTGAAATTAGTATTTAAAATCAGTTACAGAAAGCACTGGAAAGAGCAGGTATGCGAAGAAATTACAGCCAAATACAAAGCTTAACCCTGGGCTTGGACAGCCCTGAGTTGTCTTTACAATTTTACTTCTAGCTCTCGTGTGACCTTGGACTGCTCTCTTTCCTTTACAAGAGTTTCCCTCTATATAACAAGAAATATTTATATTTCCATTCCTTCCTTGCCACTTCCCTCCTTGACATGTCACAGGAAAAAGGTGTGATTCATTCTCGTTGCTTCCCAACAAATTTCTGTGTCAGGTCCAAGCCTTGCAAGAGCAGATTCTTGATCATAGAATCATATCATAGAATCATAGAAGAGTTTGAGTTGGAAGGGACTTTGTAGGTCATCTAGTTCCAACCCCCCTGCCATGGACAGGGACACCTTCCACTAGGTTGCTCAAAGCCCCATCCAGCCTCGCCTTCAACACTTCCAGGGAGGAGGCATCCACAACTTCTCTGGGAAACTTCTTCCTGTACCTCACAACCCTCACAGTAAAAAATGTCTTTCTTGTATCTGTTCTAAACCCACCCTCTTTCATTTTAAAGCCATTACCCCTTTGTCCTATCACTCCACGCCCTTGTCAAAAGTCCCTGTCCAGTTTTCTTGTAGGCCTCTTCACGTACTGCAAGGCTGCCATAAGGTCCCTCTGGAGCCTTCTCTTCTGCAGGCTGAACAGCCCCAACTCTTTCAGCCTTTCTTCACAGGAGAGGTGTTCCATCGCTCTAATTATTTTTGTGGCCCTCCTCTGGACTTGCTCGAACAGGTCCAGGTCTTTCCTGTGGATGGGGAGATACCTGTGAGAAGTACATCACCTTCATCCAGTTGCCTAGAATAAAGTCAAGGACAGTGCTTCTGTGCAGATACTGCTAGAGCCCCCATCCACCACTAGACATTCAGCAGACCTGCATCCTGAAGGGTCCACTGAAGAGAGCGAGGTACCCTCAGACAGTGGATGGAGGTGTTTTGAGTCTACTGAGGACAGTCAGGGAAGTGTTTAGATGTGTATAGTGTAGTAATGTGTGATACATATCTCTATATTCCAGCACTTCTGTAGTGCCGTTTCCTTCAGCTCATTATTCCCTGTTGTCCAGGTGCTTCCAGCTTTCTACCATTTCTGGTGACTTCCCTTCCTACTTTATTTCCCTCTTCTTGTATCCCTGCCCTTGACTTAGTGGAAATGAAATTCTCTGTCCCATTACATTTAACAATATTCAATGCAACTTCATTCAGATCTGTTTTCAGTGTTTTTTTCATTCAGCTTGCCCTAATTCAATCTGTTTCGACTAACTGCAACACAGTTAAATGCAATTCCAGGAATTTTGTTAAAAATCATTTGCTGCAAAGGAAATAAATAGTATTAACTCAAAACAAACAACAACCAATGCAATGTGATTTGGTTAAATGCAATTGCATCCAATAGAAGGAAATTAAATCAAAGCTATGCAGTGTATTGAAATTAAGATTTTTCCCGAAAATCAGGTCAAAGATTAATTAGTGCCAGAGAGGTTTTATTTATCTTTCTTGAATACATTTTTGTCTGGGACAAATGAATAGCCCTCAACATACTTCTCTGTAAGGCTGCCATTGACGCATCATTTTCCTCCCACATATTGCTGTTGAAAGAGTTATTTTACACATGTTGACCAACGAGGGTACTTCAGCCCCATACTTCTTATGTTTTATGATTCTTTCTGTCTTAATAGCCTATTGCCTGAAATTGTTTGCCTGAGCTGCTCTGAACAGTGCAGGACAAAATCAGATTCAGCTGTGATGAGGGCTTGCCAAATCCAACCTGAATGTTCAGGTTCGTGAAGAGCATAGACACTGTCTTTTTGGCTTGCCAAATATTCAGAGCTGCACTCCACCACCTCTCTCTGCTTGCTCCTTTTGAAGAACAGAGATGAGGGTAAAAGGACAGTTACTTGAGCATTTTGAAAATGAAGCTGGGCTGACATTAATTCCCTGTCAGTAGAGCATTCTGCCTCAGAGATTTTCAGCTCGATCACTGCTAACACAGAGAAGTGTCTCTCCTGCTGCTTGTGCATGTGATTTCGTTTATAGAAAGCAACACTCGTGCCCCTGCTTTCTAGGGAAAATGATAGGTCTGATGGGTACTTGCACCATTTGGGTCCCAGCTGGTGCAGCTCCAGAGAAATTAGCCTGGATTCTGTTCGTCAGCAGATTTAGGAAAGGGACTCATCTCATTTGACTTACGTGGAAGTTTCCTTGTGAATGATTTTTCTTATCTTAAATTGGATACAGAGAATAACCCAATGTGAAATGCCTAGAAAAGCTTATTTCTCTCCACTTACTCCGAGGACTAGTTGAGATGTTAGATTACAGTTGCACAAAATGAACTGCATTTTGGATGCCTATTTTTCTTTATGAACCCATTTGTTGGTTAAAAGGGTAAGTTTCTGCAGTTTCCAAATTTTTTTTATATATATGTATTATTTTCTTCTCTTATTGGGCCAGACTTAGCAAACTTAGTGCAGAAACACAATTATGGCCTGAAAGAACCATTACAGTTCTATAATATGTATATTATGATATAACTAATATAATGTAATGTACAGCTAGAACAAAATGGAAGCATCTGAATGCACCAAAGGAAAAATAATCCCATCTGAAATGGTTTCTTTTAAAAATCACTAAACATCATTGAAAATAAAGTAGTCCTGCAGACAACTTCAATATTGATGAAACAACAATTTCAGACAGAAAATAAGCAAATGAAATTTTCTTCAAGTAGCTCCACTAACAATGCTCTGGTGGACCATGAACTCAAAAAGCATCTTTTCTGAGCATTGTAAGAAAGATTGTTCTTTCTGGGAGAAGGTCGGTCTCACTTTATGGCAACAGCAGAAAAGGGAATCAAGTGAGTGCTGATAGTACTGTACGAACACCTTCTCAATTTTCCAGACTTTGAAGAAGCCAGAAAGCAGAGAAGCCTACATTGCTTGACTTGGATTATTTCAGGCTCAGAGGGAATAAAACAAAGAAGCAAAATGCATCACACATTTAGGAGTGTAACTGATGAGATTTCCCTTCTTTCTGGTCTCTGTGATTCCTACAAGCTGGTTTAATGACCTTCCACTAACTCAAGAGTTTATTCATCTGCGCTGAATATTAGGAAGGAAAAGGCTTATGAAAGACAGCTACTCTGTGGTGTGAGTTCCACAACTTTACCCACAAAATGCAAACAATAATTGCAAGTGTTGACGCTTCTTGAAAGTCATCACCATCTTCTTGCAGTCTTTCCATTGCTGCTGGAGACGCTGTGCAGGCAGGTGATACTGTCTTACAGGATTCTCTTTATATTTCAAAACTAGGCAACTATGGCCCATGGGAAAAATTCCTGCAGGAACAAAGTTGTGGTGATAGGAAGGTTTTTGAGCTGCTCATGAGAGGCTCTGCGGGGGCAAACCAGCTTGATTGCCCTAGCATCAATGCAATGGCAACATGTAGGCACATGACTTGTTGGAACAGGTCCAGAGGAGGGCCACGAAGATGATCCGAGGGCTGGAGTACCTCTCCAACAAGAGCAGGTTAAGACAGAGTTGGGGATGTTCAGCCTGGAGAAGAGAAGGCTCTGGGCTGACCTTCTAGCAACCTTCCAGTACTTAAAGGGGCCTACAGGAAGGATGGAGAGGGACTTTACACAAGGGTGTGTAGTGATAGGACAAGGGGGAATGGCTCTGAACTAAAAGAGGGCAGATTTAGATTAGACATTAGGAAGCTATTCTTCTCTATGAGGGTGGTGAAACACTTGCACAGGTTGCTCAGAGAAGGTGTGGATCCCCCCTCCCTGGCAGTGTTCAAGGCCAGGTTGGATGGAGCTCTAAGCAACCTGGTCTAGTGGAAGATGTCCCTTCTCATGGCAGGGGGGTTGGAACCAGATGATCTTTAAGGTCCCTTCCAACCCTTACCATTCTATGCTTCTGTGATTCTATGATTCTATGATTGTGTGACAGGGTCTGGTTTCTGTAAAATTTTAAAAACTATCTAGCCAGGAAAAGCTGCAGCAGAAAGTGATTTCAGCTCTGTTTTCGGTTAGGAGATATGTTTTGTGGTGACTCAGATGGAAAGGAAAAATGCAGATTATGTCTGTAGTTTGTTTCCTTTAGTTTTGCTTCCTTAGTGAAGTATGTGCTGTTTTTTACTTTCTTCCTCTTTCTTCCCACTTTTGAATGAAAACTTAGAAAGCTGGAACTTGGATTAATTTCCACAGTGTGTTTTTCAGAAAAAAGAGGGCTAGGAGAAAAAAAAGCATTTCCTGAAAAATTTTTTATAAAGGCTTTGAAATCACTTATGTTTTTGTAGAATGCTGGAATCCTTTTGCTTGTAGATTTTTAATTGGGGTTTGAGCTCACCACGCACAAGCCAAATACTGAAAAAAAGAAAAACAAAGAGCCCTAGCTTCCTAGAATTACTGGGTAAATTGACATTGTAAAAAGAAACTCTGGGTCACACTGTTCTCATTAACTTTGCAAATTAGTGAGGTCAGCATTACGCCAGCCAAAATGAAATTAGGTTAAAATGTGCTGGTTTACTTAGATTCTCATGTGTAAGGAAAAGCATTTTTCATGGAGAGTATCAAAATATTAATGACAATTAGATAAACTCAGATTTCCTCCAATCAAACTGAACAAATTCACAGGGATTTGAAAGTCTCTGTAAAATCTTTCAGAAGTGAACTATATATATATTAAGGTGGGGGAAAATGTTACCTACTGATGAAGACTCACTCAGTTTATGGGATCAGATCAAGACTGCAAATCACTTTTATTCCTCCTCATGTCAGAATCTCACATTGCTTTTGGTCTTACACTCATTATCCATGTAACTCATTTTCTGTTAGAAAGCTATTAAGATTTGACTACTTATAATGAGCTGTGCTGTACTGAGAGAGATGTGGTAGGTTCAGAAATTATTAATATTGTAAAGAGATAGTTTTGTAGTAATTATTTCTTACTAGGTGGCCTCAGGGCCTCAGGGCCATCTCAGACAAGATTCCTGTTGTGCAAAGTTCTGTACAAACACGGGACCAGCAGTGAGGTCCAACCATTCAGCACAGGCATGAGCTGAGAAAGAGATGGTTTCAGAAAACAACATTGAGCATAGTCTCGTGAATTACAGCCAGACTTACTGCACAAGAGATATACTTTGAGTCTGGGTTTTGTGGGTCTTTCCTACTCATCCAGATGCAGTTGTTGTTCTTGGAGACCCCAGGATAGGCACCTTTCCCCACTGTAAAGCAAGGGTGAACTCACGGAGGAGTTCAGAGCAGACAATAACCTGTTACCAAGGAGGGGTTCTGCAATACGGTGGTGGTGCAGATCATCAAAGACTTTGAACAGGAGAAAGTCTAACCCTCACCTTGTGTGTGACGACAGTATAGGGAGTAGGTCTCACCCGTGGACAGTGTCCTTTGAAGCAGCACATTTTTTTCTGCAGCACGGACATCAGTGGAGAAAGGAGCTGTCATGTGGGTGATAGGTGGCTTAAAGCCCACTTTGCATCAGGGAGAGAAAAAATTTGGCTTTGGACAGTCTAATTCCCCTTTCACAGCTGCTTCCACCTCTGTCACAGTAGGTAGTCCTAAATCCTTTCACCGTGTGCCTAATGTGTATGGAGGGGTTAGGCTATGTGCCAAAATGCAGTACCTCATGGATTCCTGGTTTTATGAGGTTCTTCCTTCACTTAGGTGCAGCGCAACCCCATGTTGGCTTTTCCAGGTAACTCGTTCAAAATTGCGTACAAACCTATTGGAGTAGTTCAGTATTTCCCTTCTAGCTTGTCCTTCGTCATGTACTCTTACACAGTAGCAAGTAACGTCTGCTTTTTGTTTTTTTCCTCTCTTAGATTAGAGCCAGAACGCTCAGTTCCACAGGAGTATTTACTAGACAAAGGATATCAAAGGGGTTTTAGCTTCTTAAATAGGAATTAGGTGTGCAAATACTTTTCTGGATTTCTGAGAATAATACACCACAGTGAAAAGTGATTTATGAAGACAACAGAGACTCATTAATTGAGGAGACAGCTGGTCCTTTGCTTTTTTTGTCTGTAACTTCCTGGCAGAGATTCGTCCACTTCCATTCATTTCTCCTTCTGCCCTAATCATTTTTTTTCCTAGTGTTGTTTTTCAGATCTTTCCAGTATCCCAACTACTGCTTCTTTCCAAAATCTATGTGTTAAACTCTGCACAGGGACTTCAGAGGGACACAGCTTCCCCTCACAGATCATTTTCACTGCTGATTCTTTGCTCACCATTTCAGTTTTGACATATAATTTTTTGGACAACCACTGAACAGTCCTAATGCTCTAACTACAGCATTGGAACTTCTAGCACTGTTTTTGCTAACATCCACCAATGTCAATGAAATATGAACAACAGAGGAAAATAACAAGTTCATCTGTTTCTTGCATAGTGTTGCACCACCATTAGTTCTTGGAGGCTGCCCCATTTATTTCACATGGACTTCTATGCAACGCCAGTCACAATTAATTATCTTTCGAGGACTGGAGAGCACAGCAAGTTCCAGGAGGTTAAACCTTGAGAAGACCTTTCTGCAGCTGTGCTCCAGGTGCACAACATCCATGGAGCACTTCCCTCATCCTTTCTCTGGGGTGTGGTGATTGGCAAATCCCAGAACATTTCTCTTTCGGTCCTCATTTCCATTGGGTGTACACATGGAGACTCCCCTGAATCTGTGCTATAATGACAAACTCCAGGTGCAGACCCATGACCTGGTGATTTAGCCACTGAATACTGCTAGTAGAAGACCGTTGGAATTGGTTAGACAATTCATACAAAATGCTTGTGATGATGTAATGGGACCTTTAAAAGGACTGGGATACAAGAGGGGCAGTGGTTTAGACACATCTTATGTTCTGGCAGAGACTTTCTGTGTCATCAGGCAGCTTGCAGCCTTGGGTGGTTGTAGGCAGAGCAGAACACTTTGCAGTGCGCATCCTCCAGAGGAGAGGGCAGTCATAGCTTTCTCTGTTCATAACAAATATAGAGCTACTGCTAAAGGTTGAATGTTGTTAAACAGGGACTTCCTTTTCAGCACATGGTGAGAAGCAAATCAACCTAGATTTGGTATTAAACCTGAAAAATCTTTCTGAGAAGCTTCTCTGACTTACATAGTGCAGAATATGATATTATGCCTCAGCAATATCCAGAAGCTAGTCCAGTTATTTTTACTTAAATAACATTGAAAACTTTTTTGTTTTTGCTCTTTTCTATTATCTTTTTTCTTTTTAGAGAAATGGATAATCGTCCCCTAAAGAGGCTAAATGATAGGAGAATTTATCATGTCCACCGGCTGTCTGTTCCGATGGTTGATTTAACTTAATGATTAAAGATGTGCACCTTGACTTCTGTTCTAATTTTGCTGACTTAAATTTCTAACCACTGGGATATGCTATGCCCTTTTTTTCTTGATTCAGGAACAAGTATCTGATAAGTAATTAGAATCTGTAATCTAGTCATCTGCTAAGCTCCGTTTCACTTCACTAAAGAAATCATGCTCCTGATTGTCTGTCACTAAAGCGCTTATCGTTCAACTTCAGATCAATCTTTCTGAGTTCTTACCAACAACACCTTGAAGGGCAGACACCAAAACTGAACAGAGCTCTCCAAAAAATAAATTTATTTGTACTGCATTCACTAGTATCAAAAACAACTCATGGTCAAACATTTTGCTTTTGGCTTCGAATCAAGATTGAGAGGGACGACAGAAAGATTCAAGTTTTTATGTTGTTGTAAAAAGGAAGGGAAAAAATGTCTTTTTTGTATCCATGGTAGATAACATAGGAAGACTTGGACTTAGACTGCAACGTGGAAAATCTGAGTTATGAAAATCTTTCCAATATCAAGGAAGTGAAACCCTGGGATAAACTTCCTGGGAGGAACATCTCCACCACTTGCACATTCAAAAACAGGTTAGACAGATATCTGCTCAGATTGGGGGCAGGTCTGATCATGTCCTTGTGCTAACATATGGACTAGGCCACTTCTTCAGCTGATCTTCCTGTGGCAACAGAAAGCCTGTCTAAAATGGTCTCCAGAAGACAGAAATTCCACAGCTTTTCTAAACAGGTTTCAGCTGGAGACTTCTTGGTGCTTGTGCGGAGTGTGGACACACTGAAGACTGGGTGAGGGCTAAGCCAGGGAAAAGTGCACCCTAGTGTGGTGCTGACCGCTACCAGCAGCTTGATTATTGTGGAAGGTCACAGGTAAAAAAATGAAGCAAAAAGAACTAATGTAGCTGAAATTGCTAATGATGTGAATGATAATTTATTGCTCAGAGAGGACATTTGGCATCCTAGTATACTCTTTCAAGTGCTGCATCCACTAATTTACGCTCTTGGGTCCTCCACTCTTCTCCCAGGGTGTCACAGATGTAATAGATGGACTTTTCATAGTCTACACGCCTGCTGTCATGAATGTTAGGCACCGAAACACAAGGGATGGCAGGGGTTTCACTGTGGACAATGAGGGATGAGGAACGGACTGAAAAACAGGAGCCATGGAAAGAAAGGGGATGCAGGAGGCAGGGTGCTACAGAAGGCAAAGTACTGTGGGACCAGACTAATTGCCAAGGTTTGGCAGTGATCACAGGCTGGTGCTGAAAGTGAATCCCTAGGGAAATATTGCTTCCCCTGAACCCCTAAATGGTGTGTTTTCAGTCCAGCCAAAGACACATCTCCTCAGGTGTTCTGTAGGAGCTGGGTCCATCAGCCACATTTAAAGCAGAGACTGCTGATTACAGCCCAGTTCTGTCCTCTGCCCTTGTTCTCCCGTCCATTTGGACAGATTTTACCAAGTGATTTTTTTTTTTTTTTTTTAAAGAAGGAGGTGAAAATATTGGAAGCTGTAGTACTTCATTTTAAAACATCCGAAAAATAATGCTTAGTTTGCAGTTCAGAACATGCCATCATAAAATTGGACATAAGTGCATTCAAAGAAAACCAGACAGTTAAAATGTTCTAAAAATGAAACAAGTGTCAACAGCTTCGCTATTATTTTTGTTACATTTTGAAGGGGAAAAAAAAAATGCATCTATTTATGTCTTTTCTCTGTCCGCGTTTTCTATTCCACAAACTGTCCTGAATTCTTTTTTAAAAAGCAGGAAAAAAAAAAACCATACAACTTTGGTGAAGAAAAATAAGAAGGAGGAAGGTGGGATGCTGCTAATTAATGACAGTCTTTGACCTAGAGAAAACAATGTCTGAATAGAATGTATTGATGAAAGAAAGAAGCTGGGAGAAGTCCTTTTAGTGTAAGGACTTTTTTTCCCAGTTTCCATCTTTCTTCTGAGAAGAGTTTATCCTCATCTTTCTTACTGATCTGACAAATAGCCCCTTTACTGTCTCGCCTGACTCAATTCCCAAATATCTGAGATGGTACTGTCCAGAGAAGTGTGACTGTTCAGGTCCCTGAGAAACCACTCATGTGGATGTATAAATCACAGGAATTCAACTAAATCATTTTTTTTCCCCACAGTAATCATATCCTAATCTCATCCTATAATATCAGAATTCTTTGGCATTTATGCATGCACAAAAATCCAAGTGATTACACAGAGTTCAGTATTAAATTGCATCTGCATAATTGCTCTTTTCTTCATTTTAGTTACATGATGCACTGTACAATTTTCAATTTTCTTGTCCAAGTAGATATTGTCACAGTGCCTCTGCAACTGTCAATATCGTGGAATGAACTGAGGACAAACTCAGGCCGTTGAGAACAACAACTTTCTTCAAATGTGCATAGTTCTTCCTAGGCCTGAACTGGGGTTTCCTGATGATGTCATGGTGGCAGGAGAGTTTGGTGTCTCCAGGCCACAGGAGCTTGATTTGCATGCTAAGATCAGGATCTTCCTCTCTCATTAGCATCTTGATGTTTGCCAAAGAGATTTAGCCATTTGCTGCACCAGGTTCTGGCTGCTCGGTTGGGGGGATTCATGGAAGCGTAAGTCCCACTAAATGCCTCCAAAACATGTGATTTTAGCCATGAGAAGACATTTGTCACCACCAAGGGGTAACATGGCTAGTGCAATGGTAAGCACCGAGTAAGCTCTGTCACTGGACAAGATTTAATGAAACCATTTTGGAATAATGGAAGATTTAAAGTAAATTAAAACAGTAAATCATCTTTAGGAAAATGCGTTTATCAGTAATACAAATTTTTGTTGATTATTTGATACCCCTAGTATCTCAGCTGTTTCCTGAGATTGAGTAATTAGCCCGCATGACCTATAAGCATGCCCTGAAGGTTTCTTAGTTTTATATCTTCTTCTTCCCCTTACAAAAGATGATTCTGACACCAAACTGTTTTCTTTTCTTAGGTCAAGGTGACACGGCTCCCGTCCACCTCATTCTTCTGTTCACCTGATCTTTCTTCCTATGTGGTGGACACGGGGACATTCACACTAACACACAAGGGAGGAGGTCTTTTCGCTTCCTTTCTCCCCCTTCTGATTAAAATTTCTAGCACATAATTGAATTTACACTTTCTCTCTACTTTTTTTGCTTCTACTGCTACATCTCTCTGACAAGAGATTGATAAAAGTTAAACCTAATATCATGAGAAATATTACCTGCACTTACAGTTTTGCAGCTATTCTCTTTCTTTCAGCATCAGATACAGACTATAACTGATTTTAAAACAGTTAACCCTTCTACTGCAGAGAGCATGAGAAACCTCTACTTCTACAATAGAAAGATTGAAGCTGGATATTAGGGGGGGAAAAACCTTTTTTTGCTAGAGGGGTAAGGCATCAGTGCAACAGGTCACTCAGATATCTTCTGAAATCTCATTTCTTGCAGATCTTAAGGATTTGACTAAAAAAATCCGTGTTGACCTGATCTCATTGTGAGACTTAAAGCACAAGGTGGCAGCTGCACCATCATTTCCAACTGCAGAGATTCTAACTAGCATGGCTGTTTTCAATAATAAATAGGAGAGTTTAGGGCTAATTATTACAGGCTTTCTAATTTCCATCTGGAGTCACAAAATCAATAGAAACTCCTTGCTTCATTAAATAATTGCAGTTACCGATAGCTGGAGATGTTCCATCTGCAGGTGTGCTAAAAACATGTTGATTTAATGGTGATCTTGCTTGAAAGCCTTTTGCATGGAGTGTAGAATAGAACTGCAATCTCCTGCACCAGAGAAAGAGAAGACATGACGAGGGAGAAGCATCTTGGTCTGCTTTTAAAGAAACATGATATGTGCTTGGGCTGGACTGAAACTTGTCACTGAGGCGGAAGCTAGGGAAAGGGACAGCTGATCAGATTTTCTTGAATTGTTTTAAAATAAGGATGCACTGTTGGGTAGTCAATGCATGTTGAGAGCTGTGCTACTGTGCTCCTAACAGTGCTTAAGCTGCATTGTCCTCCAAAACTCTAGTGACTGATGTGCTGTCAGATTCCTCTTCCCTCTAACTCCACATCTGCAGTATCATATGGAAAGGTGGAGGCACTGAAAGTCTTGGTTTAAATGGGAGAAAGTTTGGTTCATTTGGTCAAATTCTTCACGTGGGTAAAAGCAGAATTTGAAAATGGAGTTACAAAAGTTATTCTGATAGCCCTAGCCAAAAGAAGAGATTCCAAGTATGGCTAAATTAAGCAAAATCTATTAGGAAAACATGGTTTTTTTTTCAGGCATCACTTGTCTACTGGAAACAAGAAAGTTGGACTAGTAACATGACTTTAAAACCTTTAATTACTCTCCCCCAATCTTTCTCAGCATTTGTTGTCTTGCTCCTACTGACGTGAGGTACTCTAAATCCTTTTAACCTTCCCCTAAAATCTAGATGAACTTACATGGTTTTGCAGATGTTGCCTTTTCAGGATAGGAGGAGACAGTCTAATTAGAGGAGTGGAGTGAAGTGGAACTTGGTCTGACCTGAATGCGGGGAACAATCTTCAAGCCTGAAGAGGGACAATGCATGGAGAAGTCTGAATTTATTTTGAATCTCTGAGCCTCCTAACTCCTAGGAGCTGGGAGTTCTGAAGGTCAGCATCATCAAGGGGAATGGCTTTCAGGCGAAGTAATGGTCCCAGTAAGATGAAACATATTTCTAATTTTAAAGTAAAAATGGAGATCTCTCAGACTGTGTGATATTCTCCTGCTGACTAGAAACACTAGGGTTTTGTGCAGTTCATATGAAAACAACTATTTATGTAGCTTCTGGAAGAGTATCCCTTTGGTAGGGAACAGACTGATGCCTTCCCAGACTGATCCAAACTGTAATCTGTTCTACTTCTGAGCTCCATGCAAGTCATTAGGGTTACTTGAGATATTTACACTG